>NW_027286763.1:89181465-89781465 GCF_022747635.1 Hetaerina americana
CATTAAATAACTTGTATCGCATTTCATTTTCCTACTTCTGTTGTATTCATTAGATGATACTGTCAATGACTTGAGCCTGAGCCGCTAGATAACAATAATGTCCGAGAAATATCAATTAACACATGTAAAGATTACTTAAAGGACATTAAAATGTCATATGGGTATTTACTTTGGTATGAGAGCACGCAAACGTTCTAATTAATGCTAATTTGCAAACATATTTCCACATTGCCAAAGGGCATTTCTTAGCCTTGTTGTGCATGCCACTTTTTATGTATAGGGCTCCAAACATGCATTATAAATAAAACTATTGAACGCAAGTATTTCGTATTCACTATCGTATAATTAAAAAAATTATTATACAAGGACAAATTTGCAGAACCATTTTCTACCCTCAAATATTCCTCCAAGTCAAATGCCTATCATATGGGTACAAGTTCAAATATTACAAAAATTCACCAAAAACAAAATTAATAATATAAAGTATTGACTATTGAGAGCACATTAAAAATAAATTTCAATGCTTAACTGACTGAAGTCAAACAATTCATCGAAAAATTCTTTCATGGAGCGGGTGAAACAGATTCAAAAACTTTCAAGTTCGAATGTAATCAAAACATTCTCTGACCACCTGCGGGACAGTAAATTAATTTCACCACTCAATATGAAAAATATTCCACGGTCAGATGAAATCAGAAAACTCATTCATTACATGTTTTCATTGCGAAACGCTCTTTTCTTTTTAGCTTAGTCAAAACCTGGTCCTTAGGCGATCCGACGCTCCGGTCTGCAGGAAAGAATTAAAACGGTACGTTGGAGGCTACAATGTTAAAAGAGAATCAAAATTAATTCATTGTTTTTTTCCTTCAAGGACTAAGAAAATATTTTTTATAAGGTAAAACAAACAAGATAAACGCCATTTCATTTTCCAAAAATGACAAAAACATAATAACGGCACAGAAAACTTTGAAAGCGTGCAACAATTCCTCTCCATGGATCAAATCGTGATGCACTCACGCATAAAGTAACAAACCTAGCGACAAAGCTGAAGGGATGTGGGAGGTGAGGAGGGGGACGAGAGAGGGTTGAAGGAAAGGGCGGAGGGACTAGGGGACGTAGGGGAGCTTGTGCAAGTTACACACGCAAAGCTGATGACTCATTTCGAAGTCGAGGCGGAGACCTACACGGCGAAAATGTTCCTGATAAAAAGTAGACATGGCGAGAGGTAAAACGGCACCGGTACACGGAGTAGGACTAGTTCTTGCATAAAAAGAACATCACCTACGGCATCCTAGATTAAATTTACACCTCAAAAATTCCTACCCCACTCCGTGGACGGAAAATACACCGCCCCCTCCTGACTCCGCTCACGTTATTTTTATTTGCATCGCCCTCCTTTGGTCGCCCTGCCTACCCCATCTCGTGTCTCTCCTCGCCTCCGGCACCTCTTTTTCGGCGAGAATATTTGCTTTCCCCCACCCTTGCCAATCTGTACGCTTCTCCTTCTCGAATATTTTTCATTCGCCGACCCCTCTTTTGTTATTACCTTTCCCGTCTTGACTTCCACCGACACCAGCTGAGCAGCCAAACGTCATCGAATTTCCCACTCTTCATGATCACAATCTGAAAACCTTAAGGGAGGAAATTATCTTCTGATGTACCGAAGATATTTCCTAAAATCATTATTATTAGGTAATCTACCGGTTAAGGTAGGTTTTTGGATGGACACAGCTACTAAATAAATATTTTGTGATTCCTAACAAAATACAAAATCCAATATCCTACTCTACATTAGACCCCTCTTCATCTCAGAGTACTTTCTTCTTCCCTTCATCCCGTCCAACATCCCTATCCTGCTCCTTCCCTTTCCTCGTTTGCCTAACATTCTCCCCTCTATTACAGTCTTCAACATCCCACTGCCGGTCATAATACCATCATAATTTCAAACAAACCTAATAAAAATTTAATCAAAATATGACTTTTGCTCTCTTTTTTCAAACCTTCAAGGCTATGTAATACTACCTTGATCAAAAAGTTCCCGGAATAACCACCGTGTGGCGCTCCCATCGTTCCGATTTGAGTTCTGTTTTTTTTGTTAAATTGGTACATCTGTTGTTGATATTCCCTTTAAATCTTAGTGTCATAACTTGACATTTGCAAAAGTTACGTAGCCAAGAGTACATCTATCTCTGTGTGTGTTGGCGATTTTTTACAATTTCAGAAATGGATTTAAATTTGCAACAACGAACTTGTATTAAATTTTGCGTAAAAAACGGATTTAGTGGCGCACGGACGTTGGAAATGTTGGAAAAGTGTTTCGGCAACGATTCTCTAAAAAAAACGGTCGTTTACCAGTGGCACGAGCGGTTCAGAAGTGGTCGTGAGTCAATCGAAGATGATGAACGCAGTGGCAGACCATCGACATCGAAAGTCGGTGAAAAAATTGATAAAGTAAAAGAAATGTTGGTCAATAACCGCAAATTAACCATCAGAGAAATAGCGGAGGACTTGAACATTGCCTATGGATCCGCCCAAGACATGGTGGTTAATGATTTGGGTTTCCGTCGTGTAGCAGCAAAGTTGGTGCCAAAAGACCTCAATTTCATGCAAAAAAGAGACCGTGTTGACGTCGCAAAAGACATGATTTGCGAGGCTGAATCCGATCCCACATTCATCAAAAGGATCATTACTGGAGACGAGACGTGGGTTTATGAGTACGACACGCAATCCAGACATCAGGCAAGTGAATGGCGTTCACCAAATGAGCCGAGACCAAAAAAACCACGTCGTTTTCAGTCAAAAAAGAAGGCAATGCTGACGGTTTTCATGGATTACAACGGTGTAGTGCATCATGAATTTTTGCCAGAAGGCCAGACAGTAAACAAAGAGTATTATTTGGGCGTTATGAGACGTTTGCGTGAAGCAATTCGCCGAAAGAGACCAGAAATGTGGGCAGAAAACTCGTGGATTTTGCACCATGATAACGCACCGTCGCACAGTGCTATCATTATTCGTAATTTTTTGACGAAAAATGCAACAAATACCATCCAACAGCCACCGAATTCACCTGATTTGGCTCCCTGTGACTTCTTTCTGTTCAATCGAGTTAAAAAACCATTACGGGGAACGCGTTTTAGCAGCCGAGAGGAAGTAATGGAAAAATCGCAGGAAGCACTGATGGACATACCGAAAACCGAATATAAAAAATGTTTCGAGGATTGGATCAAGCGCTGGCATAAGTGTGTTGCAGTCGATGGGGATTACTTTGAAGGGGACAATATAGATTTAGATGAATAAACTTGTATTTTTAATTTTCTGAATAAATTCCGGGAAATTTTTGATCAAGGTAGTATTTTTTTAAAATAAAAGGCCCATATTATCAATGAGAAAGATATATTTTTACCTACGCAAAGAAGCTGATTTCAGTCTGGCCTTATTTTGATTGTAATAATAAAATGTATGCTCAGATATGATAAAAATAAAATTGCTATAGTTCCCAAATGTAAATGTTTTTATTTAAAAGCGTTACTTATAAAAAAATTACAAAATCTTTTCCACGTTAATCCCGTTTGTTTTCATTACGAAATGAATGCAAAAATACTTCAACCGACTTTCATCTCAGTTATCGCAAAATTGTTAAATATGGAGTAGCTACAATTCGATGAATTTTTTATCCTTCTTGAAATAAACTGAAGCCAATCAAAGATCTTTTTACATAAAAGATACGTGAATACATTTTTCAACATTGGCAAATATTCAGGCAAACCGCTACTCGGTGGAATCAATTCTATAATAGTACAACACGGGAAAAATTCTCTCGGGCAAGGGCATTCCACCCAAATTAAACTAGCATTGCTAGAGAGGAATTCGTTTCTTCTGCTTAGGGCGTTCCCTAACGTTCACCTCCGCAGCTTCCATATTAGGAATTTTCCTCCCTCCACGGCACCGCCGGAACCTGCCTCGCCACCGAGAACCACACGTCTCCCGTGCATTACGGCCGGCGGGTTCCTTCAGCCGCCTGAACTGCCCCTACGCTCCTTCACGGGAGCCCGAGTTTGAAGCTTCCTCCTCCCGCCATCCCCCGCGGTGGCGAATGGCGACCGCTAATGCGGCGGGTGACCTCCCGCCTCCGGCCCTCGAATCCATTTGAGTGTGGAGGAGTTAAGTCCGGGAGGACAAGGGCAAGGGGAGGATATGGGGAGGGAGGTGTCTCACTCACACACTCACGGAGGCCGACGCCGCGGCGGAAGACGAGAGAGCTGCCGTTCTCGGTCGGAGTGAGGGAAGATGCTGCCTTATTGGCGTGCTCTACGATGGGGACGTGTCGGAGGAAGATAGGACTCGAGGGTGATTCAGAGGGAGGGGGGGCATGAGTACGGATATCGCCGTGGGGACGGGCTTATTGGGAGCGGGGAAGGACGCGCATCGTTCCCGCGAGAATCCTCCTCTAAAATACGAGACGGCCACCTTCCCTCACCAATTCAAGCACCGCTCAAAAGCGTCCCCGACGGTAAGGGGAGGGAGGAGAAGGTGAGGGTGAGGAAAAGGAGGGGTGAAGGGGCGGGTGGATCGGTAATGAGCGGGATAGGAGGAACGGCGGAGATACGACGGTAACCCTTCTTCAGACGTCTCCCAGTTTCGACTATAGCCTAAACCCACCCCGACTTCTTATTTCTCCCCTATTCATTCTCTCCACCCCCTTTGCTTACAACATCTCGGCGGAAGGTGGTCGCTGTGTGTGACGGAGGAATTTAATCACATGGTAATTCGAAGGTTTGGCCCCATCCACGAAAGGGGGCGGGGGAAGACAAAGGAAAAATGAGTTTCGAGTGAGGGGGAAAGGAGGGTGCTTTAAAATGAGATCCTTTTGCAGCACAGGGCTAGGGAGGGAAGTTTAAGGGTTTGAGAAATTGGGGGTTGAAAGGAAATGTTCGTGTCACGGGGGGAAAGGGGTGCGTTGTCCCATCTGAGAGGGGTGCGGGGAAATCCTGGGGGAGGCAGACGATGGGCGAATGGGTGTCTCGTCAACCGTTGCAGCAGGATGGGTAACCGCCATTGGTGGATGACGGGAAGCGATCAGTGGGAGGGGGATCAGATATCAGCGTGGGGTCAAAGAACCGGAAATGAGGCGCTTTTACAGCATATGATGTCGGAGGAAATTTTCAATGAGACGAGAAATCGAGAACGCCCAAAATGGGCGTTTTATTTACAATTGCTCAAAATGCCCATGGCAGTCAATGAAGTATGAAACTGGACAGAATGACATGATGGTCAATCTTTCCAACCCAGATGTCTATGAGCATTTTCACCTAATATGTATGAAGCCAAATGATTTTCCATGAGGTGAAAAACAGTAGAGAGTAGATGGAGGAGGCATCTAAACGTGGATTGTGCGATACTGAAGACACATTAAGAGTGCTGACGTTTTTATTCAACTATTATTCCAATCAAAACCTGATTTTCTATGAATTTTGGTTGAGTGAATGAGGTTGTGTACAAGCAAATACACTTATTTATTCATTTACTCATTATTCAGCAAGCAATACGAAATAGCTTTTGCAAGTAAAATATTTTCACGATTTTATGGACGGATAGACACATTCCAATGGATTTAGGTGTTAAATTATACATGAATGTCTCACGAAATATTAGCTTTTGGAATTATCTGATGAACATATAAACCTAGGTAACCTAATCGAGACTTAATAGACAAACCAAAGAAACGAGCGCCCCCCTTTATTTGAGTGAAACACATGAAAGTAATCGCACGCTTAATCACAAGCATCTTCCAGATAAAACTTGATACAAGACTTATTCAAGCTCACTGCTAAGATGAATCGCAAGATTAGAACGTGAGAGTTAGGGCGAGAGGAAAGAGAGGAAGAGAAGTAGGGGAAGCGGAGATGGCAGCTCGTTTATCCACAAACAGAGGATTGTGATATCGCATGACGAAAACAATGCCATACACGCGTTGTTCGAGTAACAGTGAGGTATGGTACTTGCAATTGACAACACCACAAAAGTAGAATATCAAATTGACCATACTATAAAATAAACGAAGAGATGGAAAGAAATAGGGAGGGAGAAGGATGTAGACAGAGGGAGGTATGGAGGGTGAAGCATGGAGAGGGATGTATAGAGAGGGATTTATGGAGAGGGATGTAGTAGGCAGAGAGAAAGGAAGGTGAAGAGGGTAAGAGGGAGAGAAGTTGGTGGAGGGTTGCAAAGAAATTGAGGGTGTAGTACAGAAAGAAGATGGAGGTAGAAATAGGATAGAAGAAGGGAGAGAGAGAGGGAGGGAGGGAGGGAGAGGGAGGGAGGGAGGGAGAGGGAGGGAGGGAGAGAGAGGGAGGGAGAGAGAGAGATGGGGAGGGAGAGGGAGGGAGACGGAGGGAGGTAGGGAGAGGGAGGGAGGTAGGGAGAGGGAGGGAGGAAGAGAGAGAGGGAGTAAGAGAGGGAGATAGAGGGATTGAGAGTGAGGGGGATCATGGGGGGCAAGAAGAGGAAGGGGTGAAGAGAGAGAGAAATGAGAGAGAGGAGATGCACGAGCGAGGCAGGGAGCGGGAGAGGGGAAGGGAGAGGGGAAGGGAGAGGGAGACAAGGGATTGGGAAGGAGTGAGGCGGAGAAGGCCAGAGAGATTAATGATCTGGAGCACCCTCCCCACGCTGATAATACCCCGAGGAAGATACAGGAGGAGGACGAAGAGGGGGCGCGGGTAGGAATTGGGGGAACGGGAGGGAGGTTTGGTGTAAGACTGGGAGGATTCTACACCGGGTGAGAGTATGCCGGGGTAAGGGGTGAGAGGACGGAAGCGGTTGCGTGCGGATCTAAATATCAAGCGCGACAAGGAAAAATAAACAAATCGTTTCGGAATTAATCCGTTCGGATGATAAGATCCCCGAGCCATTCATTGCCGCGAAACGATTCAGACAATTAATCAAGTGTCATCGCTCAAGAGGAGGCATCCTTAAACCCACTCCAAAAAGTGTCATTTTTCTCTTAAACTGCATCATTTTCTCAGGCGAAGTTGTCGATTACTCTTTTTTTGCCTGTGTGTGCGTGCCGAGCGCGGATGCCATAGCGTGATAAAATATCACAATTAAGCTGAATAGCCGGGCATTCCGGGGCCTACGGTCTCCTGTTGTGAAATCCTCAATGACCATCTTTTGACTGTAAATGAGAGTGCTGTATTTTGGAATGCGGTTGAATGTGTCAGCTATTAATTCTTTTTTTGGATGCGAGTTCTGAGCCCTTTCACGTATTTTTTTAAGTACTTCTTGCAGAGCTACAATGCTGAACACCTAAAAGTTTAATAATGTATGGCTATTCATATAAATCTAAAAAGAAAACTGAAAATTATGATATAATTTCTAAAAAAACTCCTTTTTGAAACAATGCAGTGTAATAAAAGTGAATGATAAAATTATTATATATTCTATTTCTGTTCTTCGGTTGAATATATTTTACGTAATAAATTAGGACGGGCTATTAAGATGTATAGTTCATTCTAAAGTACATCTTGCGGAAATAATGCTGAATTACTGAGTCACAGGAATAAGCAGATAAAAATATGTTTCTTCACTAATGAAATGTGTGTAATAAATGTGACGAATAAAATACTTCAAATGAATATTCTGCATAGATTTAATGTTACAAATATATGTTCTTCAATTACCATGTTAAAGTGGGTAGGATATTCAAATACAGCAGATTGTTGCCTGCAATTCCGAGCGATGCAAACGGGCTTCAAAGGGTAACCCACACTCATTTCCTGTGGTTAGAACTATCTAGAAAACTGCAACTCACACACGGAAAGGAACTAAACCCTTCCCACTCTTACCCTAAATCTGCGAATATTGCACGCTTTAGGGCGTATCAGGTAGGGTTGCACAGAGTAAACCCAACTCCTAGCAATTAAACTGACCTTTGGGTTGATAACTATTGGGCCACTGTTATTTTGCGGGAAGTAATTTAATTCTCTCCTTAGGAGAAATTATGAGAAAAATAAAGAAAAAAAGACTTCCCGCTGAAAAAAGAAACTAAAATATGACCTTTAAATTAATGATATACGTTCATTAAATTTCGACGCAGAATAAAGAACTTCATGGCGAAATGAAAAGTGAATTTGGCCAATATTCACCGGATACATACTCGACACTTGACGTCAATCACGTCCAAATCCTCTCCTCATTAAAGCCGTTTAACAAACTTTACGTGACAAAAAAACTTTCAACGAAAGTACAATCAAAAACCAGTGTTTAATAGTGAAACATACATGAAGCATGCACGGAAAATTTATGACGCAATACCACGCTTAGCAGAATCAATGAATAACAGTAGACCCCACGAGAGTAGGAATAAAATAAAAGAAAAGTAGCACAGACATTAAGATCCCACACAGATCTTATCAATGAAATTCATTGTGGAAAGCGTTATTTGATGAAACCAAGACACAGTCACACAGTTAAAAAATTCTAAGTTTTCACACACAATGCTTTTATTATGGAAATGATGCAGACGTATGGAAACGTAGGGTGGAACTATTTGTACACTTGACTTATTTAAGCACTCCACGTAAAAATTCAACAGTGATATAATCAACTGTGTGACCTTCTTCTTAATGTTTACGCGGCAGTTGCACTACTTCCAGTACATTAAAATACATCCCAGTATATGTATGCAACACATGAGATGTTCAAAGAAATAAAGTCAGAGCTTTCCAACCATTATAAAATATTAATTATAAAACTTGAAATGTTAAATAAAAAAAACAATGATGCCCAACCCTGCAGTGTGTTCAAACACGAGATAGGGTGGAGGTCACTCCTTTTAAGACAAAGAGTACACTATTTTTCGCTCTGTTCTGAGAGAGATGGGAATCTGGAGAAAAGAAATCCTCGAGAGGGGGGGCCATAAAATTCTGGCCTACCCCGTTCCCCTGGTAACTAGCGGCCACATAAAGATCAAAACAAAAAAGAGCAATGAACGGAAAGTTTAGTTTTCTCGCCACGTCCCTAGCTCTTCCGTAAAGGTTGACTTATTACCCTGCGACTATCTTTCCACTCCAATACTATAAAGGTTAGTTCTAGGATTTAAAGAGGGTTAAAAAGATGGGAAATTGGACGCGCCATAAATGGAGGGAGTGAGGGAAACCACATATTCGATGCAACTAACAAAATAAGTATGAGGCGCATAGATGAACAAAATTATTGAAAAATGATATAATAACTAGATCCTCCGAAGGCAATATTGTTAAAAACACCATTGGAAGGGTTTTTGATTGGAGGAGTAGTATTAGGCGTTGGCTAAACATGGTCCCACATCCTTGGCTGATGCATGCCAAAAGTTTAGAAAAATAACATTATATTAAATAATGCCAACTATCCTCATCCTGAATATTTTACCGAAATAATCACAAGACTACGGGTATAATGATATTGTAAATAAAAGCACTATTTCAGCGTTATTCGGACATTACTTATATTATATCAAACATTGACCATTGAGAAACGATACGGATTAAAAGGTGATTTCAATTATTTACATAATGGACCTTATTTAAATCGTATGTAGCAAATAAATGCCTTATACTTATTCTGATATGTAGAAAAATAAATAGAATCCGTTAGCTCAGAACTCTACATTTATCATCTCTCATCCACAAATCAATAAAACTCAACTGGGGATGAGTATTTCTGACTGAAAAAGAAAATATTTTTTACAACAAACATTCCGAAAGAATCTCGTGTACGTTCATTCTTAGAAGTCTCATTTTTAATTTCAACTTAGCTAGGCTAATAATTTCCATACTCCAAGGTACCCCAATCCCAAGATGATAATGCATGTCGACAACACAATTTCATCACCATAATCACTTTCAAAATGACTACCTGGTCTCACTTAAACTTCATTTGATCATTTAACTCGCATATCTCCCATGTCTTCCGCGGAACGCATATAGCACATACAAGACTCCAACTCGAAAATCAAAATAGGATTCTCATACCACTGAATGAGAACATTTTAATTGTGTACCTGCGAGCAACGGGCCGGAAACCTGGAGATCAAAGTTCGAACTCGTGGCATAATCGAACTTGACTAAATATCACTCAAACTTTTGCGCGCTACTGCTATGGAACTTCTGACATCCCTTTATATTGCCTTGAAGAGCTATCCACGCCTCAAACTCCTACATATTCTATGAACCGATTATTGAATTTGGGGAGAGGTATTCGGCTATGAGGATTACCCACCACCTGCGACCCAATGAGATGAATCCCCGTCAATTTCATGTGATTGAGATTTCTTTGCCAACTCATACTAAATTGGTCCGCGTACACGGTAAATATGTTCAAATGAAAGTATTTATTGCATAACTAAAATCGTTAGGCCATGTGGAAAGGTGATAGACGCTGCAATGATGCCAGTATTGCCAACACCCGCCGACACGAGAGAACGGCCGCGGCAAGGAAATCAAAGCGGAGAACATACTTCAGAGGCGCCCAAGGGGAGGTATACGATGGAAAGAGAGACAAAGAGACAACTCTGCCTCTGGGTACGAATAAAAAGATCAGTGGAAGCTTTCCCGAACGATTTAACTAGCTTAGAATCGTCGAAATAATTGGGAGAGAGAAATAAAGGCTGAAAAAGAGGACGTAGGGGAGATTATGAGACATAAGGACGAGGCGGCGATGAAAAGGCATCGGACTGCGGAGAGGGGGTGGCGAAAATATGGGTAGGGAAGGGAGGGAGAGAGAATTCAGGGCGAGGCGGGGAAGGGAGGAAGGAAGTGATGATAAAGTGACGGGAAGACGGGACATAATGAGAAAAAAGAGGATGGGTCAGACGGAGGAGAAGACGGCCGAGCGGTGGGAAGAAATGGGAGAGGGGTGCTCGGAGAGAGATGGAATCAAGAGGAGCAGTGAGGTGGGGGAGAGAGAAGAGGAAAGATATAGGACAGTGTAAGGGACGGCGGGGATGAGGGGAGTAGAAGGCGGGACAGAATAGGGGTGTAGAGGGTTGGATAGTGGGAGTCGGCGGTTAAAGCGGAGAAAATGAGAAAAATAACGAATGGGGGAACGGCGGGAACATTTCGGTAGAAAGAGAGAGAGAGAGAAAGGGGTGGAGAAAGGACATAAGTGGGGGGGACGTGGGGGAGGGTGGCGTTGCGAGAAGCCCATCTGTACGGAGGGTGATGGCGGCGAGGGGGTAAGGCTCACAAGCGAGCCAAGGGCGACTAGTAGGTAGAGAGCGGGGGGAAGGCAAGCCGGGGGGGGAAAGCGGGGAACGAAGGGAGTAGAGAGAGAGGGGGGGGGTTGGAAGAGGAGGAACCTCCACCTCCACATAACCTCCTCCTACTCCTTCTCCGGCTTCATTATCGCACGACTCTGTGGCCTGCCGTTGATGGAGGAGGGTCTGCGGGAATGGGCGGGAAAGGGGTCGGTTGGAGGAAGAAGGGGTGGCGCTGGAGAGGGGAAAGGAGTGAGAGGGGGGGGAAAGATATGGCCACGAAGAGTAGGGACGAGGGGAGGGAGGGGCGATGGAGGGGCTGAGGGTGTGGGGACCGAGACGGGTTTTTAGGGGAAAGAGGAGGAGTCGAGGCGAGGGTGGTGCGAAGGAATCCTGGGGGTGGAGGAGGGGAGAGGGTGAGAGGAGATGGGAGAATGGGAGCCGGGGTGGGTGAAGAGAGAAATGGGAGTGCTCCAACCCTTCCTTCCCTTTCCCGTTGGAGGAGTGTCTGCTTGCTGGCAGCGGGACGGGGGCAGTTAATGCGAGGGAGTGTAAAAACCATAACAAAGGAGTGAGAGGGAGGAGATGTGCGGAAGGGGAGGGAAGGAGATGAAAAAATTAAGGAACGGAAAGAGAGGGAATAGATATAGAGTAAGGGAAGGGGAAAATAAGGGAGAGAGAGAGAGGAACAGAGAGGAGTGGAGAATGTGAAGACTCAAAATGTTTGTGGAGGAGGGCTATGGGTGGGGATAGTGATGGACAGAATTGGATGAGGGAGGCGAAGTGGAATTTTGCACGTGGGGTGTGTGGAAGAAGAATTACGAAATGGAGAAGAGACAGAGAAAGTAGAAAAGAATTAGAAATTAAAGAGAACGCGTAAGAACTTGGAATGCGACATGGAAATGTGCGCTTCAAAGCCGACTTCAGCGGTAGGCGTATCTTCTAATGTTCAGCAATTGTCTCGAAACTAATTTCCACTAAATAACAAAGCTGTTAAATTGGTTTTTACAGCGTTTGCCTAAAATTGCGATAATACGTATTAAATATCAAACTAAACAAGTTAGATACTGTATGTTCTTGACTAACCTAGCTCAATGGTGAATGACAGGTCATCCGAAGAAAACAGTGATTGCGTGGTCGAAAACCTTACCGGGTTTGATGGAATGAGTTTTTGAGAAAAAACGTTATTTCATTTATTAGTGGGCTTAATATACACCGTTCACTAATGCTCCACTCCGTCTCCTATAAAATACACTTCCTCGCCAGGTAACCAAAAAGTAGGGAGTTTAATTTTTCCTTTTAACGCCTCATTGGATGCTATATGAAAATGCTTCAGATCTTGAGGGATTCGAAACGCCCAGTGATGTTTTTCCATAATCACTCCATTCGCTACTCCGACAAACTTTGGGAGAATGAATGAGGATTGAATTTCATTTCAACCAGACCTGGGTACGAACATTCTTCTTACAGCCCGAGAGAATCTACTAATTTTTTCCCCTCTTTTTAAAGAAGGCCTAAATTTGGAATGGGCTCTCAGCCGACTTACTTCGGCCCCGCGGAAGCACACCAACTTACCTACAAAAGGTCAATTTGTTCCTCGTTTCGTTTAATTAATTTATCAACTGAGCTACCTACTCGAGGTGGAAAGTTTACGGTACACCTCTCTCCCACCCAACGCCCTCTCCCGCCAATACGATGAGCCGGGGTGAGTAGGCGGTTATAGAGGAGGGATGCTGCTGTCTTTCCGGCGTTGGGGAAAGGAGGGGGTAAGGGACTGGGATAAGGGGTCTAGGAGGGTGAAGGAGATTCTCCTGCCGCTTAATACGACCGCGCTCTGAATAAAAAGGTCTGCACGGCGGGAGTTATGAAGGTGTGGGGGCAGGAAGGGCAGGAGGATTGCGAGGGCAACATGGGGAGGGGAGAAAGGGGAGATGGAGCGGGAAAGGTCGACAAGGGGGCAAAGGGTTTTAAGGGGGAGGCAAGCCCGGGACGGTTGGGGCGTAATTGTTTTGCGGCACGGGGTTGAAGAACTCGGGGAGTGGAATTATGGGTTAGGGAAGACAGAGGTTAAGGGGGATGGAGGTGCGGGAGGGCGAGAGGTGATGAAGCGAGATGAGGGAGAGGCTGGGAGAGGGGGTGGAGTTAAAGGCGTGCGGAGGTTAAAGGGGGTGGTGAGGTCGGAACACGGTGGAGGAATTTTTTTGGGGATTTCTTTTGATGAGAAAAAAGGCGTAAAAGGTAGTCGCGGAGTGTTCGAGGGAAATTGGGAGAGTGTGGTTAAGTTATGCGGTGGCCCTCAAATGCCGCTGAAGCGATTGGATTTCTATTACTTGGCGAGCGATTTTCAATTTAGGGGGAAAATAAACTCTAAACCTTAGCGTAAGAGGTGGGGAGACGAAAATTCCCTGATCCCTAGAGCCGCTGTATGACGTGCGAGCACCGGAATAGCTTGAAGTACATACTCCTGAAAAATAATAATTCAATCCTCAGGAGGTAAAAACTTGGAGCAATTATTTCGACGTAAAAATATATGAAAAAAGAGTTCCAATAAAAACACAATGGAGATATAACTGCGCATGTCGTACCAAAATTATATTATGCTCTGATCCGTATGTACGAGAAGTTCTCGTAGAAGTGTATGCCAACCGTGGGCCGGTTTCGATAAATGCGGCTATAAATTACGGAATACCATTATATACGGCGTGTCAAATCTCACATTCAGATTATGGGGGCCCATTATATTCCTTGTTGTGACTGCAGTTTCCCAGAAGTTTCTGGTACCCAGAAAATAATATTACTTGTGGTCAACTGAGAGAATCCAAATGCATTCCTATTACTAAAATCTAAGATAAATAATGCTAATTTCGTTTATTGTAGTAGTATATAAATAAAAATCAAAATGTGGAAATGATGAGAATATATTATTTTAACATTTTTATTTCATTTGAAGGCAGTTACCACTTCACAGTTACGTGTGCTTGTGAATACTGAATGGAGAACTAAGAATTAGTGTCCCGCGGGAGCCCTTGTCACCAAATTACAAGGAAAGAAGTCCGTTCAACATCATTAACACATTATTTCTCTTTTTGATTCGAAATATTTTAAAAAATATTCTAATATCTGTATTACAGTCTACGCCCACACTTATCCTTATAATAAATTATCCATTTTACCTAGAAATTTTCTGTATCACATTCCTCCAGACCCTACCTATCAAATGTTATTTCCACCATTTATTTTCTGACGCGTGTATACATAGTTCACCAACGAATCTTATATTCCTCCTCCGTACTAACGTTATATTTCTTTTCCTTTCTTTCAAACCTTTCACTCAATTTCCATCATTCTGCGTCAAAATTTTGAAATGAGAATTCTATGCTCGTCCATGAGTTTCTGCCTTACGCTGTGTCCTTACTCGATGTAGATTTGTCTGCATGTATCTTCTTTATCATAATATAACATTGAGATGAGAATCCCAGTTATCACTAAGTCACGGAGATATATAATAAAGGGAATTATGTCACAGTCATAATTAGGAATAATCAATCGAAGTCTTTCCTGGTCAAATTCACATATTATTTCATACCTTCAACTGAAATTAATTCACAATATTATGTGAATTTTTGCAAAACTAAAGTTATCATACCTTCAACTGAAATTAATTCACAATATTATGTGAATTTTTGCAAAACTAAAGTTATCATACCTTCAACTGAAATTAATTCACAATATTATGTGAATTTTTGCAAAACTAAAGTTAATCATGCGTACAAGATAAGCATAGCACTTCACTATGCATTAAAATCGGTGAACGCTTAATACATATACTATGTTTATGTGTAATTTAACCTTACCTCATGTTGTTTATGAGAATGGCCAAAATGATTAGATCATTACATTTTCTAAAGTGATGGCTGTGCGATGTATTAAATTTTTATTATTTTAACTCTGAGCGAAGTTAATCCACACACACGTCATTAAGAAGGAGATTTCAGATCAGTCTTGATGCTCCGGCGAGGAAATTGTCAAACACAGCGCTTGGAATTGAAAACATAGCTTAAATACACTACCAGGAGCGAATGCTTATTCATTTGATATGTGGAAGCTTCAAAAAGCATTCTGGGAAGAATAAAAATACAAAAAAGCCACGCCAAGAAAATAGAACGACTGTACGATGGAGTTAAAAATGAGGACGGAAATATAGAAACAGCAAACACACACGAGCGGAACACAAACCGATCCTTTCATTAATGTATTTATTTCATGCACCCGGTTCACATTAATATTTCCCGAAAAGAAGCCCCCTGTTTGCATATAATTTACATACTAAATTCGAATCAAAATGAATATCAAATTATGCTCCCCGGGTGTTGGAGCGTAGAACACGGTGAAGCGGCAGTTAGAAGTGATGGTGGGGGGAAAGAGCAGTCCACGAAGATATGATTAAAAAAGGGAAGCGACGCCGATAACAAAGAATGTGTACGAAAGAAAACATTTTCAAACGAGAACTATTGCAGTGAAAAAATGGAAGTGGTCCGGGGACTGGGGGTGGTGGTGGTGGTGGGGGGGGAAGGTTGAGGATATAGGGAAGAGGGGGAAAGGTTACAGGGTGGAGGGGTGGAAAAGTGGGAGGCGGGATTGGGGGAGAGGGGTGAACTGGGAGAAGAGAATGACGCGACCCAGCATTCAATCATCTGTGCACGGAAAAGTTTTTATGGTCCAGAGTCGCCCGAGAGCAACCGAGGAATGGAAGACGATTTTTCATTTAGAGGACTCCTATTTTTTTGGGGCCCATGCCTCCTTCCTTCCAATTCTCCCCTCCTTCCCATTCGACTGCCCCCACTCAATCCCTTTACTACTGCTCTTCGCCCCTACCGCCGAAACCAGCCTAACCTCCTCCCCCCTCAAAACCTTCCCCCGACACGACCTCGACACCCTCCTGGTCCACATCCTCCTCACGATCCTTAACTAAAACTCTACACACGCACAACTTAACCTTCATACGCCAGCGACCCCATAGAGGTATTCATTCCTTCGCTGTCCCCACTGTATACATTGGAACACACACACGTATCCACATCTCGAAAGAAATCATCGCAGTGACCCCATCCGCTCTCCTGCCCTCCTACCTTCCCCATCGCCTTTTGATTTCCCCGTGCTATTTCACCCGCGTGGACTCCATTCCGAACCCTCTGCGATCCTCCCTGCAACTTGTACTTTGACGTCAAGTGAGACGCGTAATGAGAATGGACGCTCCTCTCAGAGCCATACGTCTGCTCTTTATTTCCCACGCTCCCCGCCCGCCTCGCCGTCCCTCCCCAACTCCCGAATCAGTCCCGGGCACCTGCACTCAACCGCTGGCCTTCACGGGAAATCCATTTGTTCCTCCATTTGCTTGGGAAGTTGGGGAATCAAAGTAAAAATTGTCGCTTGGGTCAGCTTAGGGGTCAGTAGAGAGATGGTGAGGGGGTGCGACCAGAGAGACTGACCGGCGAAGGGACGTGAGGGGAAGGGAGGGAGGGCAGAATGTGGAGCGGGGAGAGGGACAAAGACGGGCGGCTTCTGCTGACGATTGCTACATTTATTTTCTATTCTGGCATCGTGTGGGGGACAAAAAAGTTCAGAGTATCTATGTCTCCCCGAGGCGACCCTCCCTTTTCACTGTTTTGTTTACCTAAGTGTTTCGGGCGACCGAATCAAGCATTTCCTCATGTTGAGTCCCAGGCGAAAACACGTATTTTAACCGAGTTCGTTCCATTGATGTGGAAAAGGCAATTCGAAGAAATTCTTGGATACATGATTTCATCCGATAAACAGTTAATGGCCATTAAGGGGATGAAATTAATCACATTTAGAGATAACAACAATTTTAGTATTTATTTATACCGATCATGTAATTTAATCACCATAATATTAATTATTACTGACAAACTACGACATTCACTTTCAAGATGACAGAATAAAGGGTCTCACTATCCTTAAATCAATAGGGAAGTACATTAGAAATTCCCTTTTGAAATCGACCCGGGTTATGACTCCCAAGTTATTGTTTGAAAAGAACCGTTTTATCTCATGAAAGAGCTTAGGACTTTTCGAGTCTGAAGGAACTCTTTAAAGGTGGGAACATATTTTCTTCAACTAAAACTATTCTTCAAGTCCACCATGATTAACACTTGAGAGGGTCTTTGTGGGACTTTTCACATTCGTGACCTTGCTTCGCCCCGGACGAAAATTTAGTCCGGAAAGGGGAAAATAAGTCAAGAATGAGACAGAGTATGGAAGAAGAAAAACGGTGTCATTAAAAGAAGCGGTGGATAAAGGTTGTTTGAACCGGGGTTGTGGGAGTTGTGTGTGGAGTGATTTGATACGCAATTCAAGGAAATGAAATATTTTGTCCCGAAGAGGAATAGTTTTCTGCGAAAAAGGAATGACGATGGGGCGGGAGGTAACACACTCAATATAAAAGTGCTCTCGGAGAAAGGAATCAAAGGAGAGAGGGAGAGCGAAAGACTGCGGAGGAATTTGGAGAATTTCTATATATCTGCGATGAGGGAAGAGTCGATGGCGGGTGCGCAGGAAGGTGGCTCCAGAATGAGAAGAAGAGATGACAAATAGTGGGGAGCATTGATGGAATATGGGGCAAAGATAGGTGGATCGGTGTGGGTGGTTTGATATAGATAGATAGAGAGAGAGGCAGGGGAGGGAGGAGGAAAGAAAGCGAGCAGACTAAAATGGAATATGGAGGGGGGGAGGGGAGTGGGATGAAGGAGCGTTGATGGGGCGGGTGGGAGGAATGAGGAGGAGAGGAGGCAAGACGAAAAGATGAATTGGTTGGATGAGGATCCCGTTGAGGTCGGGCTGAGATTGGTGCGCAGGGGTAGTGAAATGTGGGCCCCAGGACATAAAGGAAGAGAATAGGGAGAGTCGGGGTTGGGGGGAGAGAGAGGGGGGGTGCCCCGGCTGGGATGGGAGTGGAGTGGGGGTGGGTGAAGAAGAGGATTCCACTGAGGTCAGCAACTGGTAGGTGACGAAGGAATTGGCAGAGGGGGTGGTGTGGTGGTGGTGGTGTTTGGGGAGGAGACTAAGCGGGAGCGGGGCGATAAAAAAAAGACGAACGAAAGCCATTTCCGTAAAAAAATACATAGTTGGAAGTTTGACCCGAAATTCTTGATATAAAGTTTTTGGAAAAATTGCTCCTTTCGCCCTTTGTTGCGTGAATGGATGTCTTCCCATACGGTTGTGCGGGTGTGCTGATGAAAATTGGTTTTCTTTTAATGCAGGACGGAAAATGACCTCGCGTCGGACTTAGTTTCCCATCTGCTTTTTAAGATGAACACGGAATCCTCTTGAGAATTTCTTGCGATGCACACCCTTGAACGAGATGATTTTGGTCCTCTTTTTTTTGCTACTACACGAACTCAGGAATGCATTGAGAGCATCAGTAATGACATACGGTAGGTAACGCAAAGAGAAGTAACTGACGTCAAACCAAGATTGACGTTGTGGGAAATGTCTTTGCCGAACTGTAAGCTCTCAAGGAAGGAATAAAAATAAATTACTCTGAGATGACTCCAAGGCTGCAAAACTTGAGAAAGCATTCTTAATTCTCTCTCATAAATTATAACAAATATTAAGTTACAGGAAATCAAATTGACGGAAAAGATATTTTATTAGTGAGTTCCCTTTTCCCTAATCCCGAACCTCAATTTCCATGTAATGTTTTAAAAATTTTAAAATGCACATTCATTCATGTTGGCAAAAAAATGAAATTTTAGTAACAGTGAGTGTGATTTGTGCACCAGCTCTCATGGCAAAATCTACCAAAATTGATAAACGCTGCTATAAGGATCCAATGGCAAAACGCGGCGCAATAGGGAATTTATAGATATGAAACTTACGTTTTAATTTATTCGCTGATGATATATACTCGACCAATTAGAGAGTAGGATATTGTGAAGGCTGTTAAAACAACGAAAATATACTGAAAAGCTATCGGAGATAATTTACGTACTTCTTTATAAAATAAAAACAAGTAAAATGAATGGGATAAGCCCAGGATTGGAATAAATTCAGGTGTTAATTAAAGATTTGAAGCAGAGAATTATGAAAAATAAAAAGATAGCTAACTGGAATCGGAACAGAGCCTAGAGCTCCAGTAATCTTTTCTTTGGATGGTTGATTATTGATAAGATCATCAAGCTGTGGGCAGTAACCAGAACATTGTGGACGAAGAACAACCCACAAGGGTGCATTGAATGATTTCCCGCGACACAATTTACGAAGCGTGTCAAAACATTTGCCACCTCCCTCGCACAATCAATCGTATCGCCACACAGGACTAATAAACTGGAGTAATTCGCGTCGGACTCACATTCGCTCCGGGTTCCCAAACGATTCGTGACAGGACTGCCCGAGTTTCCCTGGAGATCTCACTCTCTCGCTCTCCCTCTCTCTTCCCGTCGCGCCTTCTGCTCCTCATTAAGGGTCGCTCCCCTTCCCTCCCTAACCCACTCTCGCCCGTTCCTCCCCCGCCGTGCGCCGCGAGGGGAGGGTGGCGGGGCGGCCCCCCGCCTTCAACTCCACTTACATCCGAGCCCACCCCCCACCCGCCCCCACCCACGTCCCCACCCTCTCCCGTGCCACCTTGCAAACCTCTTTATCGAGGACGAGTTAAACTGTTTCTCGGCAAGCGGACGATTGAATTAGCCGAAACCCAAAGTGACGCACAGCGCGCGGCAATTGACAGCCCGGCACAAGGTGGCGCCATCTTCAGCACCACTGCCTCTCGTAGGCCTTTGAGTACTGCCGGTTGGTTGCAGACAATTTACTTTTGCCACCCAAGGTGCGCCGTCACGGTAATGGAAAGCTAAAAAAGGCATTCATTAAGATAGCACACCTACAACATTAACGGGAAATCATTTCACCAGGGTATTAATAATCTCTTTCCGGTGATATTTAATCTTTTAATGCGACGATACATTTTTATAGGGGATATAAAAGGCGAGTTATCGATTTTTAAATCAAATAAGATTTGAAATAGAAGAAATACTTTTTTTTAATGCAAATTGTAAATTGATTCTCTAAAAAATATTACTAAGCTCTCGTGTCGAATATACTGCAGAAAGAGGTATGCTCATCGTCTGAGTATATACGTACTGTTATAGAGGTCAGAAAAATATAACTCTTTTAAAACAACACGTTAACACAATTAATTTTTGTTGTTTCAATCTTCTGTGTCGACAAAACTGTCTTTCTCTCTCTCATATTTAGCAACTCTCCTAACATATTGGATGTGCTGCAAGAATGAATCATTCATTAAGTTATCCGAAAGCAAGTCTATGCTTACTCATCCCTCATTCATTCAGCTTAATCGAAACGTTACTGTGGCATCCTTAGATTCCTTTTACATTAAATGAGTCGAGTGTAATGGGTGCTGACTCGTATACTGTGCAGCGCCGATCCTCTAAATTCTGCCCGCATCATTCTGTGAGGGAGCCATTTAAATAATTACTACAAGGAGTGCCTCCTGACAAGGGGCGTTCATAAAGTATCGCTTACGCTGGAAAACCTTGGACCCCCTCCATCCTCTAAAGAATCCTATTTATCTGGCAAATTAAGCCCATTAAATCTGTCGCTCCTTCGTTCCCCTTTCCTTAACCCCATCCCCCCGTACTAAGGTTAAGGCACGGTGGGTGCGTTGGACAAGGTGAGGGGGAGAAGAAGGGGTCGGAAAGCACCTGGGGAAGGTTGGCCTCGGGAACCCCATGAAGGAGGCCAGGCGGCATGTGCTGGCATCAAAGGGCCCTCTGCTGCCGAGGAGAAACCACCTGGATTGCGGGAGGGATATATGGAAACGCGCACCGTCCCCGGAACCCATCCACTGCCTATCTTTCCTCTCCCTCTCTCTCTCTCCCTATCCTCTCCTCTCACTGCGCTCCTTCCTCGGTCTCAACCGACGAGCAAACCACCGCCAACCTCCGGCGCAGCCCGGGAGGCTCCTTGCCATCATTACCGTGCCATCTCTTCCTAAAAACCTTACCTCTCCCTCGTCTCACAATCTTCGTGCTCACGGAGCAGGGCGCTTAACGAGCCCCTTTCCCCCGGCGCACACTGAACGGGAAAAGGAAGATACGGGTGTGGAAGGAGGCGAAGGAAGTAGACCGAGAGGCAATGACAGAAGAGAGCAACGGCGGGGACGGAGTTGAAGGTGCAGTCGGGACTCTTGGCTCCAAAGGGAACTGGCTTTTGAGCTTGATCAATATACTTGCGCGTCATCGACAACACGCATGGTGATGAGGAATCATGGTCATCATGCATTAAAAATAATTATATCAGACCTGATATATTCCATAAATTAATGTATCGCTTCATCATTTCCAACTTAAGAGGAATTTCTTTTCCAGTGTTTCAGTCGAGTATTTCCCACAGAAAATCTAGATGATAGGAATTCTTCTCAATAATTCTTATGGCTTTACGGAAAATATATTGAAAATTACTCCCCCGACTATACAAACGTAAAATAATGAATGCTATGCTTTGAAAAATACATACATAGTACCAGCCTTGCCAGAAATGGGTAAGCGAACGTCAATGATAAAAGAAATGCTCTTGAGTTTCTGCTCAAAGAATTAAGGAATTAATCGGATGTTGTCAGCTTACTTTTTCATTTCATGTTTTCACGTGGAATTAATGTGCTTCAACAAAGAGGTCAAACAAAAAATGCATAATGGTGGTTAAGATAAAGGGTAAGCAAAGCAAATTTTGGAACAGTGAAGGGAGTTACGAATAAATATTTGTTGCGTTCCAGGACAGAAAGAAAAATTATATATTTATGAAAGAGGCTGCTGATAAAAAAACAGTAAAATTAGATTAAGATAAAACAATTAAATGCCATATTCTTCTATATATATTATATGATATCAAATAAACGGTGTTTTAATGTAATTTGCAGTAGGTAACAAGTGTAATATAAGAAGTTCTCGCAAGTGAATCAGCTAATAGGAGGGAAATTTGGTTTTTGATAATTACTGTAATTCTCTCTTCTTAAAATATTTTAGAAATAAATTCACAAACTACGTATCGTATTATATAATTGTACAATAAGAAAATAAACTCAGAAAGACATGACAACCGATGAAATGATGAATTTGGTTGGGCAATGAAAAAAGGTGTGTTAACAGGTAGTTAAGCGAACCATTTTTGTCATTATAATATTCACATAATAAACAATGGGATAAAATTTATCAGCGAGTATTTCTGCATTTTTCAAATAAATTATTCATGTATTTGTCATTCACATGAGAAACAATGGAGGGACCCTAAGACAACATAAAAAATGTCTACACAGCAAGGAAAAATTGAAATTTATTGAAAATGAAATGTGCAAATTCAAATAAATTTATGAATGGTAGTAATAAACGAGTAATTTAAGAAACATCATTCATATGGCCTGACAGTTGTACATGGTACTAGTGATGGCACGAGTTTTAGGGACGTGTATAGTAAGTAATTTATTTTCGTTTAATGAGCTCACTTTAATGAACGTAGCCAAATACTTATTCCTCCAAGAAATAATCACATCTATACGATTTCAATGATGAAATTGCTCCAGTTGTGCAAAGTATGTACGTATAAACTTTCTCCCGTACGGAAAAAATATTTCCTGTTATTCCATCACGTAAGTGTGTTTGAAAAGTGAACCTAAGTATAAAAGTTAACTAGAAGTATGAATTAATAAAACACCTTAGCTTCGTAAAATCGTAGTAAAACAGAAATGCGTTTAAATTCAGGCGAGTGGTAGAACGAAATCGCTGCAATTTCAGGCTCATGAAGAAAATTAACTTAATTTTAACTCCGAGGAGCCGAAATTAAATTAAGCTGTGAGGCCGCTTTCAATATCCTTGTCAGCGCTCTTTGTTAATTAACAAACGTGCAAACACATCTGTGCAACCGAGCGAGGGAATGCGAGATAATTACGCCGATGTATTGCTCCCAAGTGCTCATATGTATAATGACTGTGAATGTATAAAGATGTTCTTTCAGGTCTGTTTATGCACCTATCAAATGTTCATTTCTTTCCTTGCAGAATCAATCGCAGCACAAACCGATCCTTGATGTTCTTTTGCATTTCGTTAGGTGCAAAATACCTTCTCTTCGGGAAAATCAGGGCACATGTTCCCATAAGGGTCGTTGTTATTCGGTGTTCCGAACGAGAATAGTGGTAAATTCTGAGCCACATATGGATTGCAGGAGCGCATTCCCCAAGGAGAATGAATGCAGCGGCATCCACGTTTGCGAGGCGCGGAAAATTATGTGATCGCGTACATGGCACTGGAACAAAACTTGATATTTGGAGCGGTTGGATTGGAAACTTAAAGCATGAAAAAGGATATAATCACTGAACTAATATGTCAACATTTAGTTCACCATTCATAAACAATTACTCAAATAAATGTTATTCCGTTTTACTGTTTAGTTAGATTTTTGAGAGATTATTACGAAAAGACCCAATATAATATTTCCATATTTGAATAACCCGGACCCATATTTTATTTATCCCATTATTTAACCCATATTTGAATGTCCCTCCCTCTTTCTAATGTCCCCTGGAAATGTTAACCCGATTAAAATACGATTTTATGAGCGAAGTAACCTATTATACCGTGAATGAGCGCAAGCAGCGAGTGCTATTCAACATACTTAAGCAAATCATTTAAGCTCTATGGGAAAATACAGAATATGATAATCGTTATATTTCTCAACAAATTTAAAACGAAAAGAACATTCCCTGACAAAAGATTCTATAGCAAATGTGCAGAGAGGCCGGCGGATTGATCATGGTCAACCAGTGCGTAGGGCAATTCATTCGCACTTGCACTATTCTCATGTACGTATATTGTGCCGAGATTCATAACGCATAGTATGAATGTGCGATGGAGGCTATACTGCTGCTATTCTGTTTATTCCCGAGGTTATTTCATTTCAAAATGCAGTTGATCTGGTACAAGGGTTTGGTTCATCCGAATTTGATTACGTTCTCTATCAGATTTGAGCGATGGAAACCTAGATTAATACTGGAAAACGTCCATTCTTATCGACAGAAAAATTTCGCCTTGAATATAACTTTAATGAATATATGTAAATGGAGAAGCTAGGACATCCTGTGGAGTTAAAGTGGTATCTTAAGAGTTAATGTTGTTTTTACATTCACAGTGAGTTATAATAAAAATGTTTGTCATCGTATATTTTTTTTTAAACCTTTTCACATTTTTTTCAAGCAGAATGCGTCAAAATCTCACAAGAATAGTATGATACGTTTATAACTTCAAATTTGCTGCTTTCAGCTCATTTTTTAGTACTGCTCAGCACCATAGTGCCAAAAAATACCCTTTCGTAAGTCTGGAAAATAAAGAGTAGCTGGTTCCACTCACTTGATGGCAGATAAACATTCTTGACCATAAGCATGTATCATATAAAACTACAAAGATTATTGAGATTTTCTAGAATTATTGTTTTTTATTCCGAAAACCCAAGACAATGCCCCGGAAAAGACTTCATACGAGGGTCATCCGGAAAGTAGTACCCGTTCGTGCCGCATGAAGTGCTGACGACGCGAGTAGCCGCTGGACGAGGTCAGATAGCTTCAGTGGCTTGTCTGCCTTCTCTGAGCCAAGTTGCGTGACGCTAGCATTGCCTGTGTTGTTTCTGTGATTGTTTACAATGTTTAAAAAAATTGAGAACGCCGCCAGTTGTGAAGTGAGGGCAGTGATTAAATTCCTCAATGCAAGAAACGTTCGCCCATGTGATATTCATCGCCAATTAAAGGAGGTGTATGGAGACAATGTAATGGACGAGTCGTCTGTTCGGCGGTGGTGTCGCAACTTCAACATGGGGAGGGGGAACACACACGACGATGAGCGTTCGGGGAGACCGTCTGTCATTACAGACCAACTGGTGAGCTCAGTTGACGAATTCGTGAGGAACGATCGGCGCGTCACAATTGATGACATCTGTGAGCATTTTCCCAATGTTTCTCGAACAATTGTTCATGAAATTGTTAAACACCATCTGCATTATGCAAAAATTTGTGCAAGATGGGTCCCTCGCGTATCTCAATGAGCTGGCGGCGAAGGACTATGCAGCAGGAATACAGAAACTTGTCACACGTTATGACAAATGCCTTAATTTGCTTGGAGATTATGTTGAGAAGTAGTTTAAAGTATCCTCTTTCAAATAAAATTTTTTATGTTTGTTAATATTTACTTTTGTGTCTTTATTTCACGAACGGGTACTACTTTCCGGATGACCCTCGTATATGACCTTTGTCCCTCACCTTAATGTGGGACAAAGGGGTTTTATGTAACAACATAAAAATACAAGAATATAAGCTGGGTACAAATGAAGAGGGAAATGGTATCATCCAATCGCAACTATTTTATCTCTAAGTATACTCAGGACTGAACAACATTCCTCCCACTAGTGTATTTTCTAATTCAACTTTCTTTGAGGAAAGTTTATCCTTACATAAATTTCCTTAGCAGAAGAGTAATTATTATGGGTTTAGATTGCGGAGAGAGCTTAACGTATTACCTTAAGCAGGTTATGAAACGTTCCCTGCGTTTGGCGTCGTAAATTTACGGTCTCATAGGTCAGCCGTTTCTCATAATCGCATTACATTCGGGTTAATATTCTCGGGGCACGTTACGGAGGGGAGACAACTCCACTTCATTCACAGATGAGAATATCACATACGTTTCCTTAATTTTTAATCTCACAAAATCTAGGAAAGATTTAAAGGAATATTGATAGTATGGGCGAGTAATTGGTTTTAAAAGGTGTAGTTAATGTGATTACATTTTTTCAACGGTTATATACTCTTTCGTGCACTGATTCTCAAGTGCCAACGTTCCAAAGCATCGGGTTAGTTTTTTCACCATCTGGATCGGATGAAATAAATTTCCACTATCCGTGAGCATGAATGCCACTCTCTTCAATATTTTAAATTTTGATAACGGTGTAATCACAACAGAACGCATTTTTTCCTTAAACGAATCCAGCGTCAACGGGTTGTAGTGGAGCATAACCCTGGGTTGTAGTTGTGTGATAATCGATTGAAACGGAAAAAGACACAGTATAAACGGATCTATATGAAACAAGTGGAGAATTTAATTACTCTAACCAATAAATAACTAAAAAGCAAAATTACGGCTGAGAGAAATATTTACAACCAAAAATATTTCGAGTGAATCCTCCAAACAGCAGCACGACTATCAATCTTATATAATGGGATTAATAAGATGCTAGAAACTACATTGAGTTAAAAGAATTACATAAATATAGTTTATAATTAATTAGTGTTGTAGTATGCGCTACTTATATGCGTTGCAGTACTTAGTTCACGAGTTTGCGAAATGCATACCTTAACCGGTACGCAACTGTAAATCACTGCGAAAAACATAAGTCGAAAGCAAAAGTATGAATAAAATTAATTCCTTCCTTAATTTAACCGATTGCCTTAATCACCGTCACCATTTAAGTTTCCGGAACGGTTATTTATTGCCTTGTAGCTTTGAATATGAGCAAATCACGCAAATACTTTTAATTGGTGGACAATTTTACGACCACAGTAAAGTGGGCATGAAAAAAAAACAGATAGTTACTGTTCATTACTGATAGTTTGTTTTCTCTGCACCACCAGAGTCTATCAAGGAATTCAAGCGTTGATAGAAACAAAAAATCGCACTGATATGTGAATGTGTGACAAAAGCTCTTCCATAACCACTTTTTTGGCCTATGATGGGTATGTAACTTGGTAGGTAAGATACCTAGACAAAATACCGTGACAAAATAGTCACAGCCTTTTCACTCTCTGACAACAAGAATATTGGTACCTTATGACTTTTAATGACTATCCCAGGATTGGAAACGAAAAAGAAATTCCCGGGGCCCCTGAAAAAGGCACCTTTTAGGTGACACCTCTTCTCTAACACTAAATTTTAATGGCCATCACAGATCATCAACACTAGGATTTGTTCCCCGTTAATAAGAACTCAATTCTAATATCGGCACTGTCTATCTATGCACCTAAACCATTACGGATTCTTATCAACTGTTAATGCAGTACTTTTTTATTCATATGAACCGATGACACATCAATATTTCTAATATGCAAAAATAAACAGAATATAAAGTAAATTTTTTCGCAAACATTTTTATTTTTGTCTGGCAAGCAATTTCATTAGTTTTAACCCACGACCCCTATGGAAGCACATAGTTGCGGCACAACTATTTCATGTAGCACATGAATGCGAAGCTGTTACTGCAAACAAAGTAGGCCACGAGTTTGGAAAGGTATGGACGGCAAGCGCACAGTAGCGGGTCAGTAACAGGTATGGAAAAGAAAAAAGTGGAGAAATAGTTACGTTACGGAATATGCAATGAGGCATCTGCACAGAACGCTTCCACTTCGCACGCTTGACTTCGGGCTGAATTCCCTCTGGAGAAAAGTTCTCTAACCTTGAGTCACGCTTCCAACTAGCGGAGTTTTGAGATCACTAGAAGGACAGTGATGTTTCAGAAATATTTCAAGCACTCACTTCACAGAAAGCTACGGTAAGCAAGCGGTTATCAAACTTCATAAACCAGCGCCTCCTTTTTTCCCCCCAAGATGTTTCTACTCCCTTGCGTCACATCCAATCAAATTTTTACGAAATTCATGTCTGATATAGGTTTTTTAGTTTGTAGGAAACTATTTTTTGAATAACTCTTTCCCATATTTGTAATTTATATTTATGGTAAGTACGCTGCCGACTGATCACAAGTACGTAGAAAAAGAATGAATCTGAGGATATGAGAAGAGTGCAGAACTTCATTTGAGTGGCAACATGAAAACAGACTGGTAATCCATCCGGCGAAAAGGAATCTTCCTCATCTGGATTCTCAATTTTAAGGAATGCAACATTAAAATATTCTTTGAGCGTTTTTCATTAAGGCATACTAAGTAATTTTCTGAGGCATGGATTAATCTTAAGGAGAAGATAAAACAACGTTTTTGCCGGCTAAACAAAAAATAACTAAATGTCGACATAATATAATTTGTATTCATTTAAAACCGTAATTTCACATGGAAATAGTTTCCACTACACAAAAAAATGTATTTAGAGCTAGACATATTTACTTGAATATAGTAAATACATCACATTCATTAGCATCACGCGAAAAAAGCAATATTAGGTTATCATGTTTGGACATAGAACCGTTTTTGACCAAACTGATGTCATCATAGTTCAAAGAAAATAATATCAATATTGAAACATACGTTATTCAAATAAAAAAGTTAATAATTCAGCTACCTAAGTGATGTTTAGCTTCTTGGGCGAGAATTTCCAACCACCCATCTCACCATATCTACCCTTCTTTAGCATATGCTGATCTGACACGTTATTCCATCTTTATGAATATGGATGACAGCATAATAATATATGATCAAGTATTAACACTTAAGACAAATTTAGCATAAACCCACGTTTAAGACCCTTTTCAAAATTCACCTTAAAGATTCATCTTAACTTCACCAAGAAATTCACCTTAACTTTAAGATAAAAGAACTGAGAAACTAAGGAGTCCCTGCCAATATATTATTAGTTCAATGAATCATTCAAAAACATTATCTGACTCCCCAATCCAAGAAATAAACATAAATCCCATTATTACCATTTCACGTTATTATACAAAGGTCCAAAATGAGCACAAATACATTTTATGCGTAGGAAAAAATGAATTTGAACATTTAATTGTTACTATTAAAACGTCAATAGGTAATTACTTAATTTTAGATGTTACTGAGGGCAATTCTGTGCAAAAAACGAACAAAGTCACGATTTTTCACCATATTATGGAGAAAGCTCCACCGAAACCAGCGTAAAAGCCTTCAGGTTTGGCAGGATGAAAACTAGAATAATATGCGTAGAAATATGAGATGGACATGAATATAATGGAATATATTCAGCGAGAAAATGTAAATATTTGATAGATATTATTCTGATGTTTTCTGGGAACGAAAATTGAGGGAAAATAAATTATACCAGAATATACATATACCATACTACAGCTTACAAAAGAAGTAAGTAGCAACCTGAACGTTTAATGCCATTGTTAAATTCATTACACGGATATGTAAATGAATAAATGTATTAAAATATACAAGAGCACTAAATGCTAGGATCAAGGTAAATTCGGTATCTCCTCAATAAAAGTACGAGTCATTATTTTAACGAACGAAAAAGTAATGTAGTGACAATAGATACTTCGCAAACACCGGGAGAAGCTAAACCATTTTAAAAAGCATTAGACTTCCTGTTATAATGTATCCGCGAAAGAAACACAATATAATACTAGCCATTCATGATGTTTCATTCATTCATTTTACTATCTTTGTTAATCACCCTCCACAACATCTAACCTTAAAGAGCCCGACAGAAGCTTTTCAGTCCTTGAAAGTGCTAGTAACTTTGCTAATTCTTTCAGTAATTTTTTTTGCTCTACTTTCCACCCTTTGATATATTTTACGACCACACATCCCACCTTTGTTTGACTTTATCTGCTTCTTTTCTATACATTTTAACTCCCTATTTCCTACAGAGTTCACAATGTTTTCTCTGTAAAATGAACGAATGGATTAATTAATTAGCAAGAAGGGCGAAAATCTAAGGATGGCTTTCAACAGGAGAGGGGAATCGGAGGAGAAGGCCGAGAAGGATGCGGAGGAGTGAAGTGGAGGTGGGCAGGGGAAAGAAAAGGAGAGGGAATTACGGAGGCTCGTAGTGAAAGGTGAAAGAAAGAGAGTAGGGAAGGAGGGGACGGGCGTGAAAGAGAGAAAGCTCTGCGAAGAGACGGTCCACGGTATTTGACCTTTGAAAAAAAACCGGGAGCGGATATGGTTTCTAGGGAAGAGGATGGGAAGGGGGAGGGGTGTGCGAGAGTAGGCTTGGGGAACCCTCGAGGGTGGCGGTACTGCTGGAAGGGGTTTAGTAGAAGCGTGGGGTACAGGATGCGTCGCGTTGGTGATGGTGCCACACTGCTGATCGATAGGGTGAGAGGGACAGAGAGAGAGAGGATGTGACAACGGAGCAGCAGGGCCCATCTCATAATCATCGCCACCGTCCCCAATACCGCCACCGACGCCAGCACTACGCCCTAACCAGACAGTGCCCAATCCTCCCTAGCGAACCACCCACTAACAATCTTTCATTCCACCTCGACCCTTTTCCATTCCAAGTGCACCGCACTTTCCGGGCCCGCGGCCCGGGAAAAGAAATGCCCCCTCAACATCGCCTCGCTACCTCGACACTTAACAGGCGACCACGCCCTGAGAGGTTCTCTGGCGCGCGCGAGTGCGTTGTTTCGGCTTGAACGGGGATTTGGTCGGTGTCCTCCGCGGAGGCTCCCCACCTCCAGGTGATGACGGCGCCCCGGTCGCGAGGGCAGGAGCCCTGAAGAGCGGTCGGGCGTGATGCATCTTCGTGATGCTCCGGGTTACGATGAAGCAAGGGTTTGCTGCGGGGTGGGAAGTGGAGGGCAGAGGGTTTGAAGGGGAGAGAGAAAGAAGAGACGTGGAAGAGTGAAGAGGACAAGGGGAGGAAGAGTGGAGAGGAAAAGGGGGGAAGAGAGGTGGGAGGGAGGTAGAAAGAGAGAGAGAATGCGAGAGGGGTGAGGGGCAAGGGAGGATGAGGGAGGTCGCGAGGGGATCGATGGAGCGAGAGGGTGAAATACATGAGGAACACGCGCTTGGAAACATTTTAATCTCTCTCCCTAAATTTTCTGCGAGAGATTTTAATAATTCCTTCCCTGATAATGCTTCCTGAGGAAGGCATTTTTTATGTTTGCGTTACCGGGGAAAAGTTTCAAATGTAATCCATAAACATGTCACAGTTTTCCGCAGCGTCAACATGAGTTTCTTTCAAATGTTATTACCAGTTTCGTTAATACGCCATGCACGCGATGCAACGAATAACGTTTCAAGTTAATTGTCAAAAACTAAGGGCTACAAAGGATCTCATTATTTTCATTATATTATGTTCACGTTAATTTTGTCAGGGGAAAAATAGAGAAGAGAAACACTTAAGATTTTAAATATTACGAGGAAGACAATTACGCTGAAAACAGGCTCTATTAGAGTGTCATATTAGGGCTCGTAAGTCTTGCATTTTATTTCAACACTGTGAAGGCGGCAGCAGCTCGCCATCCTATTTAAGGTAAAACTGATATAACATTTATAACCTAACAACATGGGAAATTGAGAACATGAGCTGTTGACCGAATACTTAGCTTCTTCCTATTTACCATATACCTCCCAATTTAAACCAGTCATTACTCGAACAAGGTATATAAAGCAGAATTTAAAAAACTTTGACAACACTTACGTAACACTCATGAGTTAAAAAAGTAATCCATGACCTCAGAAGTTCCTCCTTTGATAGCTTTGTGGTCATGTGTTTGAACGCTCATACAACCGAGTGTAAAATTTAGAGCATGGTCTTACTCGAGCGCGTAAAGGTAAGCTAATCATCGCCCTTGACTACAAAACAGATGTCTAAAAAACCCGAATCCGATGCGGAACACGGCCTTAAATCCTCAAGGCAAACCGAACATGTTATAATGGAAATTGGGGGGGAGGAGAATGCTAACAACAATAAAGGTGTTGACGCGGCGCTCTCCGGGGGGGATTGACGCGCAAATTTCGCATCGGGCAACCATTTTCACCTCGCTTCTCGGGCGAGGATCGTCGTCGGCGGCGAACGATATATTGAGAGGTTGAGCCAAGGGTGTCGTGGAGAGGGATGGGGGAGGATGTGAGAAGACTCGAGGTTGCTTGAAGGGCGAGAGGTGGAATGACGGGATTGGCGGCGAGAGGATGGGTTGGGAGGACGGGCGGAGGATGAATAAGGGTTTCTGGGCAATGAGAGTGTGGGAATTGAGGGGGGGGGGGAACTAATAGAGTGTGGGATAGGTAAACGAGGTGAAGTATAAGGAAGGCCTCCTGGGGAGAGGAAAATGAGTTATGGAAGGGGAGGGGGACAGTGGAGGTTTTCGACCAGGCCCGGTTCTTGGGTGCTCGGCGAGAAAGGTGAAGAAGTATGAAACGAGTTCGGAGCATGTGGGCAGGGAACCCCGTGGCCCTGCCCACGCAACGGTGAGAGGTGAGACGAGAGTGTACGTACACTACGCACACGACCAAGAAATAAGGGATGAGGACGACGTCTTTCCCTTTGGAATAAATTAATTAGAGCTGCCGCTACGGCTGCGGACCGCCCATTCTCAATCCCTGTCTCCTCCTGCTCCCTTTCGTCCGAGGCTTCCCGCTCCCGCCTAATCTCGCCCTCGCCTCCCGCTCCTATTTTATGCCGCCAGCATGAACCCGCCTCCCGTTTCTTCGCGTCCCAGCACTGCCCCACCCCGCCGCCTCAACGCTACGGCGTCGGAGTGCCGGGCCGCCGCCGGTGGGGTCGGTCGAACCCTGGGACGAGTATGAGAGGATATCAAGGGTATTGGGTGGCATTTGCAGTGGCGTCACGTCTTAAGATGTGCTAGTGCTCTATGCGGCTGGGACTGTTGCGATGTATCCGATAACACAAGTTTCAAAATCTCTCTTGCAAACCTCTAAACATTAATGCACGCAATAAAGCTTCTAGCTAAAATTGAACCTTCGCTCGGGTGGCATTTATCTAATCCCTTGGAATGCTTATAGATGGGAGAGATAGAATTACCTGAAGTTGAAATAAGTTCAATTTAGAGAAAGGCATTAGTAATTTGGATAAATACATGGCAAAAATAATAGGCAAGCTGGAAGGTATAAATGGATGTACAATGTATGCGGAATTGAATGACAGTTTATTGTAGGGTGGGATGTCAGTTTGTGTCTCGTTAAGAGAGACTAAGAAATGCAGTCTTTTCTAGCCTGTCCCTCTCCAAAACCAGGTTCAAACGGTAGGCCCCCAAATTACAATATCTTTAATCTCTTGATTAAACGAATCGAAATAATGATAATAATATGCAAGGAAAACTTCTTGAAGGATCTATCCATCTGTCCAATTAATTGGTAAATATTACACAGCATTTTATTGTTTTAAGTGTGTTTTATTTTTTTAGTAGTACTCGGTTCCAATGGCGAAGTTAAAATTACGGAGAGATAAGGAGAACGGGAAAGGTTGAGATTATGTCTTACCTCACATGCACATGCTCACTTGGCTTTTCTAACATACTAGTAACATGTGCTACCCCAAATCTTCCTATCACTAAATTCAGTATTTTTCGGCTATTTTAAACGTTAACTCCTGCCTCTGACATTCAGCATCATCCAATATATTTGCCAGAATCAGACCATACCGTTTTAACTATAACGAAAATCCAAGATCCGCCCGATCAACTTCCATTTTCATACACACTCAAATAAAAATAAATTACGTTTTCAGTACGTTTGTCCAAAGAACCAATGACTACAGTCTGTTGAGAGCAGCAAGAGCCAGGTGATTTAGCGTCGTAAATTTCACCAAAGGAAAACTCCGATAATATCAAGCAACGTCGGTAACCTGACGAAACCCGAACCCACGACCTTCAGGTTAATTGCATGCCAAAGGGCCGGAAATATGATTGCCCTCCGGTGCCGTAATATGTGGGAGATGGGGCGTAATTGAAGAGGACGCCTTTTCATGCAGGGAAAGCAGTTCGTTTTACCTTGGCCTGTACTCATGGAGCAAATAACAGTGGCTGTAATTTTTTTCTCCTAGCCCGTCTTCTCTTTCACCCCAAAAAACGTCCTCCCCCGCGGGACCACCAACCCTCCCTCGTCCACACAATTTCTATCCCCCTCCTGCGACCACTGCCCGGCCCCGCACCCCCCCCCCCCCATTTCCACAAACCAGGCTCAAAGGTCCTCCTACCGATTCAACAAACCCCGTCGCTATCCGCCCACACTCACCCTCCTACTCCTCCCCCCGATCCACCTGCCCCGAGGTACCCCGACCCCACCGCGCTTATTACGTCTAATCCCCAATTAGGAAATAGGAGCGAAGGAGGGGACGCTGAAAAGACTGAGCGAATGTATTTGCTGATTCTTTGGTGGGGACCGATTTAATGAAGAGAGCGGTGAGAGCTACATCCCGGGGGATTTTATTTGGGATGAGAAGAGGGGATCACGTGGGGGAGGGGCTTGTAAGGGAGGAAGGTTTTTGTGCGTTTGCTTGGGCGTACCAAGATAAGCGGGAGAAATGGGGAGGTGGTTATTCTCTTTCCCATCTGAATGAGAGATTTAGGGGCATGATGAGAAGTAGGGAATTGAGTGGAGGGAGTGGGAGAGATAAGAAGAGTTACAGTGTATCCGATAATCGTTTTCGTATGCTTTATTTCTCTGCTTCCAAAGATAAATCCAGAAATATGTTCCATAATGAACTGGAGATTAATTCCCTGAACGAATTTCGATTAATTAAAGGGCTGAAAGATAACAAGACTTAAATTACTCACACCAGCACGTCCCTTACCGGTGAGGATAATTTACTCAGGACAATAATTGAGGGCAGTTAAATGTAAAACCAGTCAGCGGCTTTCGTTTTGACTTCATTTTCTCCATTTGTTTGCAATAAATAATGAATTATGCATTTTGGTACACAGTGGCTTGATTATGCAATTTCATTTGGATAATGACATTAGCGTGGCCCGTTAAATTAAAAATATCTCTTATGGAAGGGTTGGATGCTAAGTTTACAGCAAGGTGCAAGTGCTGTCGCAAGTAGTCAAACAGTTTGGGCCGAAACTTTCCCAGGTAAAAGTTTACATAATTTTTCGAATAAAATGACTGATCAAATAAATACTATTTTTACTATACTATATTACTACTGCACTAAATATCAATACTAATTTACTCTAATCAAGAGAGTCTACTAATGGAGGAAAAGGGAATGTAATGACAAGGGTGAAGGATAATCAGAGTTCAAGATTTCGTGAACTACGAAGGCACGCTAGAGATACAAGAAACATTAAGATCGCAATAAAACGAATTTATCTCCAAAAGAGGGTCTCTGATACAAAAGGATTTAGTGTAGAGTAATAGAAACGTTTGAACCAATAACAAAAGATATTGATTTACATTTTCTGAATTATATTCACACTTCTAGGCTTAACTCCTCCAAACCTTTGTACGCTACAAAAAGAGGTGGTTTCATTAATCTGATCATTAAGGTGCTCGCAGATGAACAAAACCGATTCGACCTAGAATGGAAGTGCTTTGATTCCTTTGTGAAGTAATAAACATTATTTTCCATTCCATTATTCATGCATATCACTACCATCTCCAGTCAGTAGTATGCAAGAAAATCCCGAACTACAATTAACTAGATACAAAAAATGTGTTATCCATATGTCCAGGAGTTTTGATAATCAAAATCCATCGCTATTTTAAGTTCTGTATTTGTGCTGATGCTAATCATGCCTTTACCACTTACATTTACTCTCCTGGAAATCAGATGTGAAGATTAATAGATGGGTATGGCAGAATTAAACGAGAGGGCAACGTGATGTACGATATTTATGATAACCTAAGAATTTTCGATAAAACTTAAAAACGAAACTAAAAGGATTAAATAATCTTCCTGCGATCGATGATATAAAATTTTATTGTACGAGTAATTCACTAGTATTTTTGAGAGTGACCTAAATTTGTTGCCAGGGCTTAACACCCGAATTATTCTCCTATTTCTACATCTACGCCATACTTTTTGAGAAGCCTTGTGGGCATGTGATAGGTGAGGATAGGTGAGTTTTTAACTTTGCGGATAGTTTTTAAGCGCTTTTACACGAAATTACGGCTAACCTGACTTTAAGTTATTTCTATGAACTTTATTTAAAAAACGTTGCTTTTTGTGAATACGCCACGTTTTTTTGTGCGAAAGCCGAACGAGCATTTAAATACATCATAACTGAAATCTAAAATTAATTTTATCACGATCACCTTGTTTACCGATAAAGAAAATGCCTAAATTTCCCTCAGCGTCGGCAATAAACTCAATTACGCATAGGTAATGCACTTTTCTAGAAATCTCACAGACACTTTGAAAATCTATTTTCTAGAATGAAGCCACTCCCATTTTTGTATCTACACTGATCACATCACACGAGCAATCTTCTCGCAAAAAATCTAGAGAATCTTCAATAAATATCCGAATAATTTACTATTCTCTAATGGTCCCAAAATTACTACTGCGTGATTAAATTATTAGCTTTATTGCGCTTTGTAAAACCTAGTATTAACATTCTTATTTGAAATTACTAGAGAGCAGAGAAATACATACCTACAGAAAAATCCGTCAGAGACCAGTACGTAATAAGCAAATACACAATATTAGAGTACTTTTCTGACCGTGCGTGGGTTTCAGCCTCGATTCAAAAGCTTTTTGTAAGTTTATACATTTTAATCTAGTTTCATTGTTTTTAATTTCTAAATTAAAAGGTTTAATGTAGCATCAGTCGATATTATATTAGTTCAATTAATAAAAATAACTCCCGTTATACTAGATTTTCAAACTTTGATGTCTTTAAAGCATGTGAATAAGACATTTTAGGCCAGGTTGAAACTCAGTTTTATTTCTACTCAAATTCTATCGGCTGTGAGTATTTTACTTAATAAAAAATTAAGACGCTAAGTTGACAATATCCACCGAATTGCAAAAGTTATAAGTTAATGAAAATTGATAGGGAAAATACTGTAAAATGGAGTCATCACGTTAACATATTCGTCAACAAGGCTTATTCATTATGATATATATGATTCTTTATTTCCAGTTTTTTAGGTGGTTTATTTTGAAATAATGGTGCCTTTTGATGTGTTCACACAAATTAAATATACGCATTTTCATATGCAAGTAGACATAATATTCTGGATACTAATTTTCCAGAGCAATTTAGGCATATGATATTATATAAAATAAGTAGATATGAGTAAGAAAACTTTTATTTGCTAGGTTCTGCTTATTACAATACTCAAAAAGGTACATACATTATTAAGTTATTAAATGTCGATAAATTAGCTGGCAAAATTAGAACCACCTACGTTTCCGTTGAATTTTGGTTTCACTGGTAAACATATAGACTACCTGAAAGATTCAGGAGGCGCCGTGACGTTGTATTGATATGGAAAGCATTAAAAAAACTAAAATTAAGGGATGGAGCTTGTATGCGAAAGACATCAAAGTATTTTCAACAACTGAATAAAAGTAAAACCAACAGCTTCCATTAATAATTCCCTGATCAAAGTAGTATCACAAAATATTAAAATAAGATGAAACATAAATAGGTTTGCGTAAGAAATGAAGAAAATGAAAGAAGCATTCAAATTCAACTGATTTTCTGCTAAAACGATAAAATTTTAATAATCTCCCTTTGAGCCATCCTTACTGGTTACCGGGATACCTGCTAGGTAAATTATGCATTATTCTAATTTTTTCCCACAGTTCCTTTCAGTCTCCCTTTTTCACTGTCGCAAGCGGCAACCCATCCGACAATCCCCCTCCTAAACCGTTTGAATCCCGCAATCCTTTCCCGCCGTCCCTTTCCCCGAAGGCATTTAAATGCCATTTCCTTATCGCTCAGGTTCCCATTCCGCCGTCACCGCCATCCCCTTTTGTTTGTCTCCCGATCTAACATCAATCCAAACCTGCCCCGTACCCATCATCCTCCCCCACCGTTGCGGAGCCACGTCACCCCCTCCGTTCGTCGAATCCTTTCCCTCCTCCCCGTCACCTTGCCTCTCCCACAACCCGTTACTTCTCCCTCCGACCCTCTCCCAATCCTCTTCGAAGAAACCAACCCCACCTTGCCTTTTTCCACCTCCGCCGTCACTTGCTTTCCTCTCCCGCCTTCCTCACCCCCTCTCGACACCTTAATGGGCCGCTTGATTGTATTTTCTCGCCTCATGAAAATATAGCACGCTGGGAAAGAATGTATGAGTGGAAGGTGGTGGGGGGACAGGATGGAGGAAAAGTGGAGGGGCGAAGGAGAAGCAGAGCGAAAAGGAAAAAAGATCGGCTTTCTTCCACCCCCTCAAAGACCCCTCCCCGAAATTTTTCATTTTTTTCCCTCCGTGCGCTAAATTGTAATGTATGGAAAATGAATTTTCTCGCAGCTAAAGTGGAGAGAGGAGGTGCGGAAGACAGAAAGGCGTGAAATAGGATAAAAGGTCGGATAAAAGTAAAAGGACGGATTTTCAACCGTCCCTCTCTACCATCTCCAGCCCCCATCCCCTCCACTCCCCTCGCCATCCCTCCCTCAGCTGCAAATTACTTCCAAAAATGCACGTAAACGTCGCGTCTCTGGAGAGATTTTTTTAATTTACTTTGGAGCTCACGCCTTTGGTTTTTTTTGGATAAATTTTCGGAGCTATTTGCGATGCTCGCGTTAAAAAAAGAACGAAATATCATTAGTTGCCAGAAAGCAATGTCGAGGACAGGAATATATATATATATATATAAATACATATGTACCAACTCTTCCGATCTTAAATTTGGAAACCGAACGAACCTTACTCACGTAATCTACTTGGAAAGTGTCTAAGTGGAGGAGAGAATAAATTCTCACATTAATGTTAAATACGGAAAAAGTTAAAAAGTTTGAGTTTCAATCAAACTTCTCTAATTAACTGCCAACAACACTCATTATGGGGAAGCTCCAGATGTTCAACCACTATCAGTTCATGACAACGATGCCATAAAACTGATAATGCCCTGTAATGAGTGTACTTCCTTACAATTCATATGCATGAACTGAATATGAATGTAAGAAATCAAACTCAAACGGAGTACTGAGATATAATCTGACCTAAATAAGTTTTGTCCCAGCAATTCCCGATCCTCTGGTTTGACAAAAATAACTCCGTGAACATTAGGTATGTTTACTGCGCAAATTAATGGAATTTTAAACAATCTGAAAATGAATAAACTTTTATGTTTTCAAATTATTATAAATAGTATGACTCTTTTGAAATAAATCTTGATATTCAATTTGATTCAAAAATATCAAAATGCACTCGAAAAACAGAGATATTTCACGGAAAGAGCGAAAGAAGTGCCAATAGTAAATAATAGTAAATTCACGCATAATGACTGGGGATTGCCAGTAAAATTCGGTGAAAGATGACTGGACGGAAGTTAAATTTCCATTCTTCTGCAACGGACCATAAATATAATTGCGCTCTTACATCATTTCCTTTCAATGACTTTGTTAAACCCATGCAATTGTGTAAAACTATATAACCCTTAAAATATGTGAGAAGAGTAATTACATTTATTCAACAATAAAATATTATTTCCCAGTGAAGCAATAATGTTCTAGACTGCAGCGGCACTGAAGATGACATTTATTGTATTAAAATCTTCAAATTACTAGAATCGTAATTTTTTCTATTAATTAATTAACACGAAATATTCGGGGGAACAGCATATATTTGAAATATTTAGGACGAAAGTTAATGTTGTGGGTGCATGAGCACATGAATTTTATGAAGGCTTATATGAAAGCTATGAGTCTTTATCGACTTGAAATCATTCCAGCTAAGTCAAACCTCGCCAGTTATTTGATGGACTAATGTATTTTATGCGGGTAAACAACATCAGGGATCGAAATCTCCATAGACTTTGTCATTCTGAGGTCGCGAATAAAAGTTGAGCTTCTGACCGCACTAACGAAAAGGTCGAATTGATTCCAAAATGATTCCAAGCCCAAATGCACAAAACAATGAACAAATGGGGAGGCAGGACGAGCGAGCTTATTTTATAGTCAATCACCTATCTCTCCATTCTGGTCCATAAATGGCATTCCCACACTTTAGCGCCCAACCCCTCCCCCCAGAATGGGCAAAGGGGGAGCGATATCGCCAATTTGGGCGTTATCCAAAACCCTGCGCCGCAGTGTGCCAAAAGGGAAAGGGGCAAAAAACGCAGAAGCGGGCCACGCACGCAATCCCTCTCGAGCCCCATTCAACCTCGACATATACCTTTTCTGTTTGGGAAACCGCGATAGTAAAAATTTTTAATCTCTATGCCTAGTTTTTATTTAAATACACAATAATGTGAGCGAGCTTCAATGACAAGTTTTCCAGAAATTAGGGGAGCTTGAAATAGCAAAACTAACGCCATACTGAATAGATCACGTGAGCTCGTAATATGTTGGAATGAAACTGAGTAATTACACCAACTGAGTGCCAATCGGAAACCATGGGATCTAATCACCTGCGACTGAGTATTAGGGGTCTATATAAAACATCACAACGATCCACGTATTTAGCATCTCATTTAGAAGGGCATTTAGCCGACTCTTTAATCTGGCAATATCCATAATGTGGATCAGATCTGCTTCAAAACACGGAAAATCCTTTTCATAACTGGACAAATTACTTTTTCACACGATGGTGAGCTTTAAAAACGCTGCCAAGTTTTGCGTACTGAGAGGAAATAAGTCTTATAAGACCCACATGTGGTATCATAAAGTTGGCACCGATATTTATCATTTCTTCTGTATTTTCGGCGACTGCTTATTGTTAGGTGCTTTACTGCGAGTCTCGCGTATACATTTATTTTTTTAAGGAATAAATGATATTCAGACTGGGTGAACTTAGACGGGTGCGTGGCTCATTTTTCTTTGTGAATCTGCTGAGTTTAAACATAATTAGGGGTATTTCAATGTGGCTGTCTCATACCCAAAATATCGAATATCGAGTCATCCGTTTCAATATTTCATATCGTAAGTGCTATAGAAAGTGGGTTTCAAAGGTCTGTAAACAAAAAAAATCAATGAAGCAAAGATAAGTAAAAACCACTGATGATATGTTTTTCGATACCATCATCGATAAATATGCCAAGGATGAAAGGGTAAAACTGATTCATATAAGAAATTTCATTTAAATTTAATTCCGAAGATCCAAATTGAGTAGGTACGACTATAAATAACAACAATCAAAAATAGAATATATATATATATATATATATATATATATATATATATATATATATATATATATATATATATATATATATACTACCTTGATCAAAAAGTTCCCGGAATAACCACCGTGTGGTGCTCCCATCGTTCCGATTTGAGTTCTGTTTTTTTTTGTTAAATTGGTACATCTGTTGTTGATATTCCCTTTAAATCTTAGTGTCATAACTTGACATTTGCAAAAGTTACGTAGCCAAGAGTACATCTATCTCTGTGTGTGTTGGCGATTTTTTACAATTTCAGAAATGGATTTAAATTTGCAACAACGAACTTGTATTAAATTTTGCGTAAAAAACGGATTTAGTGGCGCACGGACGTTGGAAATGTTGGAAAAGTGTTTCGGCAACGATTCTCTAAAAAAAAACGGTCGTTTACCAGTGGCACGAGCGGTTCAGAAGTGGTCGTGGGTCAATCGAAGATGATGAACGCAGTGGCAGACCATCGACATCGAAAGTCGGTGAAAAAATTGATAAAGTAAAAGAAATGTTGGTCAATAACCGCAAATTAACCATCAGAGAAATAGCGGAGGACTTGAACATTGCCTATGGATCCGCCCAAGACATTGTGGTTAATGATTTGGGTTTCCGTCGAGAAGCAGCAAAGTTGGTGCCAAAAGACCTCAATTTCATGCAAAAAAGAGACCGTGTTGACGTCGCAAAAGACATGATTTGCGAGGCTGAATCCGATCCCACATTCATCAAAAGGATCATTACTGGAGACGAGACGTTGGTTTATGAGTACGACACGCAATCCAGACATCAGGCAAGTGAATGGCGTTCACCAAATGAGCCGAGACCAAAAAAACCACGTCGTTTTCAGTCAAAAAAGAAGGCAATGCTGACGGTTTTCATGGATTACAACGGTGTAGTGCATCATGAATTTTTGCCAGAAGGCCAGACAGCAAACAAAGAGTATTATTTGGGCGTTATGAGACGTTTACGTGAAGCAATTCGCCGGAAGAGACCAGAAATGTGGGCAGAAAACTCGTGGATTTTGCACCATGATAACGCACCGTCGCACAGTGCTATCATTATTCGTAATTTTTTGACGAAAAATGCAACAAATACCATCCAACAGCCACCGAATTCACCTGATTTGGCTCCCTGTGACTTCTTTCTGTTCAATCGAGTTAAAAAACCATTACGGGGAACGCGTTTTAGCAGCCGAGAGGAAGTAATGGAAAAATCGCAGGAAGCACTGATGGACATACCGAAAACCGACCGTAACTTTTGCAAATGTCAAGTTATGACACTAAGATTTAAAGGGAATATCAACAACAGATGTACCAATTTAACAAAAAAAACAGAACTCAAATCGGAACGATGGGAGCGCCACACGGTGGTTATTCCGGGAACGTTTTGATCAAGGTAGTATATATATATATATATATATATATATATATATATATATATATATATATATATATATATAAGTAGGCTTCGAGAAAAGGTTTTACTGCCCATCAAACGTAAATACATGGATATTAGACATACATAGGAGACTATATGAGATATGAGTAAATGTGATGGAGGAAAAAAAGCGTACATGGACGGAATATGGAATAAATTAATAAAATACAGTCGGACTCTTGAAATAACCTAAATCATGCCTTTTATTACTTCCATAAATTAAAATACAAAAGGATTAATGATATATAGTACATGTATGATGCTCAAAACTTTGGCTGAAAACTCGGCAGTACGGGAAAATACATGTATATTTATAATTAAAATGCATAACAAGCAAAAGGTTAAATAAGTTATGATAATTAGCTTCATGATTTTTATTTACGATAAATGCACACTAAACACCTGCACAGCCTTCTTACAACTGTTTCAACGCGAGGAAGGAAACTTAATTTGTGGACTGCTATACTTGGGCCCGAAGAGAAAATTTCAGGGAGACTATGCGCTCAGGAACTAGCCATCCAGCTACCACGGTTGTTTCAGAACGGGGCCACGCCACTAAAAGTCATTTCCGGATAGGCATTTTCTTAGGGAGAAGCGTCAGGTCCACCGGCTAACTCACTCTACATATTATCGTCGGAATGGCGGGGCCGAAGATAAAAATTTTCACCATCGCGAGAAATCGCGGCCCCAGACCGAAGTGGGCGTCGTCAGGGGACCTCACAAAACAGCCACCCCGAGCACGCCCCCCGTCGCGGAAAAGGTTCGACGGCCTAGCAGGTTAAAGGATGGGGCGGATTGGGACCGAGGCAGTGTATTTGGGGTCGGGAGTGGAGTGGTTGGTGATGATGTAGGAGGGAGATGCCTGGGGTAGGTTTGGGAGGTAGGAGAGGGAGGGGAACGCCACTGGTTAAAAAAAGGTATAAATATATATATATATATATATATATATATATGGTTATATACACACGAAAAACCTCGCCACGATAAAAATGGTGGGTGGAGAAGAAAGATGGGGAGAATACAAAATAGAGGGAGGGGGAGAAAAATGTTGGGAATTTTTAAGGGGATATAATAAATTGTGAGCGCTATGCATATCTGAATATGCAAAGTGCATGGAAATCGTGGGTCTCATAATCAGGAACAGGTAAGCGGAGCCTTCGACCCCCTTGAGATTTCCTTTCCGCGGGAGACCCTCGGAGAGACGCCATCAGATAGCGGAGTTTTTCTATGCTTTAACTACGTTTCGCAAAAGATAACTCTCATCATTTCATCTCACTACTGTAATAAAAGTAGATCACCGAGAGAGAAAAATATTTACTCGAAGGAACGTGTAAAGTTTAGCTAATACGTTTGACCACAAAGAAGTTGGCCAAGCTTGTGATCATAAATGTCTATATGGGGAAGTTATTTACGTTCCTAAAACTTTTGAGATTGAATTAAAAGTCAAAATAACATATTTGGTACTTATACTATGGAATTTATTACTTAAGTTGTATCACTTTCGAAATGATAAGGAAAATATTTTATTTCATGCAATTCAAAATATATAATTATTAGCGGAAGAAAATGACACACTCATACGTGTATATTTATTTTACCTTCATACGAATTAAAATGGGTGACATAGAGAAGGACATACTTGTATTTAAAAAAAAGTATTACATGCCACTACTTATGCAATATTCTACAATGTTTTATCCATGTGTATTTATTCCACACAACATTGTAACAATAAATTAAGAAAAAAATTCCTCCCAATTTTCTGTTTTCACTCGAAGATTTTCAATTTTTTGTTAACCATTTTCAATACATTATGAGTTATACCGAAAGACAACACAATGCTATCTTCTACAAAGTTTCAAAGAGGAGTAAAATGAAAAATATGTCGAGATGTATGAAAAAGAATAAATTGTTGACTGCAGGCCAGTATGAACATCATATTGAGTAAGAAATACCTGAGGTGAGAAAAGCGGAATTCATTAAAATATGTCTACGCTATTGTACACATTATAAATCTTTCCACTTAAAAGATCATAAAATGTTTACAAATTGAACGGTAATTGAGATAAGTCATTGAGATAAATGTAATGAAAATGCAATTGAGTTTGAAAGAGTAACTATGAGCATGAGGAAAAGTTTATTCAAATCAAAATCTCACGATACTGTTTATAATGTGAATTTTTTGTATGTGTTTATACCCACATAGTCACTAACTTACTATATTCACCAAATTCATCGTCAGACCACTCATTCACAGTATTACATACATCCTATTGATTACTCATTCGTTCTTACACATATAGTTCATTATTATTATTATCGGTATTCTACTAGTTGAGGTAGGTTTTGGATGGACACAGCCAGTATAATTGTACAACACTGAATTTAGTTACCTCTCCCAACTAAAACACAACCCGACAACGGTCACTTTATTTAGTCTCTCATCATTCCGCGTACTTCTCTCCAAGATTCCATCCAATACGCCTATACTATTCCTTCACCTTCTACGTTTTCCGAATGTTCTCCCCTCTATTACAGTCTTCAACAGCCTATTCTCAATCAAAACGCTCCTTTTGGATTTCTCCCAACAATCCCCTCTCCTCCACCGACACATCTACCACTTCCTCGTTTGATTTCCTTTTCGAACATTTCACCATTTCCACCCTTTTTCAAACTTATACTTCAAAATCCTCCAATCTACGCCTATCAACTTGCTTCCACCATTTCATTATTCAAGAGATATTAGATTGTTCATATTTATAATCATTAAAAGAGCCAAGAGTCACTGTATTTTAAAAATATGTAACTAGGCATTGGAATAATCGTGGAACGGGACGTCGATCGCCATAATTCGCAACATGCTACCCTTTAAAATGCAAAGCATTTGGTTAGTTTATTTTTGGTTTCGAGCATGAATATTTTTTACCATCAATAATAATTGAACGACGTAACTTGTAGAATGAAGCGAGAAAAAATTGGAAAAACAAAAATAAATTGCTGGCTCATGTTCAAACTACTTTTCTGTCCCAATTCACAATTTTCTATTTAGAAAAAATAAATACTTTCTTCCTAGAGCACATCATTGCGGGTTGGAAACATTTCAAAATAAATTAATTCACTGTAGAGACACGCTATTGAAATTCTTTTTTTTTAAATAAGGCCAACCTTTTTACAGCTACGACAAATAAAACATTCCACTCGAATGACATGCTTTGAAAGAGCCTGTCAAACCGCTGAGTTTCACGAGAAGGGAGTTCTTCCAGCTCCTGAATTTAGTAGTTGACTATGAAAATTTGTTATAACCTTTAAAAATGTAGTAATATAATATATTAGAGAATTTGATTTCTTCCCTATTACGTGGTAGTAGTTTTTCATATTATTACTCAACTTCATGGCAACATGAAATATAGGAGAGATTTTGTAACCCTTGGTCGCTATAAAATTAAAGAGTAGTTGATTTTAATGATGACTGGCTATAGAGGAGAAAAATCACTGATCACGACTACGATTGGATCCCGATGGAGTCACTCATCGTTGAAAAGCTTGGAAAAGGACTGTGGATGTCGTTAAAAGGCCCATTTGGCGCCATATTCCGGTTTGATTCCGTTTGGAATCCAATTTATCGGCATGCAGCATGTTTATTGTTGATCCATTCATTTGGTACGGGAGATAGAAAAAAAAGAGTGAATTGACATATAATTTTAAATTTTAACCCGTCACAATCTCACCCCTCGCTCCTTATACGCCCCTCCCAGTAGCGCTTTCAATGTCAATCAATCCCCCGCCCAACATCATGCCTCATTGATTTTTTCTACTCCTTTTATCCTTTAATGCCGAGAGTCCCCTTCTTCCCGCACTCTACCAACTACACCCGCATCCAAAACTGTCACCTCTCTTCTCCACTCCATCCGCCCGCGTTTTTAAACCACGTCGCAGCCCCCTCACCCCTTCTCCACGTCCACCTCCATGCCACTTCCCGTACTCCGGCCCTCCACGGAGGAGGAAGGAAGAGGGAAGGGCGCGTTCACATTTCCACCCCCATTTGTCAACCGAATGCCCAATTTCCCGTGAAGATGAATTTTAATATCGTTTTAGGCACTCCCTGAATACGCTATTGAATCTGAGCACGCACAGCGTTCGACCGCAAGGAGAGAAACTCGATATTCCTTTCCGATCAGACGCTGTGCTGAAAATGGTGGGCTAAAAAATAGGAAGGTGCGGGAAATATATATATACATACATATGCACATAGAGATACATATGTACCCATGCATGGATAATTTTTTCATTCTCCATCTCAAGCCCCTCCTCCCTCAAAGAGAAATCGATATTCTCCTCCTAATGAGAAATGAGCGAGGGTGGTGGAGGAGGGAAGGAGATAGATAGAGAAAGAGAGAGAGTTGAATGTGAAGTAGATAGCGGTGGGCGGAGCAGGAGGCCCTGTGGCATATATTAAATGAGCAGGTGTTTACCCGAGACGCGTAATGTATACTGCATCTTCGAAGGGATTGGTGTATTTTCATCCAGCTCGAGTGAAGTCCATTTGGGTGGTGTCTTTTGAGAAGAAACGGAGTTGTGAACAACGCCAATAAACATCTTATTGGTTTCACAGTTCTATACATCAATGCTCAATTTTTTTACCTCCAAAAGGAAGAAATTTAATATTTCTGTGAGAGAAGAATATTTTCTTCGGGAATGGTATCTAATGATGCCTCATTGTGTAAGTAAAAAGATACGGTAACAACCGCTGAATCCAAAATTCTACGAATGCTCCTGATGAAGACGCGATCTCGCGAAGCAGTCTGTTGATGAGGTGAATCTTATTACGAGATCGCAACATAACTAATACTATTAGCATCACTATTCATACCTGAAGTTCGTATCTTCACTATATTTTTTACCACTTCTTGGAATAAGAAGTAAGAATGATGGCCCCAAAAGATGCTTGACCGTGCATGTTTACGAAACACGGTGCACATTAAAATATTCTTAAAATTAATTTAATGGGTTTCAAACTATTCCTTTTGCCATCGAATTGAAGGAGAAAGATAATGAAATATTATTTTTCCATGGGAACTCCTCAGAGTTATTAAAATAACAGCCTAATGCACGAATTAGGTGCGAATAAGATGGCCATCAAATTTTATTACGAAGTGGAATTACAATTCGGTTACTTAATCATCAAGTAATACAGAATATTATGTGAGATTGCTTTAGAGAGATGATATACTCCTATAATATCTTAAGAAACTTGATATTGACGGACCGCGAGTTGGCTTCTCAGCCAAGTAAAGCATGCAGGTTTTTTCAGGTTAGAAAAGTTCCAGATACCAAATTTATATCCACGTTTCCACCGTTGAAAGAGAGTTCAACCCGTTGGATTTTCATGTGGCTCATTACCAAACAAAATGACCCAGTTGATCTCATAGTGGAGAGTTTTCTTAACTTGGCTCGGAGAGTGCATATGTATTTACAAAATAGTTCTCAGCTGCCTATATTGAACATTCGACGAAGCGACAGGAAGTCTGTTGCGCCTCATAAAAGTTCTCAAGGAGCGCTTTGGAGTGCTCGTTAGCCTTTAATGACTCAACGTGAAGGATATCCAGTACCTCGCAAATTGCTCGACTTACATTCCAAACCAAATCCGTGAAGAGCAAAAACGCGTTTGGTAACCGCAACGTCAAGCAGCATGCGGAGTTGGTCTGAGTTTTGCTCCAAAGGCTTCACAGAGAGGATATTTTTACACGACTATAAGCAAACATTGAATGGTCAGAGCCTCATCGAGTTACCTGCATATTTATAAAAAAATAGATGTAACTTTGGCCTCCAATACTGCTCATTATCAATGAAACAGTATATTAGATTAGAATATGTAACTAAAACATGAATCAACAGGACTGCTAATGAATAAAGAGAGAAGTGAAACCAAGTGCGAGAAATTACCAGACTATAATTCAAAGCGCAATTTTTTTTCTAAGTATTACGTTAGACTTAAAGAATGTTCATATATACTCGAAAGTCGATTTTACCTAGGCTATAGGAAAATCCCCATTCATTTCGAAGTTTAAGTTCCTTTGGAAAAAATAAGCATCCTCATTCATATTTTAAATGAGAATTTCAACTCGAAATACATAATAAAGTCGGCAGCAAGACTGTATTGTTCAGCGAAAAAATTATACACTTGAAGTCGCTAAAAAAATTAAGTGAACTAACCTGATGATTAGTTTAACATTGAAACAAATGTTTACTAAATCAGAGCTATAAGTATAAATGAGGATTTATTATTTTTTAATTACAATTAAAAGCATGGAAAACTTTACCTCGCTCATTCAAAACTATTCGAGCCCTTTCCTAACTCAGGGCATACTTTTGAGAAAAAATGTAAGTAATTTATGCAATAATTTGATTGATGTGTGCTGTAAAATTATATGTAATAGCTTAATTTTTTATTTTATCTCTTTTTCTTGCTGATTGATTGATATTAATGAAATGGAGATTTTCTTGTTTTGTGTCAGAGATGTGTTTGGAAGTTTCCTTTAAGTGTACTTTTTTATTGACTGATTTTATTTATTATCTTTGGTAATTACTTGGGACTTGTGTGCCAACTGACACTGCCTATCTGCACATACAAATTTTAATTATAATAATAGATACCATCTAAGCAAAGATTATGCTGTCGTACTGTACAGCTACTGAAATATTAAATGAAATGATTTTAAAAATAAAAATTTAATTTAAAATTCACGTATCTCCTGTGATATAGATATATTTTCTCCCAAATTCAGAACCACTGAAGGTAAAAAATAGAACAAAATATGCAAATGTTTGAATGCGTATATCCGCCATTAATCTGGAGACGCCAGCTGGAAGGCTGGCAAATCTGCTGTCAATCCAAGCCAAAAAATGCTGTGCGGAGAAACATGATGAGCTCATAAAATTTCCAAATATAGAATTATTTCCTCAGATCAAAAAACTCGAAGGCTAAAAATCTAGATACACACGTACATGGAAATGTTTCAACTCTTTACGGAAATACTTATTATATTTAATTTTCAATTATTTTTTTCCAAAGAAAATTCACATAATTTTAAATTAACTATAGTTGTACGATTTATTTTTACCTAAAAATAACACGTGTACCCATTATTAAGTAAAAATTTCGCCATAAGGTTTACTGAAACAAGAAAGTCAATTAACACACTTTATTTACATGTAATAAAAATACTTTTTAAAAATACATCATAGTTCATTGAGTATGGCGCGTGTATAAAATTTTAAACACAAGGATACAGGAATGCAAAAGAACGAGATAAAAGAAGATATACCTTCTTTCGTCACTAATTAAAGCTTACCTTCTTATCGGGAATATAATATGAAGGTAAAAAGTAATCTTGCGGTTACGAATTAACTATTAGCTACATGAAGATTTATATGTCGCCACACCTTATTTCCCATTATAACAGACTTAATATATATAATGTAATAGGACATTAGATTTAGTAAAAATAAGATAATAGGACAAAAAATATAATTATTTTGCCCGATAGAGGAAACTGAAGACTCATTTCCATCCCAAACACTATCATAAGACTCCTCGTAGGAGCGACTATATGCACACATCAAGGATGGTCATGACGTGTCGCAAAATCTTGACCTTTGGGTCTCTTATTCCGCTGTCCACCTACTCCAGAATTTGGCTGTTGCCAATTAATTATATTTTTAAATAACATCACCATTTAAATGACTAATTCATTCTCGAAGTCAAAAACGTTTTCGATATTCAATCAAAACCCAATTTAACTTCTTACTAAAAAAATACTTCATGTGCATTTCACATCCCAGAAGGTTCATGAGTGATAAATACCTCATTTAGCATGAATGAGGCGGGGGTATCAAGGGACTCATGGATCATTTTGAGATGTTTGTCACGATCAAGAGGCAAATTTAACCGAGCGCAGATGGATAAGTAGGGATTCAGGGTGAGACGAGAACCTACGACATGGCGTTAGAAATTGGCGGGCGGAAAAGTGTCACCCTGGCTAGAAAATGCGTAGGTTATTTGTACGAATTCTTTCGCGAAATGGAATCAGCGTTTCTCTCGAGCAGTATTCTGCGGGGATGGAAGGAAGGAATCATTTGGCGCAAGAATGCTGCTTGAATAGAAAATCGAGATTTCGAGTTTGAAAGGACAGAGGGGGTCTGAGGGGGTCGAGACGAGGGAGAGAAAGAGAGCAAGAAAGATGCTGGATGGCAACGCATTACTCGGTGATAACTGGGATATTCAGCGGAGGGTATACCTCCCGGGAAGTAGAGGAATAAAATAATCGAATTTGGCTCGCCATTTCTCCAGATTCCGGAGAAAGAAAGAGAGGAAGCAGACGAAGAGTTCGACACCCAATTTAGGTCAGTCCTTATTTTCAGGGCGGACAATTACGCGTGCATTGAAATGAAGCGCCACGGAGGTCAAGGTTCCTCCCGTAACGAGCGGTCCCATACGTACGAAGAGGATGAATCTAGCCGAGCGCCCAGAGAAGTTTTAATGAAATAAACATATTCTAGCCTCCTTACCAACCACCAGCTAAAAACCTTTCAAATTTCAGCACCTAACTTACATTACATTTTTGTTAATAAGCAGAAAAACCAAGGACTCGGCAGAGAATTTTGAAAATTTAACCAATAATTTTTATCTCCACAAATTGTGTGATGTGTGTGTGTGTGCGCGAGCGTTACACTAATCGACACGAAGTCTGCTCTTCGTATTGGTAGTCTTGTACTAGCCTTGAGAATACAGACGGAATAGGTTTCAAATGTTCTTTAAATGAATCTGGAAAAAAGATTATTAAAAGTGATATTGTACATTATAAATTGTGAATACATTTTCTCCTCCCACTCATTTTCCCATTCGGTCAAAATAACTGCTATCGCTTTAAAATTGTACTTATTGCCACGGTTAAATGAAAATGTTTGAATTCCCAGTACAAATCAAGGCTGAGTATCAGTACCACCAAGAATCTCTTACAAATTATTGTAGCTACCTAAAAAAACCAGGGATTAAGAAAAAGGAAAGAAGTAACGCAAGATAATGAATACTTTTAACTATAATTTTTGCGTTTACATCATTAAGGAATCATACTAAAATAGTATTGTACAAATTTGTATCCAATAAGAAAAAATCAATCTGCGCCGTTATGCAGACATTGTAGTACTAATGGTTAATTAGAAGAAGAGGATGGATTTTTATTTTAACAAGTTAATAGATTTGTACAACTTTAAGATCTAGCAGAAACAACACATTACGATAAGTATAACCGGGAAAGATGAAAACAAACAATACGTAAACTATACTCTGAAAGCTCAGAAGAATTTTGTTACGTGGAAGGCAGAATATCTATCCATGGGAATTTTGGGGATGGGATATCGTTAGCAGAATCTTACTGGTTTATGCAAAAGAAGGAAATCTACCCTTATGAGAATAAATAGTAAAATAAGTAAGAAAAAATCTTATCAAGGCATATATAAGGAGTTTACTTCCCCATGGACGTGATAAATTGAGATTACTTGTAAGATTAAAACGCAGAACGCAGCTAATTGCAATAAGATAAACCTTGTAAAAATATGAAGAATAGGCGAAAGAATAAAGTGTGAAAAACACTCCTAAAACAAAGAATGAAGTCGCTTTCCATACCTCGAGAACATCTTGAAGACAACTTTGTGGAGATCAGCGAATGAGGAGAATAAAGAGCAAGACAAAAGAAATGCTAAGCACGAAAACGATATTGGAAGATACCAACGGAATAAATATGTGCATATTGCAAAATTATTATACCCGAAGGCAGAGTAAAAATCTCTCTCGAAAAAATTGTGAATGTTCCTTAGAGTAAAAAAACAATTATGCTGATATTTTCCACGAACTTTGTAAAAAGGTCCGCTGAGCCTTAACGAAAGAGAAAATATGGTCGCTTATTTATACCCTTAAAATAAATGATTTAGGACATAAACAACCGAGTGGAATGGCACATCCCAGACTCGCAAACCATGAAGCATCTTCATCCAAGATATTTTTCACACTGCAGAAAACCAAGAAAAACACCAGACAGACCGACGCCCGAGCAGATGAAAAGGTTCTCTCAGCCGAAAAGAACAAGAAAATTGGAGTGGTTGGCCTGTGGACAACTAAAACATCAAATGATTCGCAAATAAAATAAAACAATAATGGATACAAGGAAAAAATTGAAAGAATGAACCGATGGGAATAGAACTCACTGCCACATAGCGCTGACGTTGCGCGACTTCGCAACGTAATTCACCACCCTTCTACTTCAAAGAAGAAGGAACAAGGACGCGGAGCCGTGAAATGTTATCCGTTGGGGGAGGGTGAAGGGGGACAAGCGAGAGAGAGAGCGAGTGAGGAGGAAGAGCGGGGAAGACGAGGAGAAAGGATGGCAGAGAGAGAGATAGGGAGGACATGAGCGATCACTGTTACTGTTCGGGGGAAAAAAGCCAAGGGTAGGAAGAGAACGTAAAGTGGAGCAGCGTGAGAGGAGGAGTCTTCGGAAGTATGGGATAAGAAGGACAGGAAAATCAAGAAAGTCCGCGGGGGGGGGGGATAGATTTGGACCCCGCGACTCTGGCCTTGGATGGAGATTAAAGGAGCCGTCGAGATGAGGGAGGGAGGCAGATGCGATACGGCTGGTGAGGTAGTGGAAAATAAGGCGGGGGCTAATGGCGGCAAAGGGATGGGAGTCGGGATGGGAATTGGAAAAGGGATTGTGAGTGTGTGTTTGCGTCTGAGGGAGACGAAGGCGTAAAGAATGGGACAGAGGAGGTTGGGAGAGTGGGTAGCGGCGAGGGGAGTGACGGGAGGCAGGGTGGCAAGGCAGGAAATTGGACGATTTGATCTCGGGCCACCCAGTCCCCCGCTTCCCCACCTACGCGTGGTGGAGTTCGCAAGACACCTTTAGCGCATGCCGACACGGAAATTGGTTGTATCCCGGAGAGTTGAGAATAGGAGTGAGGGAAGGGGGGAGCCGAGGGCAAGGGGGTAGGGGGAGGCATCCGAGATGGGTGCTGGGAGAGTCGTGCGCAGCGGTGGGAGTCTCACGCCGATAGCCTGGTAAGGGGGGAGAGAGGAAATGGAATTGAGTTCTAAACCAGGTGATTATTGCGGACTAACACACGGAGAGGTGGGAAGAGGGTTTTGCTTCCCTCAAGGCTTCGAATTGCATAACCATTCTTCTCAAAAATATTCCACAGATTATTGAAAAATAATATCATACGTCAACGGGCGAAATAAAATCGTTAGAACATATTTCCAATACTTAGCGAGTCTAAATATAACAAAAAATATTACCAAAGGCAGGCGAAGTTACCAAGGGTACGCACAGTGCCAATGAGCACTCGTGGTAGACAAGGATGGATACATAAATGAGTCATCGAACTTGACCAAGGAAGTAAGTCGATTTATTACTGTCTTCAGATGATTGTCAAAGGTAAATATATATCCGTATAACACATTTTTATTATCCGCCACATATTTTTTGGTTTAGCATTTTCTCTTAGGTCATTATCCGAGCTCCGTGACTAAACATTGGGGTGCATTCAACCATTGGTTTGTTTGTCGTTGAAATGTAGTGGCCTCTAAATAATGATATAATGATCAGTTTATAGAATAAGTATCTCAATGTATGCATAACGTGTTCAGCGAAGATAGGCCTTTTCCTTTCTTCCATTCCAGAACGTAGGTGGTATCAGAATTTAGGTTTTTAAAGGTTATCAAGGATAATAATTTATTTTTTTCTAAGGTCTTGCGCCACCATTTTTACTATCTAGTATTTCCGATGTAATCCAATGAACACTGGTAAACTTGCACAAATATTTCAGAATTTTTTCTGTAGCATAAATATTTATGGGTGGATTACAAAGCAATAAAAATATATTCAGACATGGAATGGCTCACCTGAATAAAAATAGTCCTCACGGTAGAGAGATTACTTTACAAGTAGTTTCTGAGAGCTAAATTTGTAGTTTTTGACCGCCTTAGACATTAATATAATGTTAACAATGCCCCATATCCTTTTTCTCGCGTTTTATTATCGTTAGCATTAATAAAACAAAAAATCTTAAACAAATTAAATTACGGGGGAGTGTATGTAGGCACTTATTATTAGATAAAAAATAATTATTACTATGGGGAATTGATTTGACGGGTTACTTGCACTCCAAGTACCTGAAGGGTTCTACTTTGTTGTCATGGAGCGGTTGGTAAGGCCGCTGTTTCGCTGCGTTTCACTTGGTTAGCCCGATTAGCTGCACGAATGCTCTTTCAATGTGCACAGATGTGACGCAAAACTCTTCACCGCCGTACAAGATCCATGGCACCATTGCAAGCCGCCGGCTTAAAAATCGTTATATTAGCCATTTATATTACATTAAAGTAATTCACTTTTACCTCTTCTGTCCTACATATATTTTCAGAAAAAAAGACATTAATTTTTAAAAATTTTGCGTTCTACTGCTCATTTTGTTTTTTTACCAGGATTTGTTCCACGTGTACATGACTCCCGGTTTTCAAGGATTCAAGAGAGGCTATTCACTCAGTATTACTCATACAGGGTCGCACCCAAAAGTGGTAGGACTGATTTTCTCTGGCGCGAACGGAGCGGTGGAGGGGGGTCTGCCTGACAAGGTAAGGTGGAGGGGGCTCTTAGCAACAGACCGACACCAACCTCAGTCACCTGTGGGCTGTCGTTGAGTGAGGACTCCGTTTTTAGTGAAGCAAGTTTTTTGTCCGCGTCGAAAAACAAAATGAATCTGAATTTAGAGCACCGTTATTCCGTGAAGTTTTGTGCGAAACTCGGGAAGACGGCGACTGAGACCCTCGATATGATCAAGCGACTTATGGGGACACTGCCTTAAGCCGTTCCACAGTATTTGAGTGGCAAAAGTTTTTTACAGAGGGTAGGGAACTCGTTGAAGACGACTATCGCTCCGGACGGCCGTCGACAGCATGAACCGACACGAATGTGGACAGAGTGAGGACACTGCTGAACACAGACCGACGCTTAACCAGTGAAGAAATTGCAGACCAGTTGGGTCTGTCTGCATCCAACGTCCAACGCATTATTTCACAGGATTTGAGTCCGACCGGCCATCGCAAACTGCTGGGTGCTTCATCATGACAACGCGTCGTGCCATGGCGCGCTCGTCGTCAGACAGCTCCTGGCCAAATACGGCGTTGCCACGTTGCCGCACCCGCCCTATTCTCCCGATCTGGCAGCACCGGACTTCTTCTTCTTCCCCCTGATGAAAAGACAGCTCAAGGGACGACGTTTTGACTCGATAAAGGCCGTTCAAGAGGCTTCGACGAGGGTCATCAACGGTATCCCCATAGAAAATTTCCAGCGGGCGTACGGGGAATGGGAGCAACGTTATACTAAGTGTGTAGCAGCTCAAGGAGCATACTTTGAAGATTACTAAGTCGATGTAAGTATATCGTCAATAAAATTCTTGTAAAAAAATCAGTCCTACCATTTTTGGGAGCGACCCTGTGTTAATACATCATTATTAAGATATCAATATTGTAATAAGGAAAAGGTGAATTTGACAATGGTGTCAACCATCTTTCAAGAATCGTAGCCTCATATATTATGATTCGATCGTACGGCAATTCAATTGTCCAATTTAGATACATGGTCATATTAGATTAATGGCCAATATCTTTAATGTGGCAGTCTAGGTAGTTCCGAGTATAGCAGTTCATAAAATACAACAGTTAATTAGCCTAATTATCAATAGTTACATAGATGTGTTACAAATTTGCCCAAAGAGCCAATTTGAATGATATTAATAAATGGCGTACGGATCGCGCACGCATAGTAAGTACTGTGAAAAGAGGTATAATAATTCAGATTTTATCAATTTACATAAGAATTCTAAAAATTGGTCTTTTTATTATTGATTAGAATATTTGTTAGCATTTATTTTCTAATAATTTAGGCAATTTCCTAAGGATCCATCTTTCACTACCTACCTTAAAATTATAGAGAAATCATTTTTGACGAATGTATAAAATAAAAATGGCAAATCAACTTTAAAGTATTCAATTCTCATGAAAACTGGAATGCAATAGGTACCCACAGAACCACTTCCCATACAAGGAGAGACCACAAACGTGAAAGCTCCGAACCTCACCACGGCCTCGGATTTGTCGTTTTCCTTTCCCCTATGACTCCTGTTTACAAAAGTTCCAGCCATTTCAACACCCATCATACCTTTTTTTCCAAAAAAACAGTTTTCTTCCAAAAATTCGATGTAGACATAAAAAGGAGCGCAAGAAGATTGCTATGATATTTCTGTCATGATAATCACGCAATATAGGCGTGCTATCTCTCGGTTGTCAATATATTTTAACCGGCGGAAGTTTTTCGTTTCGTTACCCACCATAGATTGGTGGAAGATGTCAACGACGTAATTATTCACATATTCAGCCGAGTAGAATGACGTTACAAGGAATTAATTATCTTCGTTAATTAAATATCGCGTGCAAAATCGAAACGCGATATGTGAAAAAATATGATAAAATTACTTCCACTAAGAAAAATTAATGCAAAAACTGTAATTCCCAGTTAATGAGAATATTTTGTGACAAGCTAACCAAACAAATTAAATTATATTCTCTTGCAGCCAGGAGCCAGCTTCCATGAATGTCATTTTTAAAAAGTATGGTCAATCATAATAGAATTCGGTCCTTAGTGTGGCGCTAACTTTGCTTGTGGCCATAGTTTACGCTCCATAAAAATATTTATCAAGGAATTTCAGCAGCTTAAAAACGTTCTTCACTACAATGTACTCGAAACGAGAGTGCTTTGAAATTCTCTATTACCGCATAATAGGCTCTAAAAATCTCTCATCATAGCCATAGATTTAATGTCACTCGTGAAAGTACTTCAATGTGATTTAAAATAGTTTTTTAGAGTCACAATGAACCAAATGAAGGTATTCATTTTATTTAATAAATTATTTAGAAAAAGTACTGAGTATCAAAATAAAAGTTAAATTTTCTGAGTTATGTTCCTTACAAATTCTTGCCACACTATGCATCATTGAATATGGGCCTTCCTCGAGGATAATTACTTGAATGAATCTAAACGAGGTGATGATGTTAAGCGTTATGGCATTCATTTTACCGTGAAACTATTAACACAAATATTATATATCCAGCAATTACATATTTAAAAAAACTTACATTCCAACTCATAGCGCGTAATAATGGTTGTGGTAAACAATATAATGCACTTGAATAAAAATTTTCCAGGAAAATACTAAAATTACGACATTTTAACGTCAAAACGGCATATAAGGAAGGAGCAACGTGATAAAGTGATACCAACTAGTATTTAAGTAAAAAATGCATCGAAACCAAGGGACGGGCTGAATTTATGAGCATGGATACCCCGAGACAACCGAGAGATTGATGACCGTTGCATCGGCATGTATCCGAAGGGCTTTTCGACCGTAAATTTGTATGCTACCCCCCCCCCCCGAGTAGTGCATTTCCTCGTTGAGGATAGTACGCGGTCTTGAACGCAATTGGGCCGAGCGTGGCTGTAGGATGGATTGTGAAGGGCTGGAAAGGGGGAGTGAGGGGAATCGAGGAAGGTTTCGATGGAGAAAGAGCTGTTGGGAGGTTGGACGAGACGGAATGAGGATAATGCACGCGTGCCATCCATCAAAAAATGGGGCGGCATATCCAACCTCACTTTATCGGGGATGTGTGTAATGAATGGATAAGGAGGAGCAGAAATTGAATACTGCCTTGTGAGACACTGCTCGTGATGAGATGGAGGTCAGACATTGTCTGCTGGGTAGTCGGAGATGTAATAATAACGGCGGACCGATATCATGGTCGGAAGGAGACGGTTTCAGAACGATATACGAATATACTGTAACGATAGGTCGCGGTCTTTTGACGTTTACCTATAAAATTTTAATTTGAGGCGGTTAGCTTTTAAAATATAAAAAAAACCAAGTAAAGTAGAATACAAAACATGAATTCATGCCTCTGCATTTACTCCAAAAACATGCAGGTATGAAAAATTCGACAAAAACCACATATATTTTCAGTTTTATTTTGATCATTGAGATGGGTTTATTATACACTTTATTTGTAATAGATTAAATCAGACAGGTAAGCGATTGGATTTTATCACTAAAATTTTGATATAACTAACGCTCAAATTTATTATAAAAGAACGCTGAAAGAGATATACGATTGCGCCCATTTTTTGCACTCCATTAGACCAGTGTGATAATGACCTGTCTTAAATCTGTTGATTACACAAGCTATTTATTTGCATGTTTGTATTCAATTTATATTAATACACCCCCAGTTCACTCCTAGAGTAATTTAGTTATAATACTCAAATTTTAATGCAATTTTAGGAGGTCTTTCATGGTGAAATTTACAAAACTAATAATACGAGGGCACTAGCTTATTGAGCTTTAGCGTTAATCCAATTTGATAATTTTACGTAAAATATAATCAAACGAGACCCGACGGAGTGGGAGTCCTGAGAGAAAAACTCATGACAGTGTGATTTGTGGGTACATTATAATCGGAAGAAAAATGAGAAAACATGAAGAGTAAGTTTTTTTGACTTGGTGAATGCCAGCCATTACCGTGTACAATCTGAAGATATTGGCAAAGATGGTATATGCACTACGAAGAACAAAAATGACATAAAATTGGACAATTACAACCTTGAGGAAAGGTTTGGTTTTGCTATTAGTCTCATTGGATCTCCAATCTTGGGGAAAGCAAGGAGGAATGTGAAAATAGCAAGTACCAAGGAGGATCTCTACTTTGGGAGAAATCTACTCGCAGCATACTACATTTGTCTTGAAATAAAATACACTTCACTAAGATGTACACCGGACCAAATTTTGCAGGTCATTCACAATGGCAGGAGCAGAGAAAAAGTGTAACAGAATATGGGAGCTACTGGAGAAATATAAAGGTCAAAGCGAGAGATGCCATTAGTTGAAGAGAAAGTTTTATGAAGAGTAAAAGAAGAAATAGGGCAGTGAAACGTTGGGAAGAAAAAAAAGAGTTATCAAACATTTTACTAGAAACAATCACTCAATGAAGGCAGCTGAAAAAGGGAGTGGTAAAGGCAACAGAGAAAGCCTCAGTTGACATATAGGGAGCGATAATGTCAGTCACAAAAACGAGATATATGACGACCTGATGGTGAAATGAATAGAATGCTGTCAAAAATCAGTCCCAGGATCGACTGTTGAAAAAATCCGTAATCGTAATGACAATTGGTTATTAAGAGTTACGAGTACTCGTATAGTTTAGGCATAAAAATAGGTTCACCGCTATCATTTACAATTAGCTAGTACAAGGTGGCCATCTGCGTAATTATTATCAACATTGGCTGAAATTAACAAAGGAACCTACGCTTGCACATATAACCCAATTCCTGAATTATATTTGAAAACTACTATAAATTGGAAAATCGCTACTGTCAAATTAGTTTGGTCTACAGTATAGTTCTATGAGGTCAAAAGCATTCAAAAATGCCCCAAACAACTGCGGACTGGCAAAATCTACAGTCGTGATTCCGAATCGTGATGATTACTCATTTAGGATTGTACCAAGGATAGAGAACAGGAAAAAGTGTACTACTTACCCAATATCTCCAGGGTGTGACTAATTTCTCGAGGAATCCGCATCGCGATCTGGCAGACGTAGTCGCCGGCGTCCTGTGGTTCCACGTTGTGTATTTGCAAGTCGAATCCTTTGACCAATCGGAGGCGATCATCTGGTGAGATTATGCCTGATCCAGCTGACAGGACGGCAGGACCCCGCTTCCACACTAACTTGTAGTTTCCTTAAATGGTAAAGAAAGTCATCAGTGCCTACGTTGGAATGGTCATTAATGCTATCATTAACTTTTACTTCCAAATATGACAAACATTTGAAAAATATTTTTCAAGTGATATCTTTAAAACTTTGAGAAAAGTTTGATGAAATATGTGTGGTGAGTGAGTATCAAGGAAGTCATATTTATATGAAAACCTTGCAAAATTTTGATGCCAACGATCCATCAACATTTTTAGATTTTAAAATGACTCCAACTTTCTCCCTGAAGGCATACAAAAAACTGATTCTGGAGAGTGTTAAAACCCGATTGGGTCTTCTTAAAAAGTATGCATTTTCATAAATTGTAGCTTTAGATAGAAGTTTCAAAATAAAAAAATAAGAACTTTCAAATCACAGAATTTTCAAAAGACAAAAGAGGAAGACTCCTAGAAAAATTAGCAGTATATTGTCAAAATATCGCAGGAATTATGATTCAGAGCACTACAGAAACGGAGCCAAATTGTAAAGGATTTTCGATGTAAACATTGGTAAAATAAAATGAAAACAATAACGAGTAATTTATTTGGATATATTTATTCGATATTCTGAGAATTGAAAAGTATCAATAGTGCCAGTGATCGAAAATCTCTTGCAGAGAATAAAATTCAAATTCTCATTTTCGAGTAACTTTGAAACACTATTTTCATCACCATTGTAGAACGAATGCAAATTTTGAAAATTTGAGACGCCTGTAAAAATAGATAAAACTTTACCGAAATCAATAACCAGATGGCTTGCGCCCACATTGTGGCAACAGATGGATTTGTCACACTATGAGAAATTCCGAATCAGAATGTTGAAGAAAAATATAAAGGGAAACCGACCTAAGCAAATGAATAAATTCTAAAAAAAGGAAGGTGAAATAAATAAATAGGAGATTTAACGTCGATTTTTATTGAAATAAATGGAAAATAAAGGGAAAATATTAGCATGGCACATACGGTGGGTAATAAAAAAATATAGTGGAAAGTGTTCGGAAAAATTGCGGCGATGCGAATGAATGATGATGTTATAAAGAGAGCAGGAACCTTCTCCTCTATCTTACAGGACTGCTAATTATCTCTCCACTCTGCTTGAATGAGAGGGAGCGGGCAGACGAGGCAAAGATGGAAAGAACGAACAGGGAAACAAGAGGTGTAGGCAGGTTTGAACTTTTTGAGCGGTACTCTGCTCGCGGAATTGATGAATATCTCGTGGGTGGAATATTCGTGGGGAGGGATCGAGGGCGGGGGAGGGAGTGAATGAGAGTAGAGGAGAAAGGGGATCTGGGAATATTAAGAATTCATAGCAACGCCCTTGTGTAGAAGTTAATTACGTCACGGGTACTTGAACGGCGTGATCGGGCGTGCGGAAAGGGGATGGGAATGTGGACAAGGAGGTGGAAATTAGGGATCGGAGAGGGTTGAGAAATGAATGGTGACACGCATGCTGGAAATTAGTATAAAAAGAGAATTAACGCTCATGTGGTTATGAAATTAGCATATTTATCCATTCCGCACGTAGATTTGCCTAGGCGAAGACCAAGATAAATTATACCATTGAAACGACACGTAGAAAGGTGAAATTAAATCGTTTCAAAAAATTCTTCTTGCCGTATTAAGAAAGGCCTTTCTCTCTCTTTCTTTCTCAAGTAACGTTTCCTGAAATTCATATGCGTTCCGATAACTGTTTCTTTGGTGCAACGGTGGCTGCGTTAAGCACAAAAATTAGTATAAATATGTGATAAAGTGAGACTCTAAAAACGTAATTCCTTTATGGAGAGCTGTACTAAAATACTTGAATCAAGGTTTAGAACCACGCCCTATGGGGCAGTTCCTGACTAGTGATATGCAGAGAAGATATATGCCACCCTATGTGCAAGCGAGTCTTTGGCATGCTGAGGTGATCGGAGATAGTTGGGCATTGGTGCATGCCCTGGTCGTCGGGTCATCGTTACCCTCCCCCGGCTGCTCGCGCACGTGATCGTTAAGCTTGGGTTTCCCCCCTCTCTCTCTCCCAGATATCTCCTCTCTTACCCAACCCGCAATATCAATATCACTCTATCAAATTCCCACTGGGTTAGCCCAGCCGACCACTCATGCATACGTGAGATAATTTCTAATAATAATTCGACAGTGAAAGTCTACACTCCCCACAAAACGAATCTTCTACTGCTAACATCACCTGGCTAAATTTAAGGTTTGGTGGAAAAAGTATATTATGTATCATAACTTTCCCTCAAACCCTTTACAAGGGTCGTAACATTTATCTCTACGGATTTATCGGACTTCCTATTATCATAAACAGGTTTTTCAATTGTGGGATACCGGGAAAGCCCTGACTCCCAATTCTCCTCATTTCTATTCTTGCAAATTTGATTTGAGTGACACCTTCTTTTAGTTACCAGCAATAAAAGAACATAGACAATTTTATGGCATTCATGCCAATTCAGAGTATTATAGTTTTTATTGTCTCCCGATGGGAATTCATCATGTAACGTTGGGCAGGAGCCGTAGTCATGGAAATCTTTCCGTGCCTAGCCATTTCGATTTTTTAAATGTAAAATTGCTACCATATTTATATGACTGGCTTTTGATCTTATCTGAATAGGATCATCGTCTTGTAAATGACGCTGTAACCTTTTTAACCTCTGACTCGGGTACAACGCTAAATGTTTCCAAGAGTTTTCTTATACCAGTGAAACAGCTAAGCTATCTGGGAGTGACCACTGATACCCTCGAGTGCGAGCTATGGCTCACGCCGGCGACACTAGCCAGACTACATTCTTCCTTTCTGGTGTTGTCACGGTTACAGGTAGAAGATATCCATAATGTCAGCGGATTTATTTTCTGGGTGCGCTGGATTAAAGCATTGCCTATTTTTTTGTTTGTACAAATATTTCAACATAACATAGACTGGATGCCGATTGTATGGGACGTCGGTCTCTTCAACCAACGGGGACGCCTTGGTAGGTCCCAACTGCAATACGTTGGATACATCGACGCCATACTCTGGCAGTGGGCTGTGGTATGTCCAACTCTCCAACTGGACAATGAAGCGGTTTTGGAACATCAGCTGCCGATTTTTGAAGCCGATGACTATGGCTGTCCTCCTTGTAGCCATTCATCCATTAGACTATATTTCCGTGCCTAGCCATTTCGATTTTGAAGCTTGAAACTTTTAGAACAACTTAATGTAAGAAACATCTGAGCAGCAAGTATTTTTTTCCACCACCAGGTTTCATTGTTCAAGTTTGGAAATAATAGGTGGACGAAAAAGATTCATTCTATGTCCTATTTCATTGAGTAAATGTTTAGTTATAGAAATCATAGGTGCCAAACTCCCATGAAATTAATCCATCCAATCACGAAATCGGACCCTATCCTATTACATGTGCAAACTTATTATTTTTATTCGCCATTTCATTTTGAAAAAAAAATGAAAAATCCATTTTAAAAAGAATGTAAATTGTATCCATCAGTATTGTGCGAGCAGTATCATCGAATCAAAAACGTAACAATACTATATAACACATTAATAGATGAGGTAATGATTTCAAATGTAATACATGATAAATGCCGGATATATACATGATAAATACCTGTATTACACTTTGATAGAAATATTTTGCCGTAATATAGCTAGAGGTCAACAAAGATTAGATGGTTAGATGAAGTCAATTCAAATCTGCGGGTATCGGGCATAAAATAAAAGCGGAGAGTAACAACATACAAGAAAGGCTGAAGGCCAACTGAAGAAGCCAAGGCCTACCAAGGTCTCTAGTGCCACAACGAGAATGATAATTATTACCATTCAACCGCTTCAACAAATACGATTTTTTGTCCAAACTCCTTTATCTTAAAACTTCGAGGTCAACAATATATTCTTAAATCCCCACTAAAAGTTAAATGACAAAGTTCCACCATGGCCCCCACCCCCTTTAGATCCCTGAAAAAATCAATCATATACATGGAAACGTAATCGTAAAGTTAAAAATTATTAGTGAACTGTATCAGCGGATATTGCTTCTAGCACTTTGATTGGTTTGCATATTGCAATTTCAATTCGCATAAAATGAATCAGACACTACCACTCGGAATCAATTAGTCACGAAGGTAAACTTTAAATGATATTCAGCCGTATACATAAATAATTCATCGTCCCGAGGCAAAGGACACACGGTGAATCAACCAATGAGGCCAGTCAGGATCGGGACTCCGTTCCATCCTAATGGCGGCCAATCCATTGGCGCCAATTAAGCCTACTAGTCAAAGATGGGACGTTATGCGCCTCTAATCAATATCTCGGAATGACGAGCTTCAATACCTAATAGCCGGGAGAAGAGGGACCTAAAGTACATGTCTAAACATAAAGGACGGGAGATTCCAACGCTTGAGTTGAGAACTTAGCACACAGTGCAGAGCACGACTCATCATGACTAAGTGATTAAAATACAAAATAGACTATGTGACCTCGACGAATTTGACTTGGAAAAAAAAGAGAAAATATGAGTTCACTCGTTTAACCGGGTAAAATTTCCTCAATACATTATATGATCTCTGTAACACGAAGTGAAGTAGAATTAAACGAGAAAATGACTACCAAAAAATAATACTTTTATAAAATACGAGTAGGTTTCAACTTCCCTAAGTTTACTTCCATTTTATTACATAAACAGATGAGTTACAAATAAATGAGAGGTAAACTTATGTGCATTGCCATAAAAACATATTTCAAACAGTATTTAGACAGTGGACAAGGTTGGTAGCATTCAAAGTTATTGCTGAGGAATTGAAGGCTTCATAAATATACGATCTCGTACACAAAAATGTCTATACATATAAATACATTTTGTAAAAATGTTCTCTTTTCAAACAAATACATTTATCAATAGTTTATCATAAAAACACAAGTCAATCTCTCTCAATTTTTCATTTATCGAAATTTTCATTCTTTTAAAATGAAGATATAAAATAATTTACATTTAGTAATTCCTAATTTTTCAAAAGTCAGTAAGAAAAAAGTCTCAATAATTCTTTTGATTGCCTCTCTCGGTTTATTGGAGTGCACTGAATTTGAGGCTAACTACGGTGCCTCGGATGTAAAAATAGAAATCCATAGAGTGCTTAATCCAACTGGGCATGCACTTGAATGTATCCGTAAAACATTCAGTGAGCTGGAAAACATCCAAAAACATTTCCAAGATTTCCTTTCGTTTCCAAGAGACAATTTTATGAAGATAAAATTACATTGACTTAACCATTTTTCCTTCACACCAAATTTAAATGCGCGAATCAAGTTTTAACGTGTTTTTGCGAACCCCAAACGTTTATATTTACTAAACTAGATTACTAATTTTTACGCACAACGAAATTGGCATTTATCTATGCCGATCCAAAAGTTTTACTTTAAATCTTCAATACGATACCAAAAACAAAAATAATGAAGTTATTACTCAGCTGATAAAACGTGTGGCAATTAATAGAAAGCATTCTTACATAAAATAATTAATCTATATATGTCATACAATGGAACATAATTTTCGGCGAAATGGAGTTATGAATTCATTTTTAAACATATCTTGTTCATGAGGAAAGTCACAAATTAAAGCCTTTAAAATAGAATCCCAGTCTCTCTGTGAAATCGTGCTCTATAATGTACATGTGTGCCAATTTTGCGGCCAGTGTAGGCCATCTGCGACTGCATCTCGACATCAAATCTTGGCGAATCACACATGAAACATTTCATACACGAGCGAACGCCAATACACGGTACATTTCCATTTCTCCGACGGGGAGAGCGATGACGCCACTACATTTTTCTTCAATTTATCGTTTACAGAAATTATACTACACTTCGAATTCTTTCTGAGTAAAACGAGAAAAAAATGGACTCGGAATTGAATCGAAAATGACAGAACATCGAGCGAGGCCCGGGATGCTAGAAATATAAAACTTGGTGCGTCTTTTTTCCCATTCCCCTCCCAAAAAACTTCCCCTCCGCCCAGAATCCGGACTGAAATAAAAACAGTATCGCGGCCCCGGGAGAATCAGATATTTAGGTGGGGGTGGAGCATTGGAGGAGAGGTGAGAGGGCGGCGTGGGGAGGAGAAATAAGAAATAAGGAAGATTTCATGGAAGGAGGAGGATCGTATATGGAGAGAATAGAGTCGTAAGGGAAATACGAGGATGGGAACGGGATGGAACGACGAGGGTGCGGTTATGGGCCAAAGGGATGAGGGAGGGTGGAGGGGGGAAGGAGTGGGAGCGAGCGGAAAGAGTTGAAAGAAGAGTTTCTTGTGGAGGCTGAAACGGAGCAGGGGAAGCTCAACGGAGCATAGAGGAGTGCCGTTGAGCGGGACTCGGAATTTTGCATGCGATGTCACGTACGTGGGGGAATCACAACGCTGTCGGAGACGATGAGGGACGCGGGGAAGGGGGATAAAAGGGGGGGGTCAGAATAGTGGAATGGCTATGGTAGCAAGGTGAGGAGGGTCTGGTATGGGCTCCAGGGTGGGGAAATGGGCGGGAGGGCGTGGGGAGGGGGGCGTAAGGAGAGGAGATGAGAAAAAGGCGAGCGAAAGGGGGATGCGTTCTTTCGGCTCCGCACACACAACGGCGACGACCCACTTTGAGACTGGTGGGGGTGACAGGGAGGAGAGGGGGATGGTGGTGGAAAACCTTCGGCGGCGGATATGCTAAATGAGATTGAAAAAGAAAAAGATGAGTTGTTGCGCGCACTGCGATAAGCAAAACGCTTTTAAGGAAGTGTGCGACTCGCTCTCGAAAACTTTTAGTATTTTGCTCGTCGCTGCAAGAGCGGAGCGGTATCTCGAATACATCAATGTGGGACGCTTTCGTGCCATTACGGCGGGAAAAGTCTTTTCTCCATTTGAGTGAATTAAAGTGAAAATACAATGTAGTACAAGAAGTATCATGTTTTTGGCACTATTGCAAGCACTTACTTTTACAATTGAGATTTTTAAAAGGAATTTTGTTTTATATCAATTAATGGCATTTACATATCAAGTAGAAACTCGCGCCTGTGGTTCTCGATGGAGTATTATACAAATAATAGCTTAAATGAAAATATTATTAATCAAGCAATTAAAACGCATGTAAATACTTATTGAAGGGTATCGTATCGCTAATATTTTAATATTTAAGCAATAAAATGTGGTTAATCGGCTAATAAATGGCGTACATATCTTATTAATTGGTATCTTGAAGGGTATTAATTATCTAACAGTTGCCTCTACAAAATTAAATCCATGAATTTTATTAGTCAGCAAACTATCTCTCCTTATTTTCTAACTTCCCAGTTAAAGTTTCGAACTAGACGTAAATCATTTTTAACAACGTGAAGGGGGATTGTGGAATCCCGTAGTAACTCCTTTTGTACTCCATATATATATATATATATATATATATATATATATATATATATATATATATATATATATATATGTAGACGAAATCGCGCCTGTCGACTCATTTACTCCTCGAGTTCATCTGCAAGGGGTGCAACTGAGGAAAATTAAAAAAAAAGAAGCGCATAGAAAAGATGCACACCCCGCACAGAGCTGGCGCTACGCTATGCTCATCGTCGAGGCTTCGATTTCGAGGAGATAGCATTCCAATTAATTCCGGCACAATCAGCGTGGTGCAGCCCCAAACTCCTAATTACGGCTTAGCCGAGATACTTCCCCGCTTCTTCTTTTTGATTCGCGGGTTTAATTGCACGGAGAACAATCCCATTTCATTGAATTTCTGCGGGATGTGTTTCTATGGTAAAGAGGGGCAGAGTGGTAGGCGGGAGTATAAGTAGGGGGTTGAAACTTGCGGGCGCCACGCTGAGCCACCGCCCTCTTAGGAACAGGAGTGAAAGGGAGTGGTGGGAGGAGCGGCGACGACTACGAGAAAGTATGGGAGGGACGGAGGTGGGGACGAATTTGGAAAAGGGAGAGTAGGAGGGGTGTTTGGGTGGTGCGCGAGTAGGTTGCGGGGTGTGGTGGGGGGATTCGGATGGGAGGAGGGGAAATGAGCCTTTGGATGGAGTGTGGTGATATATTGCGGGTCTTGACGTTCGGCGAAACTCTGCCACCGCCCCGAAGCATCTAAAGAGGCAAAAGCAGTAAAGCAAAGCCAAAGGATAACAACGTTGGTCGGAGGAAAGGCGGTGTAAGGAATTTAAGTTGGGATGGAGTGAGAAATGGAGGATGAAGTAGGAGAAGGGAATGAGGGGCAATCATAAAGGATAGGGCGGCCGTGGCACGGACAACTGCCCACTTAGTAGACATTTGGCGAAGCGGAGTAACCCAAAACATTATTTCACCGACCAGAGATGATGGAATTATAAATCATAGCACTCTCTCCTGCTAACTCCCGAGTTTCGCGGAGAAAATGGCTGAGACACGAAATCAGTGTAATTCTATGGATTTAACACTTATGAAAGACTCATATTGCGAATGTTATGATGGAGAATTAATTCACTCGCGGTCAAACATAAGGGAATACTAGAAATAAAATGTCATTTGAGAAAAATACGCATAAATAGCATTCACAAGAGTGAGAATATATAATTTAACTTACATCAAGTGTTGGCATTCTGTGCATATGTCTATCACAACACACCAACAGGACACTACATATAATAATGAATAGACATACAGAACATTTTGTACGTTTAATTACGGAGAAGCTTTAACTAATAGATGACATCAAAAACTCAATCGTATAACATATAAAATTCAATGTCACATGTTTTCTCGAGGAGGCTATTTTCATAAAATATTCTCTCACCGAATTGTGAACCAACTAGTCCAATTGTAGTCACATGGCATTGTCAAGTAATTATAATAAAAATAACAGTCCCTTAAAGAATGGGAAAAAATGAAAAAAGGAAAGTAAAAAAAGTGTACAAAAACATTATAGGTAAAGTAGCTCGTTCTTGGAAAAACTTGCAGGTGGTTATTTGAAAAGAATGCAAGGATTACAAACGAAAGAGAGAGAGAGGAATTGCGGGTATTCATAACAGTAAAAGAATTAAACTTAAGAGAAATTTATGTAAAAAAGCAACCGGGATTGAATTCTCTGATGGAAATTGATTTATTCCTCGCGGAAGACAATTTTTCAGGAGAGAACGCTTATATCTAACTATTGTACTGGGAAGTAGTTGTTTCGGAAATAAAGACACGGCTATAAAACCGAAATAAATTCTTGGCGCCAGATGAGGGCAGACTACCGCGGAAAGCTACCTACTCCCTGCCGTAAATGCAGAATCTGGAACATTATTTCGAGGGTTAGGGACACTGCTTTGAAACATCTTAGATCTAAATTTGCTTCGCGGCGGATATTGCCATTATTTATCGTTACATGCAATGTATACCATCTCACAGAATAAACAATTGGCAATGAATGAATTCTATAATAATGCATTCCTCATATATTAATATCCCATGTCCCAACTTAGAAAAAACAAAGAATGTGTTAATAACAATAAATAATAGTTTAGACGTTCAGAAAATAATAATAAATATTTCTTATTAAGATTTGAAGCCACGTTTATAATTCCATACGACTCAGGTTTCATGACTTGCGTATCATTATCAGGCGTCAAATACGCTGTTCGCCAGTCTCATTTACAAAAGAGATGGTGAAATGGAGGCGAGTAAAGGTTAAGCCCATCTTTATCGCTACATCTTCAAGAATGGAAAATACGGAGGATAAAAATCATTATTGATAATTCTTACCTTAGCGTCACTAATCATTTGAAAAAATTCTAGGTGTTCTTAAGAGTTGAGTTTTCATATTATCTATTTATTTTCCATGTTCCCATTTCAGAATCATTTCAATCTTCGAAATCCAGATAAATCCATTTCCTTATCTTCAAATTTGACCAATTAAACTAAAACGACCATTACAGCGTAATTTCCTTATTTTAATAAATGTGAGAATATTTACTAAGTTAAATAGCATATCAGAGAAAATTAATCAATTTTACTAGTCCTAAAAAGTTTTACGAGTGATAAAATAGGATGTTAAATCAAGAATCCATTTTAGTTAAGCAAAAATTAACTTTCGACGGTATTCTCCGTACACTTGGAAAAATAAATTGATCAACATAATAAATATATATCACATGGAAAATTCATATCATATGGCTCTCATTATTTGTCGTCAGAATTTTCTAAATCTACACTGGAATGATTTCGATTTTATATTTCAATAGTGAGTTTGTATGGTCAAAGAAATTCTCAAATTTAAAATGGGATTGTGAGATTCACTTAGACAAACATTGGATTGGTCTTTAGGGATCAGCCAGCATTTATCTCTATTTCATTTCAAAATAGGGTAATTTAATTCATGTGGAAAGATAACATTGTTGTTTACATTTTCAAGAAAAAAATGCAAACGCTCGCAAACGAGCACTTCTTTCAGTCGGCTGATAAAACGAGCTCATAGCAGGTAAATTCAATCACTTTAATTCACCCCATTATAAATTTTAAGTTACATTAAATTAAACGCCACAAAAAGTTCAAAATTGTGAAGCTAGACAAGTATATGAATCACGGTTAGATATAATGGTTTTTGAATAGAGCTATTTACTAAATTATTTTATTTAATTTAAATTTATTTAGAGATATTACTAAAGAAAAAGATAAAAATAATACTAATAATCGTAGGGATGTTTCTTTTACATAGCGGGTGAAAGAAAATGGCAAATAAAGTTGCTGTTATCATTTTTAAGGATGGACAAATAAAAATAAAGTTTCAGAAACCAATTCGGGACAATTGTAATAAAAATTTAAAAGTCGAACATTCAAGCAACAAAACCTAAAAAAATTAATAGATATTTGAAGTATGTGCCTTAAATTACTTATTTATTACAACCAAAGGATAGGGACCACTTTTCCATCCATGCAGAAAATTAGTAGTGCAGTAGTAATGCAGAATCATTATTCATTCATTGGAAATTTCAATTGACTCTGCCCACACCCTAATTTCTATTTCATATATGTTTTGCTTAAAATTTCCGTCATTATGCTCCACTTCCCCGGCTAACTTTTCATCAATTCACTTAATGCTGTTAAATATTACACCAAATCTCACACCTTTCTTCCATTTTTGCTACCACAAAATGGTCCTAATTAAGGATGCGACTTAAGGACACAGTTATGGCACATGTATGGGGTTGACGCGACACTTAGTCAACTCAAAGTTTTCGACGGCAGGATAAAGATTTTTACGGCGACGCACTCGAAAGATGGTAGGGGAGGTAGGGGAGAATTGGGAGGAATCGGAAGAACGGGTGATCGGGGCAGGAAAATTCGGAAGCAAAGAAACAGCGGATTATCTCCACGTCGGTTTCATCCCGACCCAACATGATGTGCAGTTAATTATTCGCGAGGGTATTGGAGCGAGAGGTTGAGACGTAATAGCGCTGGTCATAGCGTGGGAGAGGAAAAGGGGTTGGAGGGAGAGGTGGAACTCCTTCTAAACCCCTTGATAGTTGGTCGGCGGCCTGCAGGACAGCTGATTGGTTTCTCAAGCGGCTTGGATGTGATGGCGGCGGTCTCGAGGCGTGGGCTCGGAGACGACGGGGGGCCGGACTATGGGGTTGGGTTCGCGGTTTTGGGTGGATGGGAAGGAGAGGGGGAGGAGAGAGGGAGGGAGGAAGGGCAGATGCTAGTGCTGCCACGGAAAATCCCCTTCTTATCTCCATCCTCATCCCATACCTTCTCCAAGGTAGACGCCTGAGGGAGGGGTAGAAAGAACTGCGGGGAAGGGACGGGATGGGATCACCCACGACGACCTCATCTCGGTTCCCTTCTCTGCGGAAGGACTTGCTCCCATGAGGCTACAGCCAGTTTCCTCACAAAGCTACAGTTAGGGGGAATGGCAGACGAATGTTAGCAGGGTTTAGATTGCACCCCTTCAATTAGCCTCTATCAATCCATTTTGACTAGGCCAACGGATGATACTGTGAGGAAATTTGTGGATTGCAATGCAAGGGGCCTCCGCCGATTTTCTAAATACAAAAATTCAGAAAGAGTGATTTCCTTGAAAATGTGTCAAATTACGCCACTAAAACCTTCATTTCTCCAGGAACTTCAACTTTGTACTCTAATATTTTGTAAAAAAAACCCTACGTTCATGACAAAGTGACATTATGCATACATGATTACTAAATAGATAAACACTCATTCCATTCAGAAATATGTGGTAAAAATCAAGTATGCCAATGATTCCAAGTACAATACTTATTATTTCAGATAAAAATTTTTTGATTTCTTTTGAGCGTCTAGAACTTAATTCTAATTTCTCAATGAACATGCAAAGGAACCTAGATGAATTCACAAGGAACTTTAATTTCAAACAAAATTACCTACTTGAAGTCATAGCATTGTATTTTATAGTTTGTAACTATTATGACCGACATCATATTTACTCAACATGATGCTCCAAGATAATCTTCTTAAAAATATACAGATACTTAAAAATTACTCCTTTTCTTGATTACCACTGTTATGTAACAATTTCCATATTAAAACTTAAGTATTATTTTCGATACCTTTGAATTAAATCCATAACATATTGATCCTTAAGCAATTACCCAATTCATTTCTTAAGTAAGGATGCTTTCCAACGGAGATAGCGTGTTGTACTTTTCGGAGTTTTCGAAAATATTCTTAAATTTGTATGTCAAGTAGTTTTATTTTGGTATCCTTCGAAACAAACTGAACTGCCGAAAAAGCAAATTTTATTAATGAGAATTTCTAAAAAATCCCACCGCATAAAGCAGTAAAACAAAAGCAAATATAAGCATCTTTCACGAGGCGGAATCAAATCCTTTAATTTGGTTTTATTGTCTCAAAGGGTGCCCCAGGGGGAAATGATAATTTACAATTTAAGTTTTAACAACCCATCATTTCCGTAAATGACAAATTTCAATGTTTGTACCTTAATTTATTGTAATAATAACTTAATGCAGCAGAAACCACCATTTTTAAAAGGTGGTTTCTGCTGACTAATTAGGACTAATAATCTAAAAATGATGAATAAAAAAGAGAAAGGCAAGCATGATATCTATCGTTAATGGGGACCATAACTAATAATGCTCGCTTTTGCAGTTAGTAAGAGGGAGTACATTTTCCAAGTCCGTCAAAAGAAGCAATTAAATAATCATACGATTTAATGTAGCAAAATTTTCAGTATCACTTCGCAAAAAGAAAACCTATTTTTGGGAATCACAAAAAAATTTATCCATAGTTTAAATGACACTATTTATTTTGCGAATTAATATTATACAAGATGAATTTAGGTAACAATATCCCTTATACTCCTGTATTAACAGGCATATTGCATTGAACAAATAATGTGTTCGTGTCAACTGATAAAATGTATTAAATGTGGCAAGATAAAGTTTTCAACACTGAGATAAATTTTCGTCCCATGTCCAACATATTTATTATTTTTTCAAAACTCTGATAAACAAAGGATAAGGTTGTAAAAATAAAAAGTACGATACATAGCAAGTTTAAAAAAATATACATCCGCAGGGCTCTGCTTCCAACGGAGAGAAAACTAAGAAGCGGTCATTAAGGAAAGAATTGAAGTGGGAATGACGGGGCGTGATGTAAGTGTTCGACCGCTGGAGAGGAGAGAAGGGAAGGAAAAGATCGAAAGAGAAAGGATGAGAAAATGAATGAAGGAACAATGACTGAGGAAGGAAGGGAGGTGAGAAATGAAGAGAAGAAGGATTTGGGACGGGTGGGGAAAGGCGGGGGAAGAAAATAGAGAGAAAGCGTTACACTGCCGAGGTGGCTGGAGTGAGGGGAAACAACTCTGCTGCGTGCTAAAGAAGGAAGAAAAATCGTTTCACACTGTTTAGAGACGTTCCGAGAGTCGGCTAAATTCATTTACTCCCTTGGAAGAGAAATTTCGAGGAAGAGTGAATGGGGAAAGGAGGCTCGAATTTCCAGCCCTTTAAGTCGCCTCCTTTGCCCCTCGCCCTCTCAACCCTCAAGTCTATTCTTGCGCAAATTTTCCCGCGACGACGTAGAAGTATTTTTTAAAATTTCAATCTGAAGACACCGAAATTGGCGTAGCTCAATATCCCTGGCGTTAAAAAAGCACTACTGGGAAAAAAATTGCGAGGGATATCGTCCTTCGCCGATTAAATATCAGAGTAAATCTTGAAGCTTTCTTTGCCTGTAGTAAAAATTGAAGTAATAATAGCTGTAACGATACCAAAATTAAACTGTGAATTTTTGGTTATCATTCATAGAATGCATGAAGGGTACTTGTCAATGTATTTTAATGGATTTGATAAAACTTGTGAACACTTCCGGTTAAACAGAAGAGTTATGAGTACAAAACATTTCTCTAATAGATGCTCATTAGCAAAGCTGTCTGTTTCTCATAATATAACGAGAATCACGTGCAACAGGATGTGAAAGGATGACATTATTTAAGATGGATGAAGACGTGGACAAAGGGGACCAACCGTTGATGGACAACAGTGGCTCTTCCCATTGAAGTAATGACCGACGACGGTCTGGAGGGATGGGTGAAACAGTAAGGGGGGATGAAAAGAGAGGATACCTCTAACGACCATTTTACAGAAAAAAGTATGGAGGAGAAAAGCTTCTGATTAAAATGTTAACTAAAGCAAAGCATAGTTCTTTCGATAATGCTCACATGGGCCGCTATCACAAGGCCAATAATTAAACGAAAGAGATTATGAACTAAAAGTTAGCCAACCCAGCATTGCCTAGTCTCCTTAATGAGATATATGGCTCTGAGGGGCGGCGCACATCTTAGGGGATTTGAAAGGAAAAGAAATGGCAGTCGAGGAGAGCGTCGAAAGAATCAGGAGAAAATAAGGGAGTAGGCACTAATTACAGCTTCCAACTGGAATGGGTAAGGAGGAGCGTAGAAGGGGAAAGGTGTGACACCTGCCAGCAGGTAGATACTGCTCTGCGAAGCGTGGAGAAACTGAGGATAGAGTTTTAAGGGAAGGTTGCGGTTTGAGGTTGAAGAGAAAAGGCTCTGGATGCGGGGAAGGAACGAGAGAGGGAGAGAGTGAGACGAGCAGGTAGGGTAGGCAAAGGAGAGAACAAATAAATTCGGATGGGAAAGAGCGCAAGTGAAGACACAGCGGATGGAATTAAAAGAGGGAGGAAAGAGAAGAACGAGCTTGAGATCCTCCGGCTCATACCTCCAGCAATCGCCCAACAGAAAAGAATTAGGCAAAAAGAAGCACGATATTCTCATTAATGGGCATCAGCGGCGGAAAGAAACAGTTGTATCTCTGGACTGTTTCCCTATTCTGATTTAATGGCCTGAAGAATAATTTCCCGTCGAAGATCCAGTGATAATAATATCAATAGGGATGAGAGCATACAATTATCATTAGCAAAGTGTTTCACATTAGGCGTGGAGTTTTCGAGGCGGTAGAGAAATTCTCAGCGTATAACAATAACAACTAAAGATCAAAGTTTCAAGGGAATGACAGCTCAGCCAAATGAAACAAATACTGGGCGGAAAAAGGAAATGCATTATCACACGTGCTCATCATGAGGAAAATATTATCCCAGGGAAAATCGATGCAGAAAATGTTACGTGGCGTTTTTGTTTGATTTTTTTGACCAGAAGAATCTCACAATGGAGTTTCCTTTTGACATTATTTTAATATGAAGTATGAAGGTCTAAAATATACAGAAATGTGTTCTTAATAATAATGCATTCTAAAACATTACGCCAACTATTACTATGGTAATTTTGTAAATATTTTAACTTTAAAGCATATGCAATGTATTTTAACATTTTCTTTCGTGGAATTAAAATATTCGATAATTATCTCTGCAAGAAACATTGATTTTCGTAAAAGGCAAAACAATTTCCGCCCAATGAAAATAAAATAAAATTGAAGAAAATTCTTTTACAAATGACATACTATATGCCTTCTCAGACCGCAAAATTTCAATGCTGAAGATTTAATTCAGACAAAGGTTGATATATCGTACCTCCCATCATTCTCGCTTGGGGTGGTTAGATTTACACTAAGAAATCGAAAGATTAGCTACCTAGAGTAATGGTTTTTTTAATGGTTAATATAACGTTAGTAGGTAGGCGAGATAAATTTTTGCTACGTTTCCGACGCTACCTTTTCCGAATTTTAACAATGTTTAAAATGTTCCCTGCTGGAGAGACCGTCATTGACACAAGGAGCCAACTGTACCTGAAGTCGTTGGAGTTGGTACCCTTTGGGTCTTAAGAAATTATTTTCTCTACAGCTTGAGTCTTATAGCATTGTCCAAAAAAATGTTAGCATCTTACAACAAATTAAGAGATTTCCACCCCCAGGGGGGTGAATATTTCCCGACTGAGATAATTAATTACAAGAACCTAATAATAGTTAGTGGGCTACCATTACCATAAACTTGGCACTTCACGAGTAAATCTATGTTTACAAAAAACTACGGCACGATGCATACCACATCACTATCATTGTAATTTAAGTGTGCTGGCGATAAAGGGAACTTTTTTTGTCTGGAAACAAAGTAGACGCAATTCTTCTCCTGGAATCCATGATGAATATTCATTGGTTGAAGCGAGTGAAGCATTCGATGACGGCCGCCGCTTCCTGGTGGAAGAGAGGGCTTTTGCGGAGTGCACCGCGGGTCGGGAAGCCCAGAGAGACGGAAGGGAGGAAAGCGGTGGGGAAAACTGAATGGGAGAGAGGAAAAGCGGAAGGGTTTAGAGAGAGATGCGAGAGGCACAACTGAGCGGAGATAATGTGCGAAGGGCGGCGGGCGAGGGACGGAGCGGAAAATAGCAAAGAAACGGAGGGTGGAGGAAAACGCGGGCGCCATGCTCGTGTTGGGTAATTACGCGGTGGGAGAAAGTGCGTATGCGATATGTACACACTCTCGAGCACGCACACACATACGGAAAGAAGGGTATCACACGCGTACACATCGGTGAGCACACCCGGGCGCGATGATACCGTTGCTGAAAGCTCTTGCCACGTTTTGCGAGGTCGGAGAGAATTTTTATTTCACATCATGATCTATGGCGTAATAATAGGCCGCTGTCCAAGTTACACAAGGCATCGGACTTCTCTGAATTAAACTCATTAACAACCGCAATATCGTTCCATGCGAACTCATTTTTGGTAGCGGTACCGCTTTACCTTGACCTCCGCCCAAACAGCGATGAAATGTGTTGACGCTGGCGAGTGGAAAGCGTTGGCAGTCTCTGCGGTTCAGATCAGGTGGACGTATCTTTAATCACTATAGATACTTCATCACTGCTTTTACGTCAGATTTTTCTCAATTTTTCTAAATTTGACCGCCTTATCATTACCGGCGGTCAGTTATTCATCTTCTATAAGTAATCGAAATAGAAAAAATAGGGAAACTTAATCAACACTATTTTGGGATGAAAACCCATGCAGACGAATAAAAAAACCGTCTTACACTGAAATGGAAAAGGCACAAACAGCAAATTAAACGAAAAAATAAAGCGTCAACAGCCAATTTGCTATTGAAACTGCAATTTTAAGATGATCATATAATTAAAATATATTAATTGTGCATCAATGGCTAGTAGTATAACACTGATAATTCCAAAATATTCCCTACTGTAAAGGAAAAACTGAACAGAGGCAGCCCTTCAAAATGAGCATCTTACGTAAATTTGTACGCGATAGTGAGCGCTTGCGTGCTGAAAACAATTGAAATAAAGAATAAAATGAGTCAATTTTATCATAGCGGGAAAGATAGGGAGTTTCTGGCCAACAAAGCGATAAAGTTTTTTCCAAAATACTTTCATCAAAAGACATTGAGCGATTAACAAAACGCTGCGTGAAAAGGCCAGAAAGTTGGTTACGTTTCACTCTGTAAGTGAGAATATTATGTTGATTGTAAAATTGGATATTTCCCTGAAGCGGAAGCGAAATAGCTTTTTGTCTAGTAGAATAAACATGGTTATGATAGTTGATACAATAGTCACGAAACCAATAATAATTTGTAATTTAACCGGAAATTGTTGCTAATTTCATAATATATGACAAAAATTTACAGCTTTTATGATTTGATACTTAGTTTTTACTTCTCCAATTTCTTGGTTGAACATATGAAAAACCAAAATTAATTGATGCATTAAATTAGCATTATGGTGCTGAAATATTTCTGGTGATGATGATTTAATGAAAATTATTTTCTTACATGGGACACTATCGATGTTTTAAATGTTAATGATGTCACTATGTTAATATTAAAATAAACGTTGCGCGGGTGGGCGCCCAAGGTCATCATTTTTCTCTTAGCTTCGACCAGCATCGTCAAAATTTATTTAAAATCCTACCACTGAAATTGCTGTCCAGATGAATTCGTATAAAATGCCAAGGAGTGGCTTTTTGACAGATAAATTGATTCAAATGCCGGTCCAGTGTACGTAAGGGAAAATGAAGGGTAGTCACCATATTCCTCGCTCGAGCGAAACGTAACAATGGGAAAGGCCCAAGGATTTTCATCAAGTCTATCGATTTCGCAGAAGGGTGGAATAAATAAAATTTCAAATGCCATTGACTCCAATTCGTTTTTATACTGGTTATATTCCACTCGAAGAACGGAGAAGAGGCCAAAGCGAACTTATGGGCCGATTCTCCTTGTTTCTAACAGGAGCATGAGGCTTTTGTATTTCATCAGAATTCATTAGAATTATACGCTTTCAAACGCATTTTGAAAAGAGTCACGTAATAAAATCAGTGCGGAGGAAAGAGTCAAAAGTTTGGTGGGATTTTGCGAAAAAATTGACAGACTGGCGGTAGTCGCGGAAAGAATTGATTTTCATATATGACCATTCTATATTTACCATATAATTCGTAATAATGCTTCCGTGGTAAAGTTGGACGTCTGGGTAATTAATGATTTGGAGGCATTTCAATTATTTCATCTATTGCTGAAGAAGTTTGCTTACACGGAGATTTATTGCTCATTCAGGCTTTCATGCCTAGGTTTCCTTTCATAATAATTAATGAGCAGAGAATCGGGAAAATGCATTTACTACTTCGTGGGAAATTCTTTATTATTACATGTTGAGAGTTATTTATTTACTGTTTTTTGATCATTTTAATTGAAAAATTTCTGCGTCAACTAACTGGTTAAGTACATGTGAGCTTTCACGGAGGGAGTATTTTTCTGAAATATTATGACAATGTAAATTTTGTTCCAGCCACGGAAATCCTTATTTGTGTTTAACTATAATAATTCGACCCGAGTCTTTGTCAACCAGGAATTTGAATCCTCTCAGAAATCATTATCCCACTACAAACGTAATTTGCTCAAACTAATGTAAATATTCAAAGATAAATAGAGAAACTGGAAGTTAGGGCGTAATAAAGACGCAGTAATCAACCATAAACTAATTAATAAAAATAAAATTGATACAAATAATTAAGAAATTTATTGTCAGATTTAAAGACAAAGAAATGGCATCTCAAAATTCCAGAATCAGCTCATGGGGGAATTTATTTGAACAAATACATTGTCTTAAGCAGAGATTTTGATCGATGATATTTTGATTTTCATATACGATAATACGGCCAAATAAATGAGTTATAATACTTGTCATTCTGTAATAGGATACATTTACAATTTACACTCCGGCATATAAAACCAATAATTCTTAGAAAAATTACTATCTATAAGTTGCCTAAAAATCACATAACTGAATACACTACGAGTGTATATCAGTAATTATTAATTCAAGAATTTAAAACAAATATTATTTTCATACGACAGCCATGAAACTTATAATATTTCGAGAGTTCAATCTGACTGTTTTTATTTTAAATTTACATAACTATGAGCAGCTACCCTATGTCAAATATACACTGCAATTACAAATGGGCTTTTCTGGAGATCTGGATTCTCAAAAATTATAGCTTAATTTAAAGGAATTCGTAATTCTAACCACCTGATATGCCAAGCATACCGCAGCTATGAATTAATACATCAGGTTTTTGCAACGATTAATTTCTCGTCTGAGAGCAGTTCTTGCGGTTTAGCTGCAGCAAACATTCATTGGACTGCCCACATGTCGTGAAGATACTTCTGGTACGAGGATAATGCTTAAGTTTTTTTGCCCCGTCAGCATTGCACCTCGCCAAAATTAATGCCGGGAAACTTCATACAGTTATGAAGTTATCCTTAACTCGCTTCAACGGAAAGTTTCTAATTATGTTAAGAGACTGTTTAACGATAAACTCAGTTACAAAGAGAACAAAGTTTGGAATAATTACGATTTGCGTTGTTGAAATCGTAAATAAATAAACTCAACTTCTCTAAGCGCCAAATCTGACAAAGTTAATGCCAGTGACGTATGATCAAACCCCATCATTAAAATACTGGTAGAGAAGAGATTTGTTACTAACAAATTCTAGCCTATCAACTTATATTACAGGCTAGCATTTACCTATTTCACAATTTCCTCATAGGAATGTTACCGAGAGATTTTTCGCCACAATGAGAAAGAATTTTCTCCTTGTGACGAAAACAACCAAAATATATTTAAATCACGTAAACAGCTATTTTTGATATTAATAGTTGAGTGAAATCTATTTTTGCAGTAAAATAAATGTTACATACGAAAAAACGTTAAAACGTACGCCAGTGTTTGGCCCAAAAGAGATATTTTTGTAACTTGGTCAGTAGAGCTGGAAAAATTGCATTCAGTAAAATGGTTATATTTCAAAACGGTTACAACAAATGAGTATTTTAAAACACCACAGTTGAAAAAACAATTTACAATAACATACTAGAAATTCGTTAATGGATACATACAGAGAAAGGTAATGAAACGGATGCTACAGAAAAAAGCTAGAAAGATACGTAAGACAACAACTGACGGTGCAGTAATTCTAAGTAAAATGAGTCGTTATTTGGTATTCAGAAGAGAATGAAGGAGCGGTCCTTATTAGAACTGACGTCACAAAACATTTATGACATAAAAAACTTTTAACAGGTATATGCTTTACCGTTCCACCGGGCAGCAATAAAATGAGGCCAGCGAGAAGCTGCGGTAGAATTTGCTCGACAAAATTTATTTTGGGACGAAGCAACTGGAAACGAGAAGAGGTTGAGCGAAGACAGGATGGTAACGAAAGGGGCGAAGGGTGTGCTGGTAGAGAAAGATCCACGGAGGGTCAGTAGGGGGTACAAAAAGAAAGGAAATTCAAAGGCAGGGGGAGGGAAGGGGAATCAAGATGGAGGTGGAGGGGAGAAAAGGGGAAGTTGAGTGCGAGGAGGGGAGAGAAACGAAAGAGAGAGAAAGAGGGACTGGAGGGGCGTGGGGAAGGAAGAAGGGGGTCCGGGGGTACTTGTAAGCACTGGCGTGATTTAGTAGTCGTGCACAGGGCTCAGGACCTCATCTACATTCGCGATTCGTTGCCCTCCTCGGAGCCATGCGGCCCGTGACTGATTTATGCCTTCCTAGTACGGGGCTGAGGTGGGAGGAGGCGGGATGGAAAAGAAGTGCTTCTTTCGCGAGGGAGGCGGCGGGAGCGCGCGGAGGTAGGATCGGAGGAGGAGGCGAGAGAAAGATGCGAGAGGGGCCTTGGGGGAGAAGAAGTACTGGGCGGGGTCGGTAGGGAGGCTCTTATGGAGCGGGGGTTAAGGGGAATGAGGGACCCTGATGGGACGAAGGCTGTGTGCGGGTGAAGGAGAGAAAATGAGGCCAATGGAATGGGGAGAGGGAACCCGACGGAAGAGGATCTCGGTCTTGGGTCATTGTCGGGTTAATGAAGTAATGCGCCATCCTTTAGCAGCGTATATATGTTTGCAGCTGGGGGAACAGGCATGGCGCCAAAGATCCTTTATTTCACTGGATATTTTTAACAGGAGTAATTCTAAAAGGTAAAGCGATTTGTTCAAAAACTATCGATTTGAGGTTTAAATACAATACTGTTTACTAATATGACCACACAGTTTTTTGGTGATGTCAAAGCATGGATCTGCATTGTAGATGGATTAATCTGGAATGGTGGTGTACACTTGATGAAGGGGCGTGTACCATATGAGTTGTTGTAGATCATAGAAACAATTTAAGGAGCGCAACTATATGTAAAGTAAGGATGGAATCATCCTTAAGGATGGAAGGATGAAATCATTTGAAACTAAATTCAGAGGGTATGAGAAAAAAATAGAGGGGAATGAATCACATTAGGGACCTGGTGTAAAGCTGTCTTTACGCTCATACGATTTAAATTAAAAATTATCATTTCAAAACTTGATTAAGTATTTATTTAGGTTATCCCTGGTCACTTATAAACCCCTAAATAGTAAATATAGTTACGTACCAAAGAAAGTTTTTTATATTCTCTAATTCTCCTATTAATTCACAATTGCAACTAAAATGTACCATGAGAAGAAGGCATGAGTTGATATGATCGCAAAAGCGCATGTGCCGCTATCGGATTTCATTTAAAAAATTAGTTTTAATAATGCTTAAGTTCCAAACGGGAGATATACCGCCGGGAAAGCACACCGAAGTACGTTCTCTCACAGGAGAACGACGCGGAATTTCATGCCAAATTGGTATTTACGTCAGTTCGAGCCCCTCACACTCCAAAAAATAACACGAAACGCAACGAACGATACGACGTGTCCGTTTCACCGAATTTTCCACCGACGATCAATTACACCGCTAAGATAGCCATTGCGCTATTGCGTTCACTCTCCACCTCACCCCACCTTACCCATACTTGTACCCCTTTACCCCAACCTGCCCCATCCCCGTTATATTCCGCTGGGGAAAACGCGAGTTTATCTCTCAGTCCGTTGAATTTACGTCCGTCCACGGGAGCGTTGTCCCCACACCCCATCTCTACGGCCACCACTAACCAAACCCCCAGATTTTATTTTACCCGGTACGAGCAAATGGGGAGAGGGCGGTGGACGCACATAGGTGAAACCAACCCCTTTCTCACCAAAACCTCTCCCTCACTCTTTCCCCGCGACACAAAACCAGACCAACTCTCTTTAAAGCGGACGGTTCATCGGCAAATACGTGCGCTCCACGTCCTCTTCCCCCGCGAACTCTGCCGACTTCTCTCCTCTCTCCCGCACTGCCCCGAAATGAACAGGTTTGTCCTCGCTTTCCTCTCCAAACTCTCTCTCCTTCATACCCCCGTACCCCCCCCCCCCCGGGCGTGGATCGATGAAGACGAGGCAAGGAGTTGGGGTCAGGGAGAGGAGGAGGAGGGACGTAAGGGGGCGGTGTCCCGGACAGGTTAGAGGGTTGTGGGACGGGGGGGGGAGGCAAGACGAGGTTTAAGGGTTTTAAGGGCGATGGGGGTGGGGCCTTGAGGGTACGACACAGAGGACGGAAAAGTGTCGGGAAGATAAGGGGGCAGAGATGAGAGAAAGAGGAGGTGGGAAAAGAGAGGCTACGCTAATTACCGCGGCATGCACACACTCGTTCCCCACCTCTCTCTCCACGCCCCGTGTCCCCGGACGCCTTCTGGGGGAGAGAGGACGGTGGTTTGGAGGGCACTATGGCGCCGACCAATACTCATTCCTCCTTCTGGTTGCGCGACGGACCCGAGGACGAAGGAGCACTTCCGACGCCTCACCCGCCGAGGGCGGGAAGGTGAGCAGAGCGGGAGAGATAAGGGAAGCAAGCGGGAGGGAGGGACTGAAGCGGCGAGCTGAAAACGCCCGTGTTTTATGCAACCGGTCGCGTTCAAAGGTCGTGCAATTGCCTAAATACACGGAAACGGCTCAAGCAGGTTGCTGTGCGTGGTTGCTCCCATTAATGAGAAAATCTCACGTTCACTGGGAATTTGAATTAATATTATCGGGTTTCAGGGAAAAAACTGTGGAAGAGAGGCATGCTCCAATAATTAGAAATCACAAAATACATTGAATGGAATGGAATAACTTAAGTGATAAGTGACACTCCCCCATTTCTTTTCATATCGATTTATTGCCCCCAGCATATTCATACACCAAAAGAATATGAAGGGAAAGAAGCATTCAAACTCCTGATAGCAGTTTCTAAACGCTTTATAAAGTCAACCTGAACGGCTAATATGTAATTTTCGTCGGTATATATTATCTCGTATGCAGCATGCATATCATTAATGCAATATTTATAATGCTATATGTACATACATATATCTACATGTACAACTATGTGTTACCACAGCTTTTTGATTCGATAACATAAAACAGCTCAACAATAAGCCAAATCAATCAATTGGAATTCTGCGCACTGCTTAAAGCAAATATGAGTATAATGAAAATAACATTCTAGAAGATATTACATGCGTTGAAAATTACACAGCGCCAAGGGTTTTCGACATTAAAATTTTAATGATACTTACAATTATCCTGTTTATTTTAAAAAACTGTGTAATTCAAGCCATATCAAAAGTACATTCCTTCAATTAAAACCTATTTCATCATGAACACTGATGAGCAAAATATGTACACTACTATATTTTTGTAAAAAAACAACATTTCAAATTTATTTACACACTGATGATATTTAATTAAATATCACCAAAACGTGCTAGAAACGCCGACCAATTTACGAATGCTATTAGAATAATCTCCATAATTTAAATTAAATCAAAATATAAACCATTCATGACGAATGCCCCTACGTTTAAAAACTGATCAATCAGATTACGTAACCGTTAAAAGGATTATGAATCAGTAACTTTCACAGCTTCCAGCATTTTATTGAAAAATAGATTCGCTCTGTATACGTACAACATAAGGGATATAGAATCACGACATTGGTAGAACTATTTTCGTTCACCCTAACACACAACCCAAATAAAAGTAGGCATATGGAAGAAAAACTCGAGAGACAGAGAGAGAGAGAGAGTTAACTTTGAGTGGAGCAATCACACAGCTGGAAGTTATAAATGACCTCCGATTCCTCAGCCAATCTATCGAGGAATTTTCCTATTTTTCCATCTCCTGCCATTTCTCTCTCTCTTTCTCTCTTCCTCTCGATCGCTAGTCCTTTTCCAAATAACAGAGTAACAGCCATTGACGTCCGCTATAGAAACCCTTTCCAGACTCCTCCATTTCCCCAGCCTATCTTGAATTACGGCGGAACACACCGAAGCCTCTACGTTCGGGAGATAAGTTTTTGGCGTGTTTGGTCCACTAAATCATGTCCGGGGGCAGGAGGAAAAAAAGAGGGAGGTGGTTCCCCACGCTGTGGCCGCAATGGTACGTTCCGTAGGGGCGTTAAAAATATTTTTTGTTTGTTATGGCTGAGCATGAAGCAGAACCTCTGCAGAATGACGCGGGGGGAGGGGAAGGAGAGGTAGCGCATTCTTCACCCCCACCTAGCCCACCCCTATTTTTCGCGCCCCATCTCCCCCCCCCCGGTCTCTCACTCTTCCCGCCCCTCCCCACTCACTCCCGTTTTTCTTCGTCCTTTCGTTCCGTGACACCCCTTTGCTTTCCACTTCTCTCCCTCGCCCTAATTAGTCTCCAACCCTCGCCTCCCACCCCACCATACACCCGAACCCATAGGCCCTCACCCTTCTGCCTCTCCAAACTCCCACTCACCACCCCGGCTCTCTAACTCCTCTCCCCCGAGCCACCCCTCTCCGCCACTCCCCAATTAGTCCTACCCCCGATCTAATCGGAGGGACGCGCGCATTTAACTCACAAAAAGTATAAATCTCAATTTTCAATGACTGCGTACTGATTTTACATGCGCGCTGTTTTTATCACCGTTTCATGGCGACGGGCCGCTGAAGAGACGACGCGGTGGGAGGAGAGGAGGTGGAGAGAGTGAGTGAGTGAGAGGCACCGACATGTCTCTCAAATTTTGCCAAATAAAAGCCTTCCGCCCTTTTGTCCAGCGCCGCTCCCAACTTTCATCCCATTGCCCTTAACCTAATCAGAGATCGTAAATGTGTGGAGTATGATAGGACAATGGCAACCCATGGCGAAAATCCGCGGTCCATTTCCGGGGAGTTCCAGGGATTTACAGTTGCATTCCTTTCCATACTTTCCCGTTTTGAACGTGTTATGTGAAACACTGAGGGTATATCGTACATTATATCGTTCATCCGAGGAAACAATAAGCCATGATCCTCTGGAATCCGTTGCCGAGAGCGGTAAAATTAAAATCTATATAAATATATGTATATTTACTCCTATTCCGTACTTTCCAAATATTATTAGCAATTCATTTTTAATGAATGTAATATCCTTCACTTATGCCACATAGGCATGGCAAACTATTTCAAATACTTTCAATACATAATCGTACCTACGATAAATCCTACCATGGTATAAACAAAACACAATTCATTAAATAAAATAATACTCCTGTGGGTTATTACAACAATATTTAAGATTTCAATTTACAATTTATATTGATCAAGTTTCATCCAACGTGAAATCTTATGACAGTATGTAAACATTAATGTTTATAATACTATTTATCATGTCAATAAACGTTCTTAGCTAAAACTGCAGTGTTTGGCTCTTGCGATTTTTTATTAAAATGACTGTATGTAAAATAAATTCATCTCCATCCTCACCTCTCTTTAAATCACCTTTTGAGTAAGACAGATAACAAAACTGTCAATATTAAGCCGAAAAAAAGGTTAACTTTCAGCTATGTACTTCATAATTTAAAATATTCCTTCATGAACCTCTTATTTTTTTGAAAAATATAAAATAAATTTTGAAATTTAACAGAAAAGGAAAAGCTCATTCGCCCCTGGCTGGGCCCAGATTCGGGTCACACCGGAGCGGGCCGCGAGATCCGTCAGATCGCCTGCACCCACACTTGCACGCCTAATCCCTTCCCTCGCACTCCCGAGCCCTCCTCCTCCTCGACCTCCGTCCTCTTTTGCGCCCTTTCCCTCCTTTACGAGCACCCTCCCTTTTTCTTATCTCTTTCCTGACCGCTCTGCAAGTTTGAATCCTTCTCCCACCCAGAAACACATTCCCCTCATGGAAAAACACACCCAAAGATATATATATATATATATATATATATATATATATATATATATATATATATATATATGTGTGTGTGTGTGTGTGTGTGTGTAAAGAATAACGTCGTCAAAAGGTCCCGCGTGAGGGCTTTACCCCTCGCGCAAGCAATCCCCCCACCACTACCACCCCCTCGAATCCCAGAAGACCAGACCAATAGGGATCAAGGGGGAAGGGAGGGTGGGAGCGGAGGCACGGACCCACCCACACATTTTGGTGTGTTGAAAGATCGCATGCGGACTCCCTTATGTCCAGATAAGAGTTGAGGGGGTTTCGTGTATAAGTTATCGCAACCTTCGCCCTCTCCAACGTACAAGCTTCTCTCTTCTCGCTAACGCCCACAAACTTTATGCTCCCTCCCCGCTCTCGCATTCCATTTCACCTCGGACATTATGGCAACCAATCGCTCACCTCTCACCACGGCCGTGACGTACACAAGGAGCGGATTTTCGGGGGGAGGGGGGGCTAGATCGGATTGATGGTGAGAGGAACGCGGTGTGGGGTTGAGGGAAGGGGTTGAGCATTCAGGATTCGCGGAGAATAAAGAGATGCGATTGGAGACAAAGAATGGAGGAATGGGAAGTTGGGTCAGGATAAAAGCGTAGAGTGGATGGCAGGTAGTCGGTCAAATAATGACCCATGAAAACGGAGGGAGACATCATCAATGGTATTCTGGGAAGCACAAACCACCATGGCTTACATTCAAAATACAAAATTATCTCACATATACATATGGTGTATCTATTTCACGTACATAACAATTACTTGTTCTTAAAATTAACCATAAATTTTCTGATTAAGTTTTGGTTGTTGGAGGAAATAAAAACTCGAAGCATTAGATTAAATGAAACCAACGAATAAAACGGATAAAACATGCAACGACCTAAATTGGGGAGTACGTAATTGAGCGAGTAAAGCGAGCGTGCAGTCTACATCGGCCAATACTTAAAAGTCCAGCGATCTTAAAAGTATGATACAAATATCATTTATTACTACACGCACACATTTAAACAGGTAAAACCCGCCAAATGAGGAAAATATACGAGGGTCATCCGGAAAGTAGTACCCGTTCGTGCCGCATGAAGTGCTGACGACGCGAGTAGCCGCTGGAGAAGGTCAGATAGCTTCAGTGGCTTGTCTGCCTTCTCTGAGCCAAGTTGCGTGACGCTAGCATTGCCTGTGTTGTTTCTGTGATTGTTTACAATGTTTAAAAAAATTGAGAACGCCGCCAGTTGTGAAGTGAGGGCAGTGATTAAATTCCTCAATGCAAGAAACGTTCGCCCATGTGATATTCATCGCCAATTAAAGGAGGTGTATGGAGACAATGTAATGGACGAGTCGTCTGTTCGGCGGTGGTGTCGCAACTTCAACATGGGGAGGGGGAACACACACGACGATGAGCGTTCGGGGAGACCGTCTGTCATTACAGACCAACTGGTGAGCTCAGTTGACGAATTCGTGAGGAACGATCGGCGCGTCACAATTGATGACATCTGTGAGCATTTTCCCAATGTTTCTCGAACAATTGTTCATGAAATTGTTAAACACCATCTGCATTATGCAAAAATTTGTGCAAGATGGGTCCCTCGCGTATCTCAATGAGCTGGCGGCGAAGGACTATGCAGCAGGAATACAGAAACTTGTCACACGTTATGACAAATGCCTTAATTTGCTTGGAGATTATGTTGAGAAGTAGTTTAAAGTATCCTCTTTCAAATAAAATTTTTTACATTTGTTAATATTTACTTTTGTGTCTTTATTTCACGAACGGGTACTACTTTCCGGATGACCCTCGTATTTACACAGATTTCAAAATAGGTAAAGGGATTGACAGAGAGGGAGCATTAAGCTAGTGAGTGAGTAAATAAGTGCGGATTCCTAATAAAAAAAATTCTCTTACCGCGGTGACTTTACTTACTGAGCTTCGGGGTAGATGCTCACTCATTAAGCTACCGAAGTGTGCACGTGCATTTGTGTGTGTGTGTGTGTATATATATATATATATATATATATATTCATGTGCCAAAAAGCTGTGAAAAGGAATAGTTTTGAATTAAAATGATAAATTTACCTATTTACTGAGACATTCTGTGACAATATCCAACTGTGAATAAAGTATTCTCCTGTTTTTAATAATGAATTGGCTGAATTCAAAGCATGACATAGTCCAATACCTTCATTCTCTGTAGTATTACATTACGGTTGATAATAACGAGAGAGACTGATTTGAGAAGTAACCTATTTTTTAATGTCATTGAATTCCATACACATACATACCGACTTCAATCAGAAATGTTGAAGCGATGCAAATCTTTGATGCAGAGGGTTGCCAAATATCGGCACTTACACACAAAAACAAGATGCGCCGGAGCCCATCGATTTTCCGTCAACCGATAAAGTTTTCTGCCAACGCTTGAGTTGTGCGGTTGCGGGGTCTATGCTCTTCAAAAAGGATTCACCGCCAAAGGAAATAAAATACCATTAGAACCGAAAGTTTCAGGAAGAACGAGTTCAACTCTTGTAACTCACGCCCACAGCTATGTTCGTTACATCCTACGCCTTTGATAACTTCCCGCTGTCGATCCCTCCAGCTGGCTACCGCACTCCCATCCGTCCCCTTCTTTATCCCCTCCCCCTTTTCACTCCTTTCGTTCCTCTCACTCCTCCTCCTCAGTCCAGCCCCGTACTTTCTTTCGCCTTCATCCCCAATTCCTCCTCATGTAGCGTCTTCGCCAACTTCCCTCCCTCTCCTTTTACTCCTTCTCACTCCACCGTCATTCCCTTCCCACCACCCATTGCCTCTCTTCATCTTCGAACCCTAAAAAATTTTTGTTACTTTTTAATCTATGCTTCCAGTTTCCCTTCACTTTCATCCCATTAAGTAACTTGTTTTTGACTACGCTGTGCTCTAAGGAGCCTCTTCCAATTTTCTGCGAAGGCTAACGCATCGGTACTCTCCAAGAATAATTTTTCAGGGTTGCATTTACATATTTAAAAAAAATACCGTATGAAAATCTGATGATGAAAACTCATCACGAATTACTTTGCGGTATTATCGGAGTTACATATATACTTTTTCCTCAAGCATGATACTGAATCATAGAGAGGAATTTTATAGGGAAGAAATAATAGTAAAACTAGGAAAGAGGCATTGAGAGAAAATATGTATACAAAGGGTGGATAATTAACGGCGAGTGCCCCTAATTGATAAAGAGTACTTAAAAAGAACTACCGATGTATATCTCCCCACATTGAAATATAATTTTACTCAATTGAAAGGTACATGAATGTAGATACGACCCAAGTATCTGGATTGATTAGTATGGAAAGTCTAAAATTTGTTATTTTAAAATAAATTGCTCTTAATTACAAATATATACACATGCACGGATTTGAGTATATGTGTATGTATACCTTCATTATGTATTAAAGAAAATTTTTATGTATCCAAATTTTCAGGCACTGAGAGCCATATGGATTATATGAATGAAAATATTAATCGCCAAAATAATGTTTGCGATATCTAAATAGGTATACTTCTTTTAATTACTACTCCCAATTTTCCTTTCTTTTAATGTCTCTTCTCACATAAGTACTTCTTTTTTTTCCTGCACTATAATATTAATGACGCCGTAACGGTGCAATTGGCTTCTCTCTGGAGGGAAATTAGGACTTAAGATCAACACTACGCTCAAAAGGAAGACGGGGAACTCGAAGAAAATTTTACGCGAAAGTTTTCGAAAGTGAATTGATAACACTAGGGAGAAATTATGTTACAGAAATTGGAGCACGCTTTTTTCGGCGGCTCCATGACTCTGGATCCAGATTCACACTACCGCTTCACGTCTTCATTTGTTTTCGTTACGTCTCTGCTTTCCTTTCCCAATGTGACTCGTACGTCTTAGCTTTTTTGGCCTTCGTCCTCCAACTTGAACACATTGCCCACACTCTCTTTGCATTAATTTCTTTCCCGCAGTCTCTCCCGATCCCTCCCTTCACACATCCATCTCGAAACGGGAGCGAGGCGCGGAGAATAAAAAGAAACGGGGCCTTATCTAATCTTCCTTACTACTTCCTTTGGAGAGGACGCTATTTGAAACAAAAAGTTCCCTTTCAACCATTCCTTTCTTTTCTTTTACTGTCACCCTCTCTTCCTAATATTTCGCTCACAGCCTCCACCTCCTTTCTTCATTTTTCTCTTGGAAACCAACAGCACTACTTCTCGGGAGTGGTACAACTGTTTTCTCTCAAATCCAATTCCTCAATTGGATACTGCTCCAGCGTCACCACAATGTCAAGGACGCGCGGGAAGTAAAGTGGCAGTAAATAAAAACTGTGAAACAATGGGAGGTAGTTCCACAAGAGAACTAAAAAAAGAAGTCTTGGCAATCAATTGCAATAATAAGTCAGTACATTTAAGATTGTAGACAACTTGGAGCGCAAACGAAGATTATCAGCATTTTTTCAGATGAGGCAATTAGTTAAAACATCCTACTGCTCAGCTATTAGAGCTGCCACTTATTTGTATTTCATTATTTTTACCTCTTGTAATTCTCTAGACAAGAAAGACGTCATTACAGAGCTTAACATCAAATCAATACTGCATTATGTCCACGAATTATCTCCTTAAATAATTTACACGAATACTTATATTTTACATTTTCAAAGTGTTAAAATCAAAAGACATACGGCCAAATTTGTTTGGATAATTAAAAAAACATTTTTTACGTACTTGAGGAAAGACGTAATACATTTTTTTTTGAGAGATTGCTGACTCTGCCTTCTTTTAAAACACACGATACTCGTTCTTGTCGAAGAGTAGAGCTAAGGAGACAGCAAAACAAAAACAAATTTTGTTTGTTTGACAAACTTGTCTAAGTTTTTCAAATAATTAACAGCCCTATGCTATGCTCTACATACATTTCTGGCAATTTTGTGACTCCAGCAAAGGCATTTCATTCATGCATCCATTTTTGCCAAGAATGGGGTTGGCTGGTAAAAACTTAAGACAAAGATGTTCATAACAATAATCTATAATCTTCTAATTAGGTTACAACCTAAACAAAATAATATTGTACATTTTCCAGTAATTCAGGCTAAAACTTATACATCAAAGAGTCGGAAATCATTAAAATTAAATCTTTTCGTTGTGCTTTAACAGATATGTAGCCAAAATGACCCTTGTCTATTTATCGGACAAAATCCGCCTTATAATTGGATGTCGGTAAGGCTGGAAAGCTTGAATTGAAGACCTTCCAACTTCAGTATGGTGCAGTATATGTGCTCGAAGTTATTTGAAATAATGTAGTACCTATCATAAAGTTATTTTAAAATACACTCGTTTAGAGATAAGGAATGGTATATTTATCAATTCTGAACCACACTGAAATAAACATGCTCATAGAACATGTTCATTTCAGTGTGGTTCAGAATTTTTGACCCCCCCATGATATTATTTTAAATTCCTTCTCTTGAGAATCCGGAAATATTGCATAAACCTTTCAGTACGATAAAAAATATATGTAAGTAAAACCATATTTCGAAAAATGAGACAGTTTAATGATAAATTTTATCAAAATGCTAAGGGAAAATTTTCCAAATAAACACTAATAGAACACTGGCAGGATAAAATTTTCTGTGAATACAAAAGCAAAGGTGAAAGCATTACATATATAAAGGAATAGCATACCTATTACCATACCAAAATACCATTAAAAATCCTTAGATATATGAAATGAAGACATTCAGCTTTTTGTTCCTACGGTAATTAATGGGCTCCTAACTGAGGATTTGTAAGCGTCCGGAAAAGATCTCATTGCTAAAAATTTAGGGGCCCAATTCAAAAAGAAAAATTTAACTTCGGAGGTAGGAAGATACAGGTGAAATAGAGAATCAGAAAAGAAAAGACGAGGCAACCGAATTAGGGAGACGAGAGAGAGGAAGAAATAATTTAACATTACGAATTTGAACGAGGAGGTTTGTGAAGCTTGGAGTGAAAATGAAAGGAGGGCATTGAAGGTGTAAATATGGTTGACATTAGATACAGCACCTAATCGCTAAAAAAAATAAAACAATAAGCAAGCTGGTAAAAAAAGGTCGAAAGATAAGTTAAAAAATTCGTGCAAAAGAATTATGAGATAAAAAAGAATAACAGCCCACTTACGGATAATCAATGAATGGCCCTCGTAGAGACTCAATGCATGAATAAACCGCATTCAACAATGAGAAAATGTGCATGTAAAAATGCAACGGGAGCTTTATTCACTTATTATCTATCATTATTTACAAATATAACGTAACGTTTGAGAGAAAAAATCTTGGCCAATGACCAAACTGTTACGACTGTAGAATAGACACCTTAAGCGGCATTCGAGCCCACCACTTAGGCTTTAAGGTCGAGCACTTTGACCACCCGTTCTACAAGGACGGGCAGGCAATCCTTGTGGCTGAGAAGGTTCGAAATTGGGAAAGGAGGAGGAGGAGGAGAAGGAAGAAGAGCCGGAGGAGGAAAAGGATACGGGGAAAAGAGAACAAGGGACGGAGCGGAAGGAGGGATGAGGTTGGGAGAGCGGAAGATGGGTGGTGCGGGAGGAGATGGGGAATACCTGGAGGACACGGGTTGTGGTGTGGCCGTTCGGAACGGAGTTTATTGCGACCCTCCTCCGACTGCCCTTCCTTTCCCCGGACGCTCACTCTCCTCCGCACTTTCTCCCGGCGCCAATAATCCTTCCCCTCGCAATTCACGTTTACGACGTCCCTCCTTACCGTCCCACCGATCCTACCGGTCCCTTTCACCCCACACAAGATCGTCCTGCCTCTTCCATTCCTTCCTCCCTGCCGCCCTCCCCGCCATACACACGCGCTTATTTTCCTTCCGCACCAAATCCTGTTTTGCGTTCTGCAACTTTTCTTCCCGCTCATTTGATTCCGCAAATCACCAGTGTTTATTCTCCCTCGTCCCCCTCCGCCATCGTTTCTCACGCCAGGTCTCCTTTTCCTCGAGTGTCCTCATTTCCTACCCATCCCAATATCTGACTCCGACGTACATGGAGTGCGTCGTTTTTAAGGCGGCCACATAACGCATGGGGAGGTAATTGCTCAAGTGGCTTCCATTCCCATTTCCGGGACGATGTGTTTTCCACACGACTAACTTTTTCTACTCGGTGTGTGTGTGTGGCAGCCGCGCTCCGAATGGCCTAAGAGCACGGTGCTCTCAGATGAAGTTTCGTCTCAAGACCTGATGGGTGTACCTATCATACTTATCATTCTCGCAAAACTGCATTGCAGTCCGCAAGGACTCACTCGCACGCCAGAGTGTATGTTGTGTGGAAATATAAAGAAGGAAATTTCATAAACGTTAAAAGGATGTCTTCCCAAGCAAATTTGTGTTCATGAAGATCCGCCATATTACGACCAATTAGTGCGGTTCAAATAAATTTTAAGATTGATGACACCGTTTCTCATTGATAAAAGAAGGGGGAATGAAAAAACTGGCACATAAAAGAAACAGAGAAAAACTAATTAGGAAATTGTATTCCATCACATGAACCGTTGTAACATCACATCAAAATGTGATTGTGAAAGAAATAGCTGAGCGTGTTCCACGAATTGAAGGAAGTTTGTGATATTCATATACAGATAGAATGGAACAATCATGCATAATTATAACATACATTTATATTAAAATCACGTTTAAGAAAATTTTATCATATTGTAAACATAAAGCCAATGGGAGGTCGATTTATAACACTGCAGTGTAAAGTATATGCATCAAATCATAAAATAAATTAAATAATAATTTATTCAAACAGATTATAAATAATAGCATTAGCATTAGTCACACATATTCAACATCTAAAGCGAATATATACTTTGAACTTTGAAATTCGCGAGTTGATATAGGCTGTACAGCAAAGCATTTATTTACATAAAGGTTTAATTCAGGGAATATAGCAAGGAAAACATTTAGATACTTGAAATTTGAAGTAAATACTTCATCTCGGCACTATTCCTACATCTATACTTCCCTTCACACAGTTATTAAGTTTAGACATTTAGAGAATTAAAATATGCAAAGTGAAAACAAATTGAAGATAATAATAACTATCCAAATAAAATAAGAAGCAGCTCATTAAGTCGAGTCAAATACTCTAAAGAAACACGCCAGCATTCTAAAAAGTAGCGAGACAATCCCCAGAACACTAGCGGAACCAAAACCCTTTCGGGCAGAGTGAGGCGCGAGAGCGACTGTTTATGACGGCTCTCGCAACTGGAGAATGCCTGTGGGAATAGAGAGGAAAGGAGAGAATTCATTGGACCGGAAAAGTGCCTCGCAAAAGATCGAATCCGGGTCCTTGAGACGGCCAAGAAGAGGGAGCTTTGGGAGGAGGAGGGGGGTCAAGGGGAGGGACCTCGAGAGGAAGATTATCTCCCTTTCGGCCGCACCGGCGTCTCTCAACCATCCCCGCCGCTATAACCAGCCACTCCACTCTAGCCAGGCACGCCACCACCACTCACCCGGCGCAAGATGGATGCTCTGTTTGAAAAACGATGTCCTGAACTTAAACCCTGGCCCTTATTAACACGCTTGGATTCTCCGCGGAATCTCGCCTCCCTTGCTCCTTCCTTTAAATCCATCTACAAGCGGTGGCGGCGTGGGTGGCCGGGAAATTTATTCGCCGTCCCTCTCTATGAAAATTAGTGGGGGGGAATGAGGAATGTGAGGCAGAGAGAGGTGTGCTACTGATGCGAGAATGGTGGGGAAAGCTTGGGTGTAGTAGGGGAAATCCTCTCCGGGTTCGTGCCAAAGTAGACCAAAAAATGGGCGGGAAAAAGGTAATGAATCAAAGGATAAACGAGGAAGGGAAGGCCAAGGTTAAATATAAATAATAACCACTTTCAATTTGATGTGAGAATGAAGTTCTTTCCGTGGTGTTTATAGAATTCTCGGTGGATTTGAGATATTCCTTTAACAGAATCGGGTTTTTTGTTGAAGATGAAAAAAAATGCGGAAATATACGAAAAATGTCACTCGTATAGGTGACATACAAAACAGCCAACCGATCGATTGGCTATGTACTGTACACTTTCTACAGGTTTGTCAAAGAAAACTATGAGCAACGTGGTTTCAAACCATAATTTTGTACAACCAACGAATTTTCAACAAAAAAATCAATATAAACGTGATTAGAAAACTAAGGCAGAGAGGACAGTGATAACTAGGTTTTTTTCGCTTTGAACATCATCACTGCTCCATCAATTGATCTCTGCCAATACGATTTTCGAAATAGTGCGGAAAGAAAACTGGAAGCAATATATTTTTATTTTTTGGGCCTATCATTCAGTCGTTGGCATCGCATCCGACAGGAATATATTGCAACGATTTTTTTTCAGGTTCACAGGCAAAATAAAGCGACTTCCTGCGATTGTTCGTTTCAGTGGAAGAAGGTAGCCTTAATCGTTATTCTTTTATTCTTTTCCAGTTTACAAGAAAATGGCACACCTCTGTGTGAATCTTTGTTTTCATTGATTTCAAGAAAGTGAATGAGATATACAGCAGTCGTAAAATGGGAGGACGAACTATTGTATATCCCGCGCGCGATAGTAAAAGATTTATTGCGAAATGCATTAGACCACCAGAGTGGGTAGGCATGTATTCGGAACGAATGGGTGATGCGCCGGACGGGGATGGTACGAAGGAGAGACTCCAACGACAGCATTATCGTGTCTACCCGAGACGAAAGGTATCAAGGGGGTTTGCAGGCTGTTGTATCCCATCCGATTGTCGGTGCATTGAACTACGCCAACGCTCCTCGCCGCAAGCCCAAAGGCAGGGGAGGATAAAATGCTGGACGATCGCGCCGTCACCTGCATTTGAACCGAGATTACGGACGGGGGGGGGGGTGGGGTGGAGAGAACACCATGTGATAGCGAAAGATGAAAATCCCATGAAAAAAAGCGTCCATCTATGCTCGAGCTCTCACGTACCTCTCCCCGAGAGTTCGGATTTGAGCACGGAGTGAGTCAGAAGTAACACATCGCGAGCATTCACGCCGAAGAAAGAAGTCTCGGAGGGGAGGCAGCAGTGAGGCGCAAAGGAGGGCAACACAAGGTAGACGGCTCGCAGTGGAAGAATATAAAGATGATGGCTCAGAAAGAAACAAAAGAAGCGGAGAAGGCGAAAAGACGAGGCGGGCGTGGGTGAAGAGAGACCGGGGTAGGATTGGGGTGCAAGGATGCTTAAGAGATGGGTCGACGAGGCGCAGTGATAAGAGGCAATGAGCGGGAAGGAAGAGACAGGTAGGAAAGCGAAGGAGGTGGAGACAAAGAAGGAGAGAGCGGAGGGGGCTTCGAGTGTAGAATGGGCGTGTGCAGGAGGGAAGAACGGGAATGAGAGCGAGTTCCTCTCTTATGAATGTGTCAGATGGTAGGAGATTAGAGGCTGACGGGCGGGTGGGATAGAGATTAGAGGGGGTATGAGTGGTGAGAAATGGCGGGAAGATAGCAGCGGGGCTATGAGGCGGTGGAGGGGGGGAGGAAAGGTGGGGAGGCCTGGTTGGTTAGGTTGGCGGTACGCAGTGGGAAGGAGGAAGCGGAGGCGGTGAGAGTCATCTGTGACGAGGAGATAGTTAAGGGGATAGGTGAGGCTGGAGCGGAAAATATCAGGACTGGGCGGAGAGAGGGAATTAAAGGGAGTCGGGAACTGTTGGTGTTAGTTAAATGAGCTTCGAAAGAGAAAGGGAGTTTATGTGGAACGCCTCCACCCATCCCTACCATCCACCTCCCTCATGCTTCCTTTTTTCTTCCTCCGGGATGATAAGTCCATAATCTCTTTATAACATTACGATCTTTGCGCATCAAATTACATAGGCGAAAATAGGGAGATTTTTTCTCCGCTCGTCGTTCTAAGAGGCAAGGAGCATTCAAGGAGATTTGGGTGCAGGTGAGGAGGGATTTAGTCGCGAAGGCTCCCCAATTCACATCGGCTCAGATGCGTCGACCGTAATCGGCATCTCATTTGTTTCAGGCGCATTTGGAGTTATTCTAATTTCTGGAGAGAAAAAGATCGATGCCTGCTTTGGTGACTAGGTAGCGCCGGCGAGAATAAAAGAGATGAAGAAGTGTTTTGATCATTTGGCCGTGTATTCCTTGGGGTAATTTCATCATTAAGTGAATCTCCGGATGCTGGCATCTCCTGCATAGACTTCGAGGAGCCCTTTGTATAAAGCAGAAACGCTCATGATAAATTCACATTCCCCTTTGGTATCAACGCTCGAGTTATTTCAGTAGTGTGATCCTTCCAATATAATTAGAGAGATATTAAAGAATGTAAAAAAGATACCTTATTTTATTTTTAGAGCTTCAGTAATTAATCTTACTCAGGAATGAAAACACTAACGTAAATGTTAACCTAATTAACAACATTTTCTGCCGATAGAAAAATTAACCGGAATGTATGGATTCATCGATATCCCCTGAAAATGTTTTCAATGAAAGCATTGTAAAACAATGGTTTGCAAGTATCCCCAACATTTTGGAAATGATTTGTCAAGCGTGGCATTTGAAAGATAAAATTAATGCACATAAATAGATAACTAGGGATAAATAAGAATTTCGGAGCGGCTGACTTTGAAAATGAAGACGAGAAATTCTGCGTTAGTCTCCAACTGTTAGAGCAAGGTGTCAGATGTTAAACTTCAGCAAATGCAAAGTGTGAGTTATCTCCATGGATACCAGTCTTTCATAAACAACACACAAGATGACCCACACACAGCACACTTAAAAATCTTACCGAATTCGCCCTTGAAACCAGAGATAACAGCGCGTGAAGCCGATACAATACTTCTCAAAGCATTATCATCACCATCAAGGGCCTATCCACCGTAGAATTCTAATCAACGTCCAGAATGCTGCAGATCGTCGGATTTATACCGAATTTCTAAAAGACTTGCAAAAAGGCCAAAACCTTGGACATGGCGTGAGGAGAGGAGAAAGAAAGAGGGGCAAAAGTCGGAAAGGGAGCCATCTGGGAGAGATGTAGAGAAGGAAGAGAGAAGAAAATGAGGCATATTTAGCGTGAAATGGGAGGAGCGTGCGGAGGAAGGTTTGCAGCTGAGAGCGAGGGGGCATTTGGGGGTAGGGGAGAGGGGAGGCGTAGAGTAGAAAGAGAATAAGAGGTGAAGATAAAAATATAAGAAGGACTCGGGGGAATTAGATAAACACGGGAGCGGAGGGAGATAATAACAAGGCGAGAGGAAAAAAAATGTAAGAAAGAGGAGAGCCTGCGAGAGAAAAAGAAAGGGAACGAGTGAGAGGGAGAGAGTTGTGGGCGAAAAATAGCCCGTGATAGTCCCGCTGGAGGGGGGAAAGTGAGATAACGTGGAGGAGAAGACCGGGCAACGGAAAAGGTTTACTCCGAGTCGAGGTTGGGGGTGGCAAAATAGGCGGAAGAGGAGCCCAAAAGAGAGTGAGAGAGATAGAGGGGAGCTGTTCTGAAATTTTCAAACCATTTGCCACCCTAATTATTGCTACTGCACCCTTGGGAGACGGAGAGAAACGGCGGGGGGTGGAGGCGAGAGAGGGAAGGAGGGAGGTCGTTGGCGAAGGAGGGCCGTGAGTTGTGTGAGCTCCTCCTCGCCCCTCTAAACCAGGGGCGGATCACCGACCGGCGACTGGGGGTAACGGGACGGCGGATAAGGGGGGATCTGGCGGGAGGGAATAAGGTAATGGCAAGGCCTGGGACGGGATTGGGAGCGGGTGGGGCGGCAGGCCGGTGGATGGGCGGGTCGGGGGATTTGGGCTCCCTTTGGCGAGAAAGTGGGTGGAGGAGGTGGGCGTTTGGTGGGAGTAGTGGAGGGAGGAGGAACTTGAGAGGAAAAAATGCGAGAGAAATACAAATTTAAGGCGATACGACGGCAAGGGTGGGGTCTGAGATCGGAGGCCGTGGAATGGGAGGGAAGAAATGTGTGTGTGTGTCTGTGGGAGGGAAAAAATGGATGGGCAGAGTAAAACTTTCCTCTAATTGAATACAAACATTTGAATTGAACAGGAACTTGTTTGCTTCATCCAAATAAAGGGAGTGAGATGGCGGGATGGAGGTGGGATGGGGGGGGGGTGAGAGGCAAGCGCTCATTCTGCGGGTGGACAAAGTTCAAAGCATAATTAAATCTTCTTTCTGGCGAGGATGTTCTTCATTTTTACTGCATCATCAATATGCATGCAGTCGGCGACATGTGCCCTGCGCATAATTAAATCTTCACTTCGCCTAGGGAATATGGCCTCATATTTCCCGCACTGAAAAAATTGAGTCATGTACTTCGTATCAAAGGTAAAAAAACTCGAGTCAATGATAGCGAAGTCTAATTACCTGAAGGAACCGAGCAGAAAAGCTAAGGCTGGTCATTTAATCAAAAGACACTGGCAAAATATGCCTTGAATTTACCGCTTTACCAAGTTATAAGGACACCAACGGGTACTATAACAGTCACGAACAACTATATACTCGAACGGTAATAAATAAAGACGGAATATTATGAGCCCTTACATTTCTTATTTCTCCAGCGCATTTAAAGCGCGGGAGAATTAATCACATCTTTCTAGTTCATACGACCGAAATATCCCCGCGAATGAAATGCAACGCCAACTTTAATTGCTTGTCGTACAAGTTACTCATGCAAGATAAAAAGATAAGGTACAACATGAAGGTAACTATTTTAATGCCGGAACGCAGCGTCATTAAAATGACAAATTCATTACAATTGCTAAGTAAAGCGCAGTTTTGCCGCACGCATCTGTTTACGCAGAGAAACGGTAACTCGGGTGCAATCGGTGGTAGTGTGAAGTGGGAAGGAATTTTAAAAGACGAGGAAGCCATTGGAGAGATTTTACAGAGAGAGAGAGAGACAAGATCCGTGTAGAAGGGCGATATAGGGACCTTATTCTTCGCCAATTAGAGGAGCTCTTCCAGGGCCATGTGGCGTCACCTGAAGAATGCTTAGCAGAAAAGTTACGTCCTCTCACACTACCAGCGCCGTTTCACCCCTACCCATCTGCCAGCCCCAGGGCTGCCAACGAAACCGCTTCGAACGGAATCGACTTTTGATTTAAGTCCGCAAGATCGGCGCCATATTTCTACAGTTCCCTTAGCTAATTTTGTGTAACACACGTAAAAATGCTACGGTACTTCCAGAGCAAACTAGAGCCTTACACAGACTTCATTCAGGCACTAATAGTCACCGGTATCGGAGTTTATCCAATTATATCCTCATAAATATCGTCTTAAATAAATATGTTTATTAAAAAAAACGAAGTTAACTCAATTCTAAACATGTACAAAAATCAGTAACATTTTCAGATGCTATGCTGCTCAACCCTTCAAAATCAAAAGTTGATTAAATTCTCACGTGAGAGATTTCTTTATACTTTCGTATTTCGCCGGAATTCATTCAGCAATTAATTACTTTAATTACGAATTCAACCATATTTTAGAATATTAAAATACTAATAATCACAACCATAGTACTTGGGTTTAATTCAACATATAAATACTTCACTAATTATTTACAAAACGTACGAGATTAATATAACGTACGAGATATTTACAATACGTACGAGATTACAAAATGTCTTGTCGATTCATGTGGGTGATACAACTATATATATGACGAGAGTTTAATAATAAAAAAACGTGATTAATTGATTTATTTAATAACATTGGCAGGGTAATAATACCTAATTATGCATCGTCTACGCTAAATCCGGAAAACACGATTTCAAAGATTCCAGAAACTCTTGGCGGTGACTTTAATTATTTCTTCAGTAATTCAAGCTGAAATAATTTTTATTTCATCAAACATAAAAGCTAGTGCCAAAAGTTTCATAAATAAAGATTAACAATAATTAGATGAAAATTTGAAAGTCATTAGTTTAAAAAAAATTCTTGGAACACTTCCTTTTTATTAATTTTTTCAACACATATTTGTATAAAAGGGATATAAAATTATATCAGCGACCAAGTACCACTTCAGAAGTTTTATAAATAACATAGACTACAGACTCGTTTTATTCGACTTCATAGATTTGAATATTTTGGAAGCTTGAAAGTCCTCGCCTCTCCACTGCGTAATCTTACTTACAGCAGCCGCCTTCCTCCTCCTTTTCAAGCACCAAAGAACTGTTCTTGCCCTGCCATACTACTCAAAGAGTCATCGAGAGATGCCATCAGGCGGGCTAATGCCTTGCTTTAAGGAAGCAACGTGACGCATCCGTGGGCCTTGAGCCTTGAAGATGGGAGGGAGGATGGGGAGAGGAGGGAGAGAAGGCGACGTGGTGCTGGAAGGGGTTGAGGAAAAGCGGGGGTCGGGCGAGGGTGAGGAGGAAAGGGGGGGGGGGTCGGGCGAGGCTGAGGAGGAAAGCTGGGGAGATCTGAGGAGATGCACCTGGCCCCGGGAAAACTTTCCACTGCTTAATGAAGAGGGCAAAAGAAGGAGACGGGGGAGACGCTCGGTGCTAAGCCATAGGTGAGTTGAGCCATTTGTTTTAACTTCCAAAAGAATGTTACGCCACCTTGGCACTCTATCTATATATGACCTAAAAATGGAGAAACCTAGAAGGATCCTCAACTTTTACAGAATCAAAATTTGATGACAAGGAATAGAAGTGCATAAGAAAAAGGGATTTTTTTACAAGTGACGTTTAAATGGTATTAAAAAAATATAATATTCCAATTCAATGCATGTATTTCATACGACGCGTAATCGCTTTTGATATTAGTCGTAGTGAAAACATTGTTTACAAGTTTTAACTTAACTATTCTAAACTAACACAAGAATTTAAAATTCGAAGCAAATGATACATTTCTCTTTGAAATAAGCTTAACGTGCTCCTTAATGCTGTACACGGTTCAATCTTTATACTTCCGTAAAAAGTAACATCACATCCGAATGAAGAGAAAACGTTTTTTTCCGGTTGAACATCGTCAATTAAATGCGACCGAAGGTCGATTATTTCATATAAATCCAACTCTCCATACAAATGCGCAACTAATAGAAGAAGGTAGTTTCTTGATGGATAATTAACTAATTAGCTAATCTCAGGCATAACACGAGACCGTCGTAATTAAATAACCCCTCTACTAATCGCTGCGACTCAAAAGTAACGAGTGTCGCTAGAAAGCCGAAACAAACGTTCTTCCATACGAGGAGCGACAAAATACATCCCACAAGAGTGCACGCGATTGCGACAGCAAAACGGCAACGATGGCTACTCAAAGCACAGCACACTACCCTTCAAGCGAGATAAAACAGGGACGCCCCACCGCCCCACGCCTCCTTGGGCTGAGCCGGAGGGTGGCGTTTGATCAAACATGAGCGGTGCCGTCCTCGCGTCGTCGTGTCGGATGTAATAAAAAGTCCAACAAGAAGCCTCGAAACGTTTGGGACGTGCATCGCGGATGTCGTGGGAGCTGGAGAAGAGAGAGGAGGAGTCTGGGGAGGGATGAGTTCTTGGAGCGTTGTCAAAGGGCGCGAGGCGGGAGTTGAAGCGAAGACTGGAAGTGCGGCGAAGTATGTTGAGAGACAAAACAGGGAGACGGCGACACTGAGATGTATATACTCGTACAACAATCTCCCCCGCAATCGCGTATTGAAGCAGGAGGAGGAGTGTTCGTGTAATTCTCCCATGATACTGTGTGGGAAAAAAATGGGACGAGTGTTACAAAAATGTGTGGGTCATTCTTAGAGACTGCAAAGAGAGAGCGAATGGATACTATATCTTCTCTTGCCTGGTCAAATTTATCTGGTTACTCTGATCATTGAGGAACTTAATAATGCAAAAAAATTAAAAATGCGATGAATGACTTAATAGGCGAGCATACATTAAATATCTAAAAGCAACATACCAATCACTGTTACCTTCGAAACCATCATCCAGAAACAAAAATTTAAAATATAAATATTATCCTTAATGAAGAACACCAAGGATGATTGCCAATAAGAGATTCACTGTCTCCAACCGTTTTTGAATAGATTCAAAACGATCCACCTTGACATTCTCCCATCATCAAGGGATACCATTCGTCTATGATTAGGTGGTAGGTGGAAGAAGGGTCTATCTAGCCTCAATCACTCCATAATAAAGACTTTTCATTGTTACCATTATTTAGGAGCTTATTCAATCCATTTTCATAATTATCAGATAAGCACACGCGCTTGATTAATGCGTGAGTTCAAATTTTACCTATAATTTAGCAGAAAAAACAAGAAAACCTATGGAAGCTGGATGTAATTTGTAGATGTCTTATACATCTATGTACAGGAAGTCTAGCTTTTTGAAATAGCTGCCTGTGTGCTTAAACATTGTATAAAAACAAGTTGGAGTTATTTATTTACTGTGAAAAATATTAAGAGATGGATTCATACGGAAGAATAATGTAGAATAAATGGGTACATCATTCCGTCAAATAAGCCTTAGGAAGTGGTAAGAAGTTCGCCAAAAACGCTGTAGAAGTAGGACGACCAGTGTTATATAAACTTGAAATTTTGTATGTGATTTGCAATTTGTATTTTAAATTTGCTTATTATGCATATAAAATTATTTTAGGTTTCTGAACACAATAAAGTATGAATGTCTGGAATGAATTAAGCATAATGAACCCCAGTAATGTAATAAATTATTGAGAATTAGCCACATGCATGAATAAGTAGCACTAAAAATGATGAAGCAAAATCACAAAAGAATGCCATAGATAGAACAGCAGAAAATTTCAGAAATTAATTCTATTGACCGATTATCGCTGAAAATGGCCAACCTCTTCGTAACCATTAATTCAGACAGTTGTAAATTTTTACTTTATATCTCACATGATGTTGGACCTGGGTTTCAGTTAATTTATGTCAAAATTGTCCGCAAAGATCCATCGAAAAATTTGTTGTTTGAAAGTGACGGATGACATCCTTAAAGAAAATACAATCAATATGAAAACATAAGTACCTATTTACAAGTTGAAAATCTAAGACGCACAATGCTTGAGAAAATATTTTTTCAAATTTGTTTCATTCCTTTCAACGCAGAGGATGATCGAGTTTTTAAATGATGAATAATAATTCACAGATCTTAGGAGCACAGGGTTTAGATTTAATATAGCTAACCGAGATAATTAATAGTTTTATAATACATTTTTATCCAGAATAGCACACATCTTATTCCGATTGTTGGGTATATGGAAAACCAATGCCATATATTAAAGATACGCATTCCCTAACGCATAATTTGGTGAAGCCATATTCTGGTGAAGATAAAAAAACATGCGATTTTTTATTGATCTTTCATCTCTAACATAACAGATGAAATGGCAATGAGATGGCATTGAGTATTAAAAAAAATCACAATCAGCAGTGTTAACACTACGTCAACAAAAATTAAAATTACTCAATTAAATGAAAATGGAAAGAACAAACGGAAAGAGACTTCCGGGACAATTGAATTTGCATTGGGTAGATAAGCGCAACTTTAGGATCAAATTTCTTGGCTAATAATAACAATCTCATCAGCTAAACGATCATTTCTCTGCCACCACCCTCTTTCTCATCAAATCCCTCCTATAAGAAACAAAGATAAAGAATCGATTACCAATATGCAAATGCCCCCTTCATTCAACAACGGATTAAAATAACCTAATCGTGAAAGAATCGAAGATAGAGGACTTTTAACGTCATAAATACATAAATAACCACAACGTTTGCATGCAGTCAATAGTCTTTTAAGATATTAGTCAACAGTACATTATTTTGATCAGATAATTGGCTGACTAAAAGCCATCAGTCAAATCGTATCCAACGCCAATTCTCTGACCCTCTGATGGCATTTCCTTCCTCTACATTTAGTCTATGTCAATTTATCCTTTTTCTTCACCATGAGACCTCTTCTTTTATATAATCTAATAATATTTCACTAACACTTCAAATACACCTTCAGGTGAATCCAATTCGGTTCTTCTTTTCCGTGGACTTCAATTTATTGTCTTTTCCTCATCTTACTGTCTGAACCCTTCCCGGGCCTCAAGTTTATTGGCCCATTTGGTTTTCACCATAAGCCATGGCAACCAGTTTTGAAGGCTGCTTCTGTAGCCTTATAGTTTTCTCTATTCACTCTTACAGAATATAAAATATTATATCAACTCCAACTAGAATCAGCGATTTTTTACGTTCATGGCCAAATACATGTTTATATGAATGCATGTAGTCTTTATGCATGTATGGGGCACACGCCCTAGCGGCGGCTTGCGAAACATTGCGTAGATGTAGATTATTAATAAAAAAGTACGCATCAACATTTTCACTCTTTGTAAGTAACGTTTTAAGCTGGCAATAGCATAGCTTTCTGCTTTAATATTTCCGTGTCGCTAGTTTTCAAGAGCAGGAAAAATACAGTGGTAGACACTTAAAGAACCATCATGCATTTTCATTGATCATGGAATACCGAAAGATTATTACTGTTACGCTATTGGGGTGGCTAAAATAATTTAGGAAGTGATTTACGGTTTCATTTGATTCTTCATGAATTAGTTATGTGCTATTTACTAAATCTATTAACATTGAATATTAGGAAAAGCTTAATACAGCATATGTCATCACCAAAATGTAGGATATCATAGTCGATATCATAGTTTCTCATAGTTTTAAATGGCTTATCCCAAAGATCAAATTACTATGTCTGGTAACCACGTTTCATTTCAACTATATATTCCGATCCAGATCGACTTATAGAACCTAAATATGTATAAGTGTACGTACACATGTCCAATCTAGGATTTTCCCCACCCATGGTAAGTCCTTGTTCATCCGCATCAAGTTATGACAACCTTAATTTATCTATGGAGAATATATGAATGTTTCCATTGGTACTCTTCTATATTGCTTTATTTCAAGTTCACCGTATGTGGCACTACCTACCCGTTAAGTCTCTATAGCTATTCCCTGTCTTAAAATGTTACAAAACGTTATTAAATGTTACAAACTCCTTTGAAAGGTTTAATCCTCTTCTGATTGATTCCCATTTTCTTCGTCTATTTCAGCTAAATCCGTCATTTCCAGTATCTTCATTCAATTGTTTACAACTTATTTGCTCTCCTTTTCCACTGGTAAAATTTCTTCCCCGAGTGGTTAGGTTCACTACCATGGGAACATTTTCATTGAATATGTCCTCTTCTGAAATCGAAGTTTACTATAGTAAATCAATCACCCCTTCATTATTTAACGCCACACTCCCTGAGGCATCGAAATTTGATTCCTGCCAAAATGATTTCGACTCAATTAGTCTTACTTTAATAGAAAATATAAGGGTATGACTTTTTCTCTTCTTTTTGACTATGAACATCTGTAGCATAATCATCTACATGCCAGAGTAGACACCCGGACCCTACAGTCAGTGATTTTTACACACACAGAAATCATTACATGAATCTTTTGCAATCGAGTGTTCCTCGTAACTCCGGGACGAGCTGAAGAGTGCTTTGATACACTCATGGAATTGACTAAGTAAAATTTGTATCGTTATCTTATTTGCCTCATAAATTGTAATTTTGTAATATATTTTATCTCGATTAGGATATTTTAAATGTTAGTGTTTTTCCTTTGGTTGTGATTGGAATGTGCAGTATTGGAAAACTTGTAGTATGTTAGTGTAGACATTAAAACACTCTACATGAAAAAATCTTTATAATTAAATCGTCCTAGTCTCGCATTACTTCTAAATACTCCCTTGATTCTGTCGTTATTGCATTCTCTTCTATCGGAATTCGAATCGAAATAGTCGTTCATTTGTGAGACTGTGATGTAAGAGGCCAGAGTACCTATGCACTTAAGAAAAAAACCCGCAAATTAAACTTCACCGGGCGTTGGCTTTGTGATATCTTAATCAACATCATGAGCTGAACCATGTTTTAACTCACGGAACAACTAACACGCACAACCCTCTCCGGTGATAACTCATGCGTGCAAGGTAAAAGGTGGCAAGGACGTCGGGATTAGAAACACGGTGGGAGAAATCTCTGGGGTTCAAAAGCCAACAGTGCGGCCATGGCCGAGAACATGGTAGGGGACAGGAGAAGATGGGGAGAGGGAGATGGAGGAGGTGCGTGGGGAAGAGCGAATCTTAAGGGGAAGGAGGGAGGACAAGAGAGGATAAAAATAAGATGGCAACAGAGCAAAGAGGAAAGAATCCCTTGAGAGGGAAGGATAAGGGGAGTCGAAAAAGTCGGGACTGGCTGTTCTGAGTGAGAGAGAAAGAGAGAGAGAGAGCGTGTTGGAGAGGGGAGGAGAGGGAGAGGAAATGCTGGATGGGAAAAAGATGGGACTGAGTTGGGTGTAGGAAGGAGGAGGGGGCCACAAGAGACAGGGGCGCGTGTGCACCTTTTGTGGACCGACCTCTCCCCTCCCTTTATCCTTAATGAGGGACAAATTTTATTTTTTTTCCCCACTTCCCCCATTTCTTGGTCCAGGACACGCACACAACAGTCTCTTTTCCCCCACCCACCCACGGACTCGCTCCCCTGCACTCATCTCCCTCACCCGCGTGGAGAAGGCGGGGGACTAGAAGGGGATCGCGGGGGCAAATTAGTGAGAGGGGAGGATTTTTGTTTCGACGCTCGCCGTAAGGGCACAGAGATAGAGAGCTTGTATTCTCGGATGGAGTGGGGGAGAGGGGCATGTGAGGGGGGACTCGGAGGTGGGTGGGTGGATGGGATTATGGGAAAAAGAAAATTGGTGGATAATAGGCGTGGTTCTGGGACACCTAATGGGTTGGATAATAGGCGACGGTGAGCCAGGAGCGAGGAGGGGGAGCACAAAACTCCAAGGAGGTGGGTGGATGTTTCGAGAGAAATGCGGGGGAGGGAAGAAAAGGGACGGTGAACTCAGAGAAGGTGAGAGGAATCGAAGAGGCAGCGCTCCTTGATTAATTCTGGCTATTGGAACAAATTTGTTTATTTTTCTCCACTCCCTCCACCCACCAAAGGAGTCGATAACAAGCAAAGATAATTAGCGAGTTTTAAAAAGAGTTTATCATTCTCTGCAGAAATATTTGATGGGATGGAGGGAAATCATTAGAATTCAATTTCGCGGATAATTCTGGAGATAGACAAAAGAAACGGAAGTCTGACGTAGAGATGTTTAATAGGAGATGGATAGAGATAAATATGATGCTCTCTACTTAATGACCGGTATCGCAATAAAAAGCATCAAAGGCTGCACGGAGGTTCCAGAAATGTTCATGAGGAATAAGAAAGAGACGGGATTATATTTCTTAAATTTTTGATTTAAATTTCTCCAAAGGTAGCCGTGACACGTATTTTTAAAATTCTCCTTAAAATGGAGGTCCATAATTAAAATCGAGAAAGGAATTTGCAGCGGTGGATTAATTAATTCTACAGCCAGGAATAAGATGGTCTAACTCTTTATAGATATACAGGAAGTACATAGCTCGAAAAATATTTCTTTTAAAATATGCCTCGCTCAGAAAGTTGAGGATTCATGAAAGATGTTTCTCCTTCGCTCTTAGATATTATTAGCCGAGTGAGGCAAATTTCCTCCCTTTCCTTTCCCTCAAGGAAATGACATATTAACTATTTCTTTTTGACATCACAATTGAACTTTCCATAACCACCTCCACAAAATGGACTGAGGAAATTTTAACACTTCATTTAAATTGTAGAACAATGGAGATACACGTAATAACGGATAAAAATACTTCTGCATCCCTTAAGATCTGCCATGAATAAGGAGAATTGAACTTAATTTAATTGAATTAATATTAATGCATTTTAAAATAGTTCCCCTGAGTACAAATAAAATATCCTGGTAAAGAAAAATTTAACCGTCATTCACATCATTGTGAAAAGTGCAATTCGTCAGTAAGAAGTAGGAGGTAGCAGAGTAATTTTCAAAGGGTAAAAAACAGTTGCTTGAAAAACACTATTGCTCAAAATTGAGCTTAGCATTTATTTAAAGCGATTTCAGAAATAATTCATCTGTGGTCTCTTCATTACTTAAACAGCACGTGAAAAAATACATTAAGCTGGCAAATACATAGGACTACATAAACTTGTAATATCCACGGATTCTCACCCTTAGTAATATAAAAAACTAAGCCACAAAAAATAGCATATTTAATAATAGCAAAATTACACTTTGCCGTTGGTCTAATTTATTGTATCAAAGGTGGAAGAAGTAATTACGGGTCTTTGGGTTAAAATTCAAGCTCCAAAGGAGACCGACATTCTACGTCTACTTTGCACCCAGTTTTATGAGGGATAAACTCGGCCATTTCCAACCTATAGACTACGCTCCATGCCCTCTCTCACATTCTTACTGCCAACAAGTTCGCGAGGGAACACAATGACTTAACCTTTTTGCAGCGCCACCCCTGACTCTCCCGCAACACGAGTCCCTTTTAGGGAGGCCGAAAAATAAAAAGAAAGAAAGGAAGTCTTCTCTGAAACAACCACTGGAGGAAAATTTTGAATAGGGAAGAAAACCACGGCCCCTGCGGGTGGAGGGGTACAGGTGGGGGGAGGGCAAAATGCGGTCGCGAGAGATCAAAGATGAGAAGTGGAGAGGGAAAAATAAAAGGAGAAGCGGAGACTTGCGAGGAAGTAAAGAAACAAAATGATAAAGTAGATATGTGAACATATACATAGGAACAGATATACACATGAACTTTGGGAAGCATTAAGAGAAGCATTAAAAGAAACACGGCACGCGCACGAATCAGTAAGCCGTGCAAAAGCGAGGTGGTGGGTGGGAGTTGGGTGGGGAGGAGATTGCTGGGGAGAGAGAGAGACAAGAGAGCATTAGAAGACGGGGTCAATGGCGGCAGGAAGTCGGCGGGGGAAGAATAAAGAAGGCGGGAGGAACGGAGGGGAGAGAGAAGAATGCGGGCTAAGGAGAGGGCGGGAGGGCAGGGAATAAACGGGAATTTTCGCGCGCGCACAAAAAGGACCAGAAGGACGAAACAACTCGGCCATGTTTCTGGGCACGCTCGGCGCTTGCAGAAAAGAAGTTTTATTTCTCCCTCACTCCCTCTCTCTTTCTACCCACCCTTTCTTTTTTTATTTTTCACCGAGCGTTAGGTAAAAAGAGTCCGGGGAACGTGGGGATAGATCAGTGAGGAGGAGGAGTAAGAGCGCGTTGGAGGGGAGCGGGAGGGGGATGGAGCGGTAGAAGCGGGGGATAAGACAGGCGAGTGGTAGTGTGCGAAGCAAAATATGTTCAGGGCGACGGCCTGCGTATGTGTGAAAGAGAGGGAGAGAGAGAGGGACACAAATACAGGGTTGGAGTGGAGAGAGAGGGGGGAAGCAGGATAAATAAAAGAAAATGAGCGGGGGCTGAATGGAGAGTGTGGGTGGTAAGGCACGAAGAAATATATAGGCAGAGAAAGGAACAGAGGAATGCCGTGGAGGGGGCGGGAGAGGTTGGGAAACGGGGAGACGGACGCCGGGGTAATAGGGGGATGGTAGGCCGGAGAAGAGAGGGAAACGCCACTTAACGTTCATTTACTGTTCGCCCTCAGGACTTTCCCTCCAAAGCGTTTACTCGTGATGTGCGGCGGGCGGTGAGGGGGTTGTTCGAGGTAGGGAAGGTTGGGGGGTGTTAGAGTTTGGGTTTGGGTGGGGTATAGGGTGGGCTAACTGGGGAATTTGGAGGAAATAGAGATAAAGGTAAAATGAACCGAGGAGGGGGAGAGATGTGTGGTGGCAAAGAAATGAGCGTTTGGGCGGTTTGGCAAAGCGGGAGGAAATGGAGGAGGCAGGGGATGGGAGGTGTCGGCAAAGGAAATAAACGGAAGGGTTTAAGGGGACTGGGGGTGGGGGTTTGGATGCAGAATGGAGGAATAAAGGGGAAAACGAGGAGGGGAGGGGAAGCACAAATGTGGCGATGAAGGTGGGAACAAGATGGCCGCTCCCCTCCTATGATAAACGGTATAATGCGAGGGAAGGGGGGAGGTGCTAAGACGCCAGTTGGAGTATGGCGGAGGCGGGGATTGGAGGGAGGTCGTGTAAAAGAAAAAAAATGAGAAAAGGAAGGGGAAATTGGAGGAATTATAGGAGTGGTGGAAAAGTTAGGCGAACGTAAAGGAGAAATTAATGCACGAGCGTAAAGAGTCTCCTTTTTTCCTCCTCGTACTCTCGGAAGAAAAAGATTTAAAGGGACGGGGGAAGGGATACGTAAATAACGAGCAGAGAACTCCTTTTTTAATTAAAAATATATGAATATATATATATATATATATATATATATATATATATATATATATATATATATATATATATATGCATAAAGCGTTGGAAGGAAAGACAGGAGGGGGAAGGCGGCGACCGTGTGCGACGGTGGCGGGCAAGAAAGGAGAAAACGCTAGAAGTGGAATGTAAAAAAGGGACGGCTTAGAATACTGGGAAAGAAATGTGGAGGCGGGGGAAAACATAAGGGAATTTCTAAGAGAAAGGCAAAGACATTGCTGGCGAGGTAAAGGTTTGTTTTTAACGCTCCGCGGGTAGAGTGGACGGTGGAGACTCTCGCTGACACACGAATGCGTCGACAGAGAAGAGTGAAATAGGTCGTGAGTAGAGCTGGGGCGAGGTGAGGAACTCAGAACGTAGCTTGAAAAACATCAAAATGATGCAATCCAATTAGAGAGCATTTTGAATAAGTCATGCTTGATTGCCCAGAATGAATATATACAAGTCATTTTTATCAGAATCAGGGAGAATACCCGTTTTGCCGACGTTGTCCTTAACGAAAGCTTTCGTAAAAATAATAATACTAATCAGACGTTTCCCACGTACAAAATCTCAAGTACTATATATGTACTATATGGATATAGCCTGACACGCTCTGTCGAAGAATAAAAAATTTCCGAAATTGAGAACTTTTAATTCGCATACAAACTTTCAATGAAGCCAAACTTTCATCTTATTCCATGCAGTTTGCCTCATTTTTCGAATGTTGACCCCCACCATCTCAAAGTGTTCAAATACAATCAATTGCTTTATCACCCATAATGATGAATGAGTGATAATATATAAAAGAAAGCGTATTGAGCTGAATGCTTTATTTTGGATGAAAAATACACAATTTCAATTTTCAATTAAACAATGAAGAGCACACGTATATAAAATTTATTTAAATACACCACACTTGAATAGTAATTTTATCTCTAAAACGCTGTGAATTTTTATGATACGTTTATTTCACATTTAAAATGAAAATATCATAACCTCCTTCGGTTATTACTCATTATGCCAAAGATTTATTGATTCATAATAGGCGAGACTCGATCTTTCAATCGTCTCTAGAAAAAATCAACCGTAAAAGAATAATCTGAGGCACGAATATTTTCTTCGTACCTTCCTAGATTTGTTTCTAATGAGAGTAATATCATAAATAATTTATAGGAAAACACAATCTAAATATAATCGGACACCCTTCGCGTTGAAATGAGGTAATTATTATTGAGAAGCCAAAACCTATTATTTTCATCAAGTGCACCGCATTATGATGTTAATTATTGTTTAAGTACGCATGACAATAAATAAGAACATTTTTATGAATTAAATCCCAAACCAATAATTATTTAAACTACGAGAGCTAGTTTATGCAATTTAGAATTATATCTAAGCGCAGCGTTTCGGATCTGAAGCTCCAAGCATGTTATGAGCATATTTGCGTAGAGGACGTCGCGCTCAACCCATGTAACCCCTTGCCCGCTTCGGGCTGGGTCGATCCGGCGTTTAACTTCGTCACCTCGTTGGGCTATAATATGAGATCCCATAATGGTTGCCCACCATATTTCATTATTCAGTTTTTGTTATTGCTTCATTACGGGAAGCTCATCATGGCCTAGAAAAAGCCGTCGCATGACATCAGTAATTTACGACCCTCCACGATGTTCTCTCGTTCGAGAAGTTTGAGTCCGTATTTATCTTTGTTTATAGGCTCTTATGGCCAAGACGACGGGTAGAGAGGTGCGGGAAAATGATAAAAATTTAATAAAAACACCTTACCCAGCAATATTATTGGGAGATGTTTTAAAAGTTCTCAGCATCAATCACGCCACGATGAGCCAGGTAAAGCGAAAAAATAACGGCCATTTACAATGTACATCAAAAACACACATCATAATCAACGCATGAAACGCACGAGGTAATCACGAAATAAAATCACTTTCAGGTAATTAAGCAGAAAGTGGAAAATTAGATGCTCGCGAATCTGTTTAATTACAAAATGGATTAAAAATGTCGAATCAAATTTTGTGATTACCATGGCCATTCGGATGATTGTTAAAATATCTCACCGGAAGTATTCTCCTAAAGAGAGAGTTGAATTCAAATGGAGTTACTTCTCTCTTACACGCCATAAAATTTACGTTGAAATATTTTTATTACGATTTCCACTCCAGAAAATAGAATTACTTGGCAAAGCCACAGCTTATTTATCCCAATAATACTTTGGGGTTTTAAAAATAATTCAACCTTGAATTGCTCTATCATTAAATCAATTCCATAGTTCACCAAGATATTCAATAACTCTCTTATGCATGCGTAATAGGTTATAAGCGTTTTTAAGTAATAAGCGCTTTTAAATACAAATATTTAAGCTATATGCACCTCTCTGTAACATAAGTATATTATATATATATATATATATATATATATATATATATATATATATATATATATATATATATATATATATATATATATATATATACACTTTTTCTTTTGCCAAAATTAGAGGTAAAGCTCGTAACGGCATCTCTGTAAGTTCATGAAGAGAAGAGAGTCATATTGATTTGCTTCACGAGTTCCATGTCCATGTATTTATCACAAGGGATCGTAACTTTAATATGGAATTCAATTAAAATTTCCATTTAACTGCCTTAATTAATGAGACACGCGATTTTCCATACTTGATTTGAGAGAAGGGAAATAAATAACTGTCAATATCCATTGATTTATGGAATGAGGAAGACAATTGATGTCCTTTAGGTGTAGTATTAATTAAATTTAATGTTTTATTTTTAATTTTTCGCCCGGCATCGGACTGGGTTCATAACGAATTTATTTAAGGTCGCTTGTAAACAAAAAAACAAGGAACGAAATCAGTAATTTTGTTTCGAGACATTCTTGCTCGTTTAAAGAAGAGTAAATAAAATTTTGAGCTGCAACAAAAGCAATAATTTACGTAAAATAAAAAAAATACGTATCGTAAAATATAAATATCGTAAAATACCTAAAAAGTAGGTTTTATGCAATAATTTTGAAGAAAGTCCCATTCTCTGACAAGATAATCAATGGCTTTAGAGAAACTTCCTCAGGCGTCCTCAATTTGGAAATCAAAAGATTATTAAAAGGAATAAAAATTCTCTTTAGAGCACTAATCATACGAATTCGCGATTTTCATGAGAAATAAAAACATTATTATGAATATTTAGCGCTGTTATCCGTTGATCTCTTTAGGTTTTTCCTCTCTTTGAAGCAATGACATTGAAAAATGAATGATCGTTAAAACAAACCAGAATATTTATTCAAAGCATTACTAAATCACATGATGATATCTGCTCTCTCCAAATGTACATTTATATATGAATATATTTATTTATATGTGTTGCGGTGAGCGCAACATCGTTGGATAGACCGTTGGTCAACGGTGTGACTTGAATGGTTGCAGAGCGGTAAAGAGGGAAGACAATAGGAATGGGATGGTCAATCGGGAAATGGTAATGGGGGCTGACCGGAAAAGGGATCTCTTTTGTGAGAGTTGTAAGGGGGGGTGGTTGGCTGGGAGTGAAAAGAGTGGAGAGCGAGGCCCCCAGGCAGATTTTCCCTCGTGTAGGAATTAAGACAATGAAAGCGGTCTAAACTGTCCGGTAGCGCATTGGACGGGAGCATCCGAGAAATTAGCATGCGGGGGCTTTGTGAAAGTGTGAACGTATAGTTTGCTGAATGGAAGATAATAGCCGGGATAGTAATGGTGGGGAATGGAGGGTATGGACCGTGGAATGAATGAAGTGGTAAGTACGAAGGGAAAAACGTCACTCAATTCCTTTCCATAAATGTTCCAGCCATTAAAAATATCTAAACAAAATAAAAAAGACAGGCGGCGACAGGTGGCGTGTTATTCTCAACATCTTATTAGAACCGCACGGCTATGTTGTAACCCTCAATTTTATTCATATCACATCAGAATTATATGAATACCGGCTAAGATTTTGTCGAATAAAATTACTTATTTCAGGTCAACTTGAACGACTTAAGATCTGACTTACTGATAGCCATGGCTAAAGTAAACGTATCGTATAATGGAACCATTCAAGAGCCAAAGCCAAGAATTACCTAGGAGACGCTGGTAATGGAAAAATGTCGGCGCAGGTAGCATTAGGGAAAAAAGAGATTGGAAAGAAAAAGGATATTTTGGAAAGATATTGGGAACCAAACTTCAGATTGATAACCCGCGATGATACAGAAGACATATTTGACACCTTCATTTACTAAATTTAGCTCGAAAACCCTGGTAATAGAAAAAAAACAAAGAAGAATGTCGTTTTTGTTTAAATATATCAAATATATTGCTCGATAGCGCGTAAAAAAATTAACCCGAATATCACTCAGCTTGCGATAAATAAATACATCATGCCATTGCCGCAAATCATTTTGGATTATCTTCTCTCACCTTTCATGAAAATCTTATCAAAAGGCAAGCGCAACGATTTTATGGATTAAAAGAAATAAACTTGCCATTAAGAGGATTTAAGCTACATGTTTGACTCAAATATCAGGCAAAAATGCAAAAAACGACCATATTAAGACCTCCCCTATGCGCGCGCAACTTTGCCAAGTTTTTGCGATTGAAAGAAAACAGGGTACTGTCAAGAAACTACCGGATTTCCAGAGTAGCATCAGCTACCTAATAATACAATAAAAAGTAACATTTTGTTAATATGAGCACGACAAGACGCATCATTTGTATCAATTCCATTGCAACTATTTTTCATGAATGCTTAAGACAAGCTTTAAGAATGGCATAATTTATTATGTTATGCAAAATAGCACTAGTAAGACGAACTTGAAGAGAACGGAAATTCGGGATGTTAACTCGCCAAAACGAATCAACCGGAAAGTTCTCTTACGTGTGCTCATACGATGCACCTCCTAATGGGTATCCATAATTTTTCACAAAATTTTGGAGGAATGGTAGGCCATTGGGTAGAGTGACTAACTTAATTCGAAGTATATTCCGCACATAACAGGTTTCCTTCGTGTTGAGAACTATGGCTCCTGATAGGTACACTAATTTTAAATGAATACGAGGGTCATCCGGAAAGTAGTACCCGTTCGTGAAATAAAGACACAAAAGTAAATATTAACAAACATAAAAAATTTTATTTGAAAGAGGATACTTTAAACTACTTCTCAACATAATCTCCAAGCAAATTAAGGCATTTGTCATAACGTGTGACAAGTTTCTGTATTCCTGCTGCATAGTCCTTCGCCGCCAGCTCATTGAGATACGCGAGGGACCCATCTTGCACAAATTTTTGCATAATGCAGATGGTGTTTAACAATTTCATGAACAATTGTTCGAGAAACATTGGGAAAATGCTCACAGATGTCATCAATTGTGACGCGCCGATCGTTCCTCACGAATTCGTCAACTGAGCTCACCAGTTGGTCTGTAATGACAGACGGTCTCCCCGAACGCTCATCGTCGTGTGTGTTCCCCCTCCCCATGTTGAAGTTGCGACACCACCGCCGAACAGACGACTCGTCCATTACATTGTCTCCATACACCTCCTTTAATTGGCGATGAATATCACATGGGCGAACGTTTCTTGCATTGAGGAATTTAATCACTGCCCTCACTTCACAACTGGCGGCGTTCTCAATTTTTTTAAACATTGTAAACAATCACAGAAACAACACAGGCAATGCTAGCGTCACGCAACTTGGCTCAGAGAAGGCAGACAAGCCACTGAAGCTATCTGACCTCGTCCAGCGGCTACTCGCGTCGTCAGCACTTCATGCGGCACGAACGGGTACTACTTTCCGGATGACCCTCGTAGTTACACACATGTACCGATGCCCATTTTTTATACGCCGTGGGATTATATCATTGGAAGAATTACGAATTCAGTAATGACCAAGTACGACATTTTTTCTCATTGGTGAATGAGATAACCTGGTAAGGCAGGTAGGAGGAAGGGTGAATATTGCCGTTACGTTGAGGAACGACGATTTCTCGAGCACCGCCGCGATCGGTGGAAAAGCAATCCCCTCTCTCGGAGGGGAGCCTTGGCACAAGCGGAATGGTAAGGAAGAAATACTGTCGTTCACCGCCCCGGAACGGGAGGTGGGGCTGAATCATTTGGAGGTCCAGCGAGAGAGGACGGGGAAGGAAGGAAACGGCATGGGATGAACGGGTGGTTCAGAGGGAAGGGGACTCGGGCCATACCAGGTTATGGCAATGATGGCAAGTTGGGGTCGAAGAGTGTGGGAGGTGGGGTCAGAAAGGGGCTTAGTTTTGGACATCATGGACGACGGAAATATCGAACCAAGGGGACAGGGCTCACCCTGAGATTAGAGCTGTTACTCAAAGGTTATGGAAAAGATTAAAAAAGTAAATTAGTCCGACTTTAGAGGGAGATGAGACCTTCGCACATGCGTAGCCTTGAGGCTATTTTCATTCTAGCGGGAGGGGTCAATCCACCATTTTGACGGATATTATGCCACTCAATTTGGAGTGGATATGTGCTATCAGTTATTAATTAAATTTAGGCTTAGATATTCAAAATTCCCTCACCTTTGCCAATACCACACATTCTCTTACAACCGATTGCAATTTTATGACCTCAAGCTTTAATTTATATACCAAACAGATACGTGAAACCGCTGTAATTATTTCGCAAAACAAATGTAATTTTTTTGCAGATTCGCAAGAGTTGGAGATCAGGCTGATATAGTCTACAGGTATACTCGTAACACAAGAAAAAATATTTCTCTTCAATTACAATGGACGTGAATTAATGTAAGTAATTAAAGTGTGTTGAGTAAGCAATACATACATTTTTATTTTTGCTTGAATAAATGTCTGGTTGAGAATATTGTATGCAGTATATTATAGCTATTTCACTATAATGCGAAAGGAATACCATGTTAATAAAATTAACTAAATATTTTGGCAAGGAAATCATTGAAGAAATACGGCGAATATTAAATAGTGAAGCAAATAGTTTATCACTCTCCCGAGACAGTTAACCCGACCTTTGGTTCTCTCAATGTGTTTATTTAAGCATTTTTCGCCTCCGGAGACACGGAAATGGCCCATTAGGGCACCACGTAAATAAGAGATAATTTTTCATTGATTTTTTCCTGCACCATTATAACCGAGAAAGTTTGTGTTTGTCTGACTAAAAAAGACCCAAGGGAAAATTATAAATTGGAATCAACGTTTTAATTAAGATTTGCATATTTTATCATTAGTACACTACGGATAAACGAATTGAAACTTGAAAAGTATTCATCATGAGTCGATATTTTGTTACAGCTGAGAACTTGATACTCCACTGCTCTATACTGAGATAGGGATAAAAATTCTAAAAAAATTTTTTAATTACAGTCAACGATATAACACATGCAGCAATGTCATTTGTCGTAAAGTCATTTTAAAACCATGTGGGTCTGACTCATTCCACTGCAATGAATAGCTCAATCGAGGGAAACTCGACAGGAGAGTCTCAGAACCACCTATATATACACACGACCTAAGCAAATCTGAACCTTTCATGGCACTCTCTAACTCTTTTAACCAGCTGAAAAATAGAAGGAAAGGTGGGCGTGGTCGGTCGACCGGATCTCAACCATTAAGATCAATCACCTTCTTACGACCCCTCTCACAAAAGGGGATAGGGAAGAAGGGCGGGGGAGAGCGAGGGTTTTTGGGAACAAGGCAAGGTGGGGAGGAGAGAAAGAGAACAGGAATTGATTTCTCTTCGCCTTATCTCAGACCTTTTTTTTCCTTCTCCAACCGCGTCCCCGGCCTTCCATGCCGCCCGCCACACCCCCACCACGTCCCTCTGTCCCACACGGACCCGGCCCACCTTACTGGCCCCCCCACCATCCTCTCCGACCTCCTCCAAGGCTCACCCTTTTTCCGTATTGCGGTGAATCAAGCCTCTTTCGGAAGCTTGCCGCCAGATGGACTGCTTCCGGCCGTTAGTGACCCTCCCGCTCCTGTCCGCTCCCTCTCCCGCATCTTGGCCCACCCCCTTCCCTTCCTTCCTTCTCATACGCTCGAAAAGACTGACGGATCAGCGATTCGGGACCGAGAGGGAGGAGAGGAGACTGGACGGCGTGAGGGGGGGGGCTATAAAGGAGAAGGGAGGGCAGACTTCGCGGGGAGGCCGAGGCCCGAAACCCTGCGACCCTGCGTGCCCTCAGAGCCTTGCATGCGTGGACAGGGCTAATGGGACGGACGCGGATTCCACGCATGCGGTCGGATTGAGTCACTTTCGTCGCTAAGCCGCGTACGTCGCTAGTGAGGCAAAGGCCCCGCGCCGTGCACATATCCACCACCCGCCCCCCCTTCCCACACCCCGAAAGATTCCGAGCCTAGGTTATGTGTAAGGCACGGGGATGATCGGCTTTGCATATGGTGAGAGGATGAGGTGGGCGTGACCAAGGCTTGGGACATGAAAGTTGGTGTTAGTGAATCGGGGCCGACGGACCACCGGGCGTTGATTGATTCGGGGCGATATCCGCAAAGGTGGTGGTCTGCTTCATGGATGGAGAAGCATTTAGGGCAACGGGGCCTAGCTTTGTTTTACCCGAAACTAGCCTTCGATGCCTTCGTTCAGGAATTCGGGCGAATGAGGTTTCAGCGGTGCAAAGCCGACATCCCCAAACTTCTGGGCATACTAAAAGTGGAATTTGAAAAGCTATGTGTCGCCGATTACACTCAAATCCTTATGAAATGAAGAAATGAACGAAAATAATAGCAGGCGTATTTGGAACAATGCCTTTCACAATTAATTCACGCTTGAAACGTCACACTCTTAGATTTATTTACCATGAAATTTGAAAAACTCCAACTCAAAGTAATCAGATGACTCCAGAAGGTATTGTTTTCATACTACATTAAAATGACCCATGGAGGGTCAATAAGTCAAGAAGAGAGAGAGGATTATAATGAGAACTTAATGAAATTGTTCTGTTTTCATAAACATTTTGGACACGATTCCGAAATGGAACATGATTAATTGTTATATGAATAATTTATTGCTTTTGGATTTTTTAAATTAGTTTTCATAAAAATAAACTGTATATATAAAGGGATTCCAGTTATGAAAAGGAATTAGGGAAAAGTTTCCGAACAAATGAAACTATTCGATAGAAAGTTTCAATTTCAATTAAAAAAACTGATTTTAACACTTAATTACAATAATTTACTAAGAATATTTCCATGGAGCATTATTTCCAATGATAAATAAGACTACGGTTATTGTGAGTACAAAATACGAAAAACTAATCACAGAGAAATAGTTTAAATTTCCTTATACACTTAAAATACCTTCAATTAAGATATGGCCGAGAAAATAAGCAAACCAATTTTATTTGGAAGAGGAATATTCAATACGGTAACTAAGAATCCGTCTTCCTCAATGGGAAGCGTTAGAATGCGAGAGGAAATTAAAAAAAATACAGAATTGAACCGTTTAGAAGAAAAAGATACGTAGAGAGATCATACTTTAGAAAGTCTGAAAATATTCTCCCGGGGGTGATTACATTAACGACGCAAGGGACCTCAGAAATTATTGGCAACATTTTTCTGCGGCCACCAGTCAAAATTTATGCGAACATAAGCTATTTACGTGTTTCGAACGAAGCTAGTTTAAATCGAGCGCTTCCTCACGGGACCAGAGCGACGCAGTTCCCCGAACTGAGTCAGCACGACATGGTACCCGTCAGAGAAGTGGATTTAGCCGTTTCGAGGGTCTCAAATCTACGCGCCCAGTAACCAGTAAGCCTGCCACGGCCACCTCTCCACCTCCCACACGGACCTCACACCCACCCCACCAAATCCATACCAACCCCCACAAGCACACAGACACCTCTCGGTGCCATCTTCCTCCCACACCGTACCCCATTTCATTTCTTTACAGCGCCGTTCCGTTTCCTTCCTCCGCGGGGAGATGCCTAAAGATTGTTTTTTTTTTACTTCGCCGCCTCCACCTCCTATCCTTTGCACTCCTCTGCCTCGAAAGACTAACTGCCGGCCCCTGACCCATCCTCCTCACCACCATTTCCTTCCCACCCAACCACCCACCACCCTGCCCACCACCGCCTCCTCCTCACCCCAACCCCTCCCTTCCAAGCCATCTTACGCCCTGTTTTTGGCAATATTAGCGCCGGTTCTGGGCCACTTGGAGAACATGCGTGGAATGGGGTTGAAATGGCGGTAGGTCTGAGCGGGGAGTGGTTTGGCATGGGGGACGCGGGAGGGATGAAACGGTGGGGCGTGAGATGGAAAAAGCGGGGGTTCTCGAGGGGGAGGCGGGCGTTGGAGGTGGAGGGAGAGAGTCCGCAGCAACGTCTACAGAGAGAGGGAAGAGGTTTATAAGGAATAAAAAAAAGAGAATAACACGGCGCAGGGGGAAAAAGTGTGGTGTTGGTAGCGCGTTGGGTGGGGGATGGGCAGGCGCCCGACGAGATTTACTGCGATATTCTCTCCCTAAATTACAGCCACAGACGCGAGAGCTGCCTCTTCCCCTTTCTTTCCCCGCCCCTTCCCACTCTTTCCCCTCCGCCAGGACCACAACCCCCCCTGTCCCCCTCGGCACATTTCTTTATTTCTCGCCAATCAGGCAAGTCTGTTAAAGTTTTTAAGGAGATGAGCCGAGTCCTTCGTTCCCGCCGCGAGATTTTGAGGATTGATCGCGGACCGTTGCCGACATATTATATTTTATTTAGAGTGCTTGAGAGGCACACATAGACCTCGACCGGTCTTAAACATTTTCCTCTTCCAGAATGCCCGCTAGACCTACCTTGTGCAGGGACTATTCGGGAACAGGGCCGCTAAAAGTCGGATGAAAATACGGGCAGATGGGAGAAAGATTTTAATTTGAGCGACCTTGCAAGCCCAATATTCACATATTGTAGATAAAAAAAACCTGTGAAAGTGTAAGTCACCAAATCCTGCTCCCAGTCCGTGAATCTGATAGAGTACATGAATGAGTCATGAACTGAAAATTGAATGAGATTGAACTGTCACTCTTGATATTTTATGTCGTGGGAGTCATTAACCGTAAGTTTATAAATCGGACTTTATAAATCATTTTCTTCTTTCAAATGAATAGATATTTTCACTTCCTTTCGATTGTAATACGGTTTTTATTTTGCTTAAAGCCTTGTATAGTAAAACAACTGATAAAACGTTCAAAATTAGTGAATAATGAAAGATGTGAAGAGAATGGGCGAGTATCAATATGAAAAGTGAATTGTAATTTACAAAGACATAAAGTTGATTTTATAGTACTTAAAAATTGATTGATTTCTATTTTAATTGATTTCTATATTTTAGATTGAGTATACTGCATCAAAACGCCCTCAGTCGTTGATACAATCAAATTGATTGAAATTTGCATTTTTTACACGACTGGCATGAGGTTCTATTTAAAACATAAAGCACATTTTTTTCACGTGAAACAATTCTGAGTGAAAAATGTCCTTTGGAATCGAGAATAATTAAGATGAATTAATGAGCATGAGCAATGAGTGACAAACAAACATTTAGTAACAATGAAGCGCACTTGAATTTCGACACTGAGAACCTTTTAAAATGACGAAGAAAGAAGTAGAAATTCAAGATTGTTAATTAAAAGGGCCATCAAAAGATGAAAGTTGCTTATAAGTTGTATTTTTAGATCAAATGCAAAGAAAAGGGGCTGAAATAAATTTTAATCAACATTCACTAACGTAAGAGCTGAAAGAACACGCTTTTGACAGAAGTTCACTTCAATTTGGTAAAAAAATTGTATTTACTTTGCCCTTTATTCTCTGTTCTACTAATGTCATTTCAATCCTTGAGTTAAGAAAAAAGAATTTTCAATTTTCAAAATAGGAGCATTTGGAAAAATGAATAATTTTAAGTTAATCAGACTACAGTAATAAATGACGGTTTGGGATCACGTCTAGTTACAAACAAGAGCATAAGATGTATAAATCTATAAATGGAGGCATTGATATCACATTTAGGATAAAACAAAAAAAATGACGAGTTTTCAATTAAATAAAGAGAATCTTTTTGAATTGAGCATGTGAAAATTACCAGGGGAATGGCTGCATTACAAAGGTTTTTTCACGTGAAAATATCGATAAAAATCCCTTTTAAAGCTCATATTATTTCGATTTGTTTTAGTATATTAATTAAATGAAAATCTAATTATAAATTCTGGTTTATAAAAATTATTTCAAATTTGCACATTCATATGCTGTCTAAACGATTTGCCATTTACATTTACAGAAGAAGACATTTACATTAACCATCGATGATGAATTCTGCTGACCGTGAGAACAACATTTAATCTGAATACATTTAACTTGAACAGAAAATTCTCACGGAATATATCCCATCTCATTCGATTTCGTTTTACCCATAAAAAAAGATACAATTTATTTGGAGTAAAAAATGGACAAAAACAAATGCAGCCGTGTACAGATGAAATTTGGATGAGGGTTCCGCGGGATGCATTAATTATGGCCCGCTTTTACCTCCTGACTCTGGATATCATTTTTTGACGAACCACTTCCCTGTAATTGATCTGGGGTGGCGAATCTACCGCGCATTAAAGTCTGCTGAGAGGGAAGTGAAAAAGATCCCGTTATAAAAATTATCGGTCCACCCAAGTCGAATCCAACAGAGGTCTACGTAACATTCACGACAGTGACCTGGGGTGAACTCCACGGACTCCTCGTTTATTATGATTTAGAATGCAATGCATCCAACATGATGGCATATGAAGCTTGGATGCGTCCCCAGGCGTGATATATACGTTTTCACGTAAACCTATATTGACCGACATAAATCACCTTTAACGAGGATGGGTCACATTACGATGTTTGCCAAACAGCGTAAACACTGACGTTGATATGGGCGGCAATCGCCCAGCCACCCCTAACTACCGTATCGGTAAGGTCCACACTATTTCATTTTGGGACAAATCTATCGAGAATACCTGCAGTCAATTGCAAGAAACTCAGGAAAACCTAAGGGGAATATTAAAAAAAATAGTGCACACACGGTTTTATAGGATATTAAAACCTTTAGTAGTCCTCTATAGAATCCCTTTGGATTGTTGAGTTTTTACGACAAACTGCCTTACGACACCGGTAGAACGAGAAAACTGCGAATTTCCTCGTACTTGCTCCTAAAACAATTGCTCTACCCCCGACGCCTTCCTTTGGGTGCAGTTCTCGGGGAGCTCCGTAAATTACGACCTGCCGAGCAGCTCGATCTTAAAATATCAAATCAAACAGAACGATCCTGACTCTCCCTATTCGAGGCTTGTTTACGCTCATGTATAATCATCGTTTCTTTCCCTTTGAAAATTGAATAATAAATCAACTTGTCTCCTTGGTCGAAATGAAAGAATGGGGAAGGGGGGAGGAGTGAGGGGGTGGGGTGAAGATAGACGAAGATAAAAAAGACAATGTTTGAAACGGTTAAGGGAGTTCTTTCCTTATTTCTTCCCATGCCACTCTTTATATCATTTTTTCTTTCCTTCCATTATGGAATTATATATTTCTTTATCATCTCGAGAGAGTTCTCTTTCCAACTCGACTGAGTGGGAGAATCATCCCCTCCACATCTTTTCGTCAACATTACCTATTTCTCTCTCTCTCTCTCTCTCTCTCTCTATCCCTCCGCCACCCACTCTGCCACCCCTTCCCCTTCTCCGTATCCCAGAGGCGAAACCACTCAATCGCCAACCCTAACCTTTCCATTCCTTTCATCCCAAAACGCTTATTCCCTTGGGCCACCGTCTCCCTCCCTCCCTTAACCCGTTCTTCCCCTCCACATCCTCTTCCTGCTTTTATTTTTTTTTACCACGCGCCGAGTTTTCCAGCCTCCCTCCCTACTTTCCACATGTCCTCTCTCCTGCTCAATTCCTCTCTCTCTCTCTCTTTTTACATTCTCTTTCGTCCGCTTATCACATCCCTTTCCCTCTCTTTTTTTTCTCTTCCCCGCACCCATGACGCCACACACTCCATTACTCAAAGCTTCCCGTTCCCTTCCACCCCAACTTTCCCACCCCCTCATGACCCTCTATCCACCTTCTCAACCTCCCCTCCCTACGCCTCCACTCACTCACTCGCTCCTCCCTCTCATATCCACCATTTCCACGCTTTCAATCCCTTCCTCATCCCCACCTCCTCCGCCTCATCCCTCTTCCACCCTCCCCCGTGTCTCACCCCGCACATACTCTCGCAGCACACACACGCAAGGGAGCACACACGCATAACACCCCCTCCAGCCCCTCAACCCTCCCGGAATCCGCCCCCTCTTAAATCTGCTCTGGCTTTCCAGCACATCTATTCTCCCACACACGCTTCCTTTTGTCTTACTAAGCTTATAGCTCCTCTCCCTCTCATTCTTTCCTCTCTCCCTCCGGCCGACTCACTTTCCTCCGGTAATATCTCAGGATTCCCTCTCTCCCACTCGCACCTTCTTTTTTTTTCTCGCTGATGCACGCTTCGTAGCATGTGCTGCCGAGGCTTTATTCCGCAACAAACGTTCTCCGCTTATAAATATACGCAAAACACATATGTACTATATTTTTATGACGTCCCGGAGTGCTGTGCCCCACAAATTTACAGGTTTAGAAAATAAAATCCTTTCTCACCTAATATCTAAATATTTTTGGGGAAATGCTATAAGGGTGACCTAGCACACTCAGTCGACAAGATAGGGAGAATATCACGGTTTTGATGTAAGATCACATTGCTGCATCAGATTTCTCTCAACACCTAACCTATCACATTCTTGGCGATTTTGCATAAAACGAGAAGATTTAGCCGAAAAAAACTCTGATAGTTTCATTTTCATTCCCAAATTTGGTATTTGGCTTTATTAATAGTTATGTCCTTCAATTTGTAAGCTTTTATTCTGAATAAGAAGCATAGTATTTTCTATCGAATTCTTTTAAGAAATTCAAACTTTTCAAATTGAAAGTTTTAGATTAAATAATGTATAGTAATTAGTAAAAATGTTCTCCTCGTTCACTAGATGAAAAATATCAATCACTGAATTCCAAGTCATATTCTTCATCCGAAATCACGACGGGGAACAAATTGGTAACTAAAATATGCACTCAAATTTTCCTAAAGCCAAAATGGTTTCTGATGTGCGTACGTTGTGATTTACAGCCTCTTATCGAAACTCCTCGTAAGATTACATATATGGTGAAGGACGTGAGTAGCAGCGATGATACAGAGAAAGGCGAACGGCGATATATTTGAGTGGTCTTTCTCGAGGAAAGAACGGGATTTGACCGTGACCTCTACGGTCTTCGCAGATAAGAAGCTTCCGTCTCTCCAATGTTCTTGACGAGCGTTCTCTTCATTCTATAAGATCCGCACTATCGCTCCTCCTTTCTCCATCTAAGCATTTCTACTTTCAGAACTATTTGTTATTTCGGTGATAAACTGTTCCAGGATTTTTATATCTCAACCGTGCTAATATGTGGATCAAATACACCTTGGCTTTCGGGTACCGCTCTTTAGAATCTATACTTTCTTGTAACTTGTAACGGGGAAATGCGATGGAAGTTCGAGCAAAACGCTAAAAGTAATCTATGTAGATTTTCCCCAAATGCAACCTGATAACATTTTTACATAAAGGCACAGTATGGTGTTTTTATAGTCGTGCACCATTGCTGCTGTAAGACCATCCCCTTCTGATTAATGAACCCGTGATTGAAGACGACGATCTCGAAACTACTTCAATCCAATGTAACTCAAATGAACTATGCTAACATGTGCATTACTTTAAGGCCATATACTCGATGAGAAATGAAGAATGGTGGTTTTGAAAATGGGCTCCTTGTGCAGGAAATGAAACTAAGTTGTCTTTAACAGGAGTAGGAGCCATTTAGAAAATATATAAGAATACATGGACTGAATGAATTTTCTATTTTCTGGGCTGAACTTGTTTTGGGAAAGAACTCTTCAATTATGATCAATTGATTCAATCGCTTCAATTATGCGTTTGCACATAAGTTTCACCTTAGAAGAGGTCATCATCATTCTTAAAAATTACAAAATATATGTCAGCGTCCATAATATTCAATCTATCACGTGATCTAGTTGGTAATTTCACCTTGAGGTACCAGATTTCTATTCACTGGTCACAAGCATCAATTTAATCCCGTACATCAGAACCAAAATGTGAATTTTATTAAGGAAAAGTAATAATGTTCAGACTAATTCACTTCTTCCTCTTCTTGAACACCTATTCAAAAAAGGCCCTTTCCTCATTTAAATTAAAACACTCCCATTATTTCGGAAAACGTTCCGATTGCCTCTCCGGAATACATTATCAATCGGAAAAGGAGGAAGACAGAGAAAATCGATTCAAATTCAATAACACCGGAAATGAGCCTGGATATCACACACCCACACACACACGTGATCAAATACATGTTTCGGGTAGCCTTTTCTAACCGCCTCACAGGTATTTGATTAGACGACGACGCTTTGGCGGAAGGAAGCCTCGCTACTTTCAGGTCTTCCCCATTCCCGCCGCCCTCCCCCTCCCTCAAAAATCCAACCCACTTCATCTTCCTCGCCCTTGTTGTGTCAGCCCCCTCCCCTGGACACCCTTTTCTTCCAAGCCCCACATTTTTCTCCCGATCTATCGCTCGCACCCAAGGGTCCCATTCCACAAACCGTGAGATTTGTTCTCTCCCTTCTCTCGAGCGTCGCCGAATTTTCCATCGGTTCCCGATACGGGGGAAGTTTTCCGTCATAAATTTTGCCCTGCAATTTTTCATCGCCATTCTATAATATGTGTTAGTTCCTAAAAGGGAAACAATCGATATGATGACACATTTATGACACGGCGCCACCCTTCTCACCGTCCCCAACTCAAACTACCTCCTTTACATATTGGATGTAATTGAGATTAAGGGTAGGTAGTAGAGGAATTTGCTCCTTGGAATTTCGAATCCCGTCTCTTATGGCATAAAAGCAGCCATGGTATTTCATGGAGCCTCTTCGCAAAATGAAAAGTCTGATGCTTAATTTTGTTGAAGCAATACATTATCGTTAGCATTCAGCTGGCGATTGTTTCTCCGTGGGAAATAATTCTTGAGTTCTATCTTTAAATTTTTTACCCGTTGCTTTTTCAATAAAAATATTACTGGCACCAAGGAACATCCTTAATATACTTATTTTTTCTGTCCCCCTTCTTCGATTGTGAACCCAACATTAATCACTATAATCGTACAGTGATCTTTAATCACAAAGTCTGGAAATCGTTTTCGAATTGACGACATTATATTCATATCTGCTTTATTTTGTTCCCCGAAACGATGAAATCAATAAAAATTGTCTTTTTTAATTAATTCTCAACAATCCACAATAGGTGAGATGCCAGAGCTTTGGGTAATATATTTTTTCCGAGTACGAGGTTTTCTTGAAAATAAGTTTCCTTTTAAAATAAGCTGAATAAATCCGATTCTCTTGAAGAATTATTCTATCATTTTATGTAGAGACATCCAATTACTCTTAGTGAAAATTTAGCAACATCAGCACCTTGAAAATGTTCCTTGTTCAGAAAACCTAAGATAGTGCATGCCTGTATGGTTATTCGAAACTATTCGCAGCATTTTACACATTATACCCAACGCGTCAATTCCCTTGCCGGTCTTATCACTAGGGAAGTATTCTACCTAGGTGGCTAGGTATGCGCCATATAATAATACATATGACACATATGAGTTCATCATTTACGAGAAACTCAGATGGTCACACATTTTATAAAAATCAAAGAAGGATAACCCGAAAGACAAAATTTTATTCATTCCACAGGGGATTTGAACCAAGCATCGAACCATAAATAATATACACCACTTTTATAAAAATAAATGAAGTTCAACGTTCTTCGTACTATGCACTTTCGACCTTGCCGCTGGTTATGTACCTATTACCCACAAATCCAATGATGGGCAACAAATTAATTGACAAAGCCACACACATGGCCATTGGGGAAGCAAAAAAGAAACTCCGATAGCGAAATGCCAGAGCGTTTCCGAAGAAAGGCGAAAGAGACAAGGTGCGAGCAAGAGAGTTTCCCTTAGGATAAGAGGAAGAGAGATTTCTTCTCCCCGGCACACGATTTGTCTTATCTTGAGCAGTTCCGTCGGCAGAGGATTCCACCTCGTCCTTCTCGTGCTCCTTCTCCACCCTCTGAACCCCTTTTCCCCTTTCAAAGGATGTCGGGAGGTGAGAGAAAGATGGTGGGAGGAAGAGGGGACGTAAGGTGGGGCAGTGGAAAGGAGGAAACGTCTCGGAAGGATAAGCTAGCTGGTGGACATTTCAATTCACTTGGGACTTCTCCGCACTCACCAGCGGCTCCGCTCCACCTCAAACCACCCCATCTCCCGGCCCCACCCATTATCTCCACCCCACCGACACTGCCTCTAGTCCTACCTTCTTCTCCATCCCCCTCGTCCTACTTCCCCATCCTCTCCATTTCTCTCACTCAAAATCCCTTGCGCTAATCAACGTCAGCCCAAAGATACGGTAATTTATTGCGCTGCACCCTTTACTCCTCCGCTCTGACTCATCCCTCCTTTGGGTGCCGGATCCGCGCTCCTGAGATGGGGCGCCACGCGGCAAATGTGGAAACGGGAGGCATTTCGGTCGAGTCCGGTGCAGCTCGGTGCTGGGATGTCGCCTTGAGAATCCTATCCGATGCGACAGCAGAAGCCGTGATTGGGGGTGGACGACTTCAGAAACAACGTGAAAGAGGGGAGGAAGGATGAAAATTTATGCTCTCAAAGCGAAAATGTCAATTATACGATGATTGGAAATTTTCTTGTCGAATTTATTTACTTCAACGTTCTCTGCTCATTTTTCCCATATTCATGGAACACGAAGGTTTACACGCTAGAAACCCAGAAAATAGGCAGTCTCTTTTCTCCAATTTTTGGATTGATGCATTTTTTAATCCAATGGAATCTGAATCAAACGGAACTCTTTTCCTTTAGCTAATGTATTTTGGCGGCATGTTTTCTATCATATTTTATTTAATGAGGAATGTACACAAATTACTTTCTTAACCACGTGTTTTAGAATTTGGTTCAGAGCACAAAATGCACTGAGCGGTGGATAATGACATTCCATTTTTCTGTGCGATTATAACAAACATTATATGCATTTATTACATGAGGAAAGTATAAATTATGTACAATAGTAAGACGTTAAATATAGGAATATACCATCCACAAGGAAACACACGATCACACGCAGTTTATTTAATCCAAACGCTCGTTATCATGATTTAAAATTTAACACTGAAGTCAGCGCACAAGCGAGGAGCTTCTAATGCTTTCAGAATCTCTGCCTTAAGGTGATATTATTATTTTTCATCGAGTATTATCCAAATTTCAAAGAAGTGTCCCAGAAATAGACCCAAATATTTAGTCATCGTAGTGCATAATATTGACACCAAATATCCCCGTGGATAAATGCGACTTCTGCTTTTTTGTAATGATAAATATTTGACGACGCTTATGAAAGTAATGCCTTGAAAGTATGTATTATAAATTCTTTAGAAGTAACCAGAATTCACGTCTCACATTTCCTAGGCTACCAATCAGAAATCCATTTCCTAGGCTATCAGTAAGTATGAAAATGCAAAATGAGTTTATTGTCAGGAAAAATGAAAACCTTAACTACTTACTTGAGTGAGCAAATGTTATTTTTTAATTCACTCCGTTTTACTCAGCCACTTCATCAAAAACGCATTACCTACAGCAGAATTTGGCAATTTTAACAATTGCAGTGATGTGAGTTTTCTCCTCACGAATACACCCATACTATTAGACAAAGGTTCATTAAAGCCCACCCGAAATACGCAATAATTGCGCACGACAAAACTGTTACACAAAGGTCATAACAGGAGTTAAAGTCTTCCAGACAGAAATACGACATCTTAGTTTCGAAATAAGCTCACATTAACTAAAGATGATGGTGTGATTATTTAACATTCAACCTAGTCCCCAAAAGTTAACAAAATAGAACAATTAACTAATTCTATATCCAAGGCATAAAATTAATCATCTCAAGGAAGCATGGGGGATATGAAACTAGGCTCTCCTGGGACACAATACTTAAAACGGAAAAAATAAAATGCGCATGAAAAAGATGTCTTAAATTACTCAAACGCTGGAAACAGAACACGAAATCTTTCCGCGCCGATGCGAAATTTCTCGACTGTATACATCCAAGGCAAACATTTCAGCGCGAGTAATTCAGGGCTGCACCGGAAAAAAAACTTTAATCGCCCATACTTCACCCACCATTGCTCCCTCAGTAACCCTCACATTTCATTGGAAGTGAGGGGATATTAGGAATGCACCTTTTTCCCTCCACGAGGGGGATACGTGAGAGTGGGGAGGGAGTCGGACGGGGCGCAAGAAGAGGGCAGAGAGGGTGGGAAAAGGACAACAAAAGATACCGGGTAATAGAGGGAGGCGGTGGAGGGGCAGGAGGAAGAAGAGGTACGGGACGAGGGAAGGACACACGTCCGTTTCGCATTAAGCGCATCGCGATTACTTAGTCTGCAGGGCCTCCGCCGTTAATGAGGCGAGAGGCCCCGGGCTAAAGCGGAGAGGACATGGATTGAGGGTCGTCGCCGTTTCACGGATCGTCAAGCGACATCATTGGAGCTCCCGAAAAAGGCTTTCCGGGGAGTGCAAGGATGAATAAAAAATATCGGATATCGTCGGCCCATGTAAATTAACTCGGTCTCGAGGAAGGAGGCGGGGGAGAAGGAGTTAGGAAGATGCCGGGGGAGAAATGGGGAGAGTTTCCTGGGGCTGGAGGAGAGGGAGGCAGCACAAAGGGAAAGTGACAGCGGGATTTATTTTATAAAGGGAGAGGAATCATTTGGAGAAAAGATTTAAGAGAATTTTGGGGATGATGTTTTCATGAAACAATTTTCAGACAGTCGTGGAATCATTTCGTCCGAAAAATAAGCAGTGAAGAAATTCCGCTAAGTTTCATAGGATGCACTTAAAAATACTAAGAAATAGGAACATTTGAACACTAGGTACTACAGAGGACAAGAACAGCGTTAAACAGGACATCTAATGTTATACAAAAAGGAATGAGAAAAATTGATGAAAAGTTATGAATTATAAGGGAATACCATTACATTTATCAGTATTTTATAAGCACATGAAAACATTAAACTGTTTATTCGAAATAATTTGGTCAATGTACCGTTTATAGTTTTCTTTTAGCATTAACATCAACCAACGTTTGCTCTCCTATTCAATGTGACATTTTTTATAAAATGTAACAGCTACTGTTACCATCACCAGATTGAGAGAAATAATTCTAACACTATCAGCTCATTATATCATATATTAAATTTAATTTACTATTCCCCCGAATTAAAAGTAAATACCAGTCGCCAATCCCAATAGTTCAACGAGAGCGCGAAAAAATAGGATGGGAATAAGAGGAGAGTCTCGATTATCATTTATCAAATTAAGGGCATATAAAGTCATGCATCACAATTTCAATGCAAAAAACTATTTTTTATTCAAGAAAATAATGCACCTTTCTTATGATAACATAGAATTTAAAGAAAAAAGAACGAAATGGGAAGTTGATTTCCACAGTATACGAGATAGAATTATCCACACTAAATGTTCTGCAGGTGAGATTTGCTTTGTTAATAAGAACAAATATTTAGATGTCATTCAAACATTGTAATTATTCATGGCTAACAAAACTCACGAACCACATTTTCAGACAATATTATATATGATGTATCATACGAGAGAGACAATGGAGTATGACACAGCATTCACTTTCATCTAGTACGGATTTTTAAACGCTCTCTACGAAGCATTTCATTTTCAATTTTCTCCCAAGCATTCTAAACTAAAAAATATTTTTCACTTAAATTATTCCTTAAAAATTTGTTTTCATTCACTGATAATGTAAACCCTTAGAAAAATGTCCACATATGACATTTTTTTGTTCACTTCGCGACACTGGCGAAAGTTAACTCTCTTCACTTGAAATGTACGACTGATAAACGGCTATATATGGAACGCGTAATGAAATTATGAACTTCTATGAAACGAATCTCTACGAGTCTATCGTACGTCTTCACGAATTTATATTTTTGAACGTACGTTCTGAGAATTTAATTTTACTGATGTATAATTAGTTGCCTATGGATACAAAATGATCACTATAATTAATTTTCCAACCTCACTGGCTTTTGTACTGTTCGTTAAATTTGTTTTTTAACCGTTGGTCTCAACTTCTCTTCTCGAGCCACACTAATGTTTTGCTAAGCTTAACGAATTTGATCATTAAAACCGGAAAAATTAACCGGGAAACAAAAACTTGAAAGTTAATCTACAAACCAATGGACCTCCCGCCTTCTCATTCCTCTTCAATTAACCCATCTCACCGGGCCTAACCCTCGCCAATCATCTTACAATCTGCTGATAGCCGTCTTGCCGCTTCCTGCATTACCTCGAAATTATAACCTGTAAACACTCTTGAAAACTTCCCGCGAGTCCATTACAGACAGAGCGACCGGAGGCCTTAAAACAAATATAAGAACGCCGAAAAAAAAGTTAAACACAACTCCACACGATGGCTGGCTGTCAATTGAGCAGACGGATTCAACTCGTGTCCCCGTGACCCATATCGATCGATCGATTGAATCGATTGTCTTCCCGACCCCTTCCCCAACTCCCTTACATTTTCACCCCTAAGGGAGCATTAGCGCATCTCTTTTTTTCCTCTACCTTTTTTTACCCTCCCCCTCACTCACTCCTAAAAGGGGTTCGCATGGTGGGTGTCGCCTGCTTTCATTAACCCCCGGACGCGTCAACCAAGCAGCCAGCAAGCCCCTTATCGACCTCGCACAAACAGACACACGAAAAACCGCACACGCCCTCCCCCCCCCATCCCCCTTCTTTCTTCGCTCCATCCGACCACCATTGTCTTCCTTCCCTTTACCTTCCCATTCACTTTCCTTCCTCGCTCACTTTTCCTCCCAAGTTTTAATTTTTATTTCAACTCATTCCAATTCGCGGGGAAAATTTCCAAGGGACAATAGCTCTCAATCGATCGCTCGGCGGCCTTCGTTTCCAATACAATGCCCTCATTCCTTTCTCTCTCTTCCTCTCCATCCTCCACTTCTCCCACTCATTCCCCATTCCACCGGCCCTCAGCTCCTACCCATCGCCCTTCAGCGCTTTTCCTTCCTCCGTGGCGGCACCCGACCGACCCGACCCGGCCCTCCTTTCATTACTTCGCTGTCCAGTTCACATCGTCCCTTCTTCCGGTCACGTTCATATTTTCCTCGCGCCCGACAACGTGCCCCTATCTCTGTAATCCGTTATCGAGAAACTAATCCGTGAAAAATCCTTTTGACATTACATTTCTTCTGCATGCCAAAACTTCCTGCTCGGCTCCTCTTCCCGTAGTTGATGACGTTATTTCTCGGAACACATGAATTGTTTTATTTTCTAGCCCTCGCTCGTCACTATCCCATTGAGCAAATTAAAAATGGACAATCCCAACGTGGAAAAACATAGCATATTCCACCACACCATATTCCAATTCAAAACTAGCGGCGGGAGAAAAGATGAAAATCATTAAGTTTAATATCGAACAAGCGATATTGATACATGAGTCAAATTTTCCATTGAATAAATTTCGGGCAAACGGTATGGTATTTCATTTTACTGTGCAACTGAAATGACGTAGTATTCCTCCCTTATATAAAGTAATATCATCCCCCTTTTGCATCAAAAGGAAGAAATTTACTTTCCACAAATTTGATATAAATTTAGGGAGACACAAAATCGACACAATTGAGTATAATACTCACTGCCCCTTCCTAATTTGGGATTAAAAATCCGTGATGCACTGGACACGGGACGAAAAAAATCGCATTGGAATAAAATACTTGTTTTGGCTGTAAACAAAATGGCTTAAATAGTTTAATACGGAAAGTGTTACAACTAAACAGAGCTTCCTTTGAATTAACCTTTAAAGTGATGCGTGACGATTTTGATATTCCTACCATTTTTTTATTATTATATATTTGCTTGAAGCTACAGTATTCTCATGAACGAACAGAGACTCAAAGTTTAAGCATACGAACGTTAGTACGCGAGCTTGTTTAAATATAAAGCAGTTCGACGAGATAACCCGACACAAAAGCAAGAGATCACTCTTTTATCATAAATTATTCTCGCACGAAGCTTTTTTTAGCTTACTGTCGCTCTTTCAGCTTTTCCTTGAATCCGCCTCTCAATTCCGGGCACCACTTACCCGCATTGATCGCTTGGTATCACATGCAACCATGAATACTTCAACAAACTACTCCCTCCCTCTTTCTCTTGCTCTTCCCCATTCGGATACGAATCATACAGTGCAGTTGACAACCTGAAAATCAATCCCACTTCTCTCACGTATCTTCGTCTCGCCGCTTATTTTTTTTATATTTTTGCGTCGAACATCTTTCCGTCAGCTCATTGGCGGTTGTGTTGCTCGTTTTACGCTCTGTCGGGCATATAAATTAATTCCCTCAAACCTAGCCATCTCTGTGAAGGGAACATTGAAAGAGAAGAAATTTGAACATAAACACTGGAAGTTCATGAATTCTCCCATGGCCTAAGACACCTCACGGTATCTATTCACTGGAAAAAGCTTTCATGCCGATCGCATATTTTTCGCGAGTTAGAAAGAGAAAACAAGCGTTTTGCTTTTAAAAAAATTGTCACTGGAATAAAAAAAACACTCGTTGAAAATCCTACATAATTACCCTTTCAAATAAGTTAAAATTTGCCATCCTTGGGCACTAATTAGTGAGTTCCAATTAGCTTTCCGAGTATTCATTGAGTAATTAATAAGCTAATTAATGATTACAAAAAACTTTCTCGCCTCTCTGACAAGGGAGATCTTCTACGCTAAATTGAATGTAGTGGCGATTGAATGATCAATGAAAAAAAAGCAATCACAGAACGCATTGAACTAAATACGAAAAATAAATTATGTGGTCTTTGCAGTCCGAAAGTAAATATTAACTACCACGAGTAAACCTCGTTTTAAGGGCCAAGGAAAAATAATTTGAGATTGCGCAATTCTAAATAATATGTACAAGTTTCACATTTTTCATAAAGAATGCCACCTTTCGGCGTGACTAGAAAATATTGTTAACTAAAACGGTTCGCCATATTTTAAGTATATTTTTTGGAGATATTATTGTTTATTGTGGAATAATACTAGCGTAAGACGTTTTTACAGCGATACGAACATATTTTATTGATAGATGTTGGCACACTTCAAAATAACTTGGCTATAGATTTTATTCCATCACGCTTTTAACCACTTTTTGGTTTCTCATTTCAACAGAAATGTTGAAGCTTCCATCGTCAACACAATTAATAATCAAACAAAACCTCTCCACTTCCAAAGGTAGCAAAAATATATTATCAGTGAGAGGATTTAATTTCATGCGGCTGGGCTGGACAACTCTTACGAACTACTCTCATAATAATACCAGTGTCAAAACTGGCATTGCAAGAGATTTCTACTCTATTCTTCACAAGTTTTTTTTCACTCAGTGAAGCTAGGAAAAGGTCTTGAAATATATATCAAACACATGAATTTCTTCGAGCAGAGAATGAATGCTGGCGCTTTGAAATTGAAACCAACAATAAATAATGAAAATTAAGTAGAAGGCACATTCAATTACTCCTTTTGATATCCAAATTAAATACAAGAAATTTCGGAAGTGAAAAAAAAATTCAAACGCGCGTAATGCTGAAGCAATGATTTTCGTAATTTCCTCGGGGCCAATTAAGAGCGCTAACCGAGGGATTGGTGTTTCACTCCGTCCCAATCTTGCCCTCTCGCCTTTCACCCTTCCCACTCGCACCCCCGCCACCACATTCATCCTCCAACCCACCTAACCACCCCATCCTCCTTCCCTCCTTTATCTTTTCCAATCTTGCCCACACGCCACCGAAAGTCGTCATCCATCTTCCCATCCTCCGCCATCCAAATCCCATTCTGCTCTTTTCCGCTCCAATCACGCCCTGGGATTTCCCTTTCCCCGCGGATGCCTCTGCAATGGCGGGGGTGAGTAAGTGGAGTGGGGTGAATAGTGTGGGCAAGGGTGCGAGGGTAGGCCACGGTGAGGGAAAACCGGTGGAGCGGGCGGGTGGGAGGAAGTCGAAAGATGGGGAAGGGGGGATACGCGGGAGGGACGTACTGAGGGTTCCTGGGGGTGGGACGTGAAAAGAGTGCAGGGGATGGATGAAAGGGGGGAGGATGATGGGAGGGGTAAGTTTCGATGTATTTCCCGCGCGCGGTGCACGGAGACGGAGCCACAAATAATCTATACTATGCGACAGCTTCGTAAGTGCGGGATATAAAATGCTCTGACTCTCCACGTTAATTAATGCATTCCAATTAAACTTTGCTGGTTTACTGGAAGCACATCTGAATTTAGCACAATTCTGTCCTTCCGAAATAATTAACGAGGGCGGGTAAAACACACACACACACATACACACACTTTTATTATATTTTAAGAGGAAAGAGCAGGGGGCATCACACGATCTCCTTGCTCCCATCCCCCGCTCACAGTTCCTCGTCCTCATGCGGTTTTAATGCGCCGCGTTAAGAAATAGTGCCGGCGGAATTCCAAAACCGCGTCTGCACGGCCAACCAAAGGATCTCGCCTCCCACGAAATTCCGAAAACAATAATGGGCACATTACTCTACTTGTTGATGGCTTCTGTGGCCAAGTTATTCACACAATATTCTGATAATTATAATCGCACCGCCACTGAGGAGGAACGGAAAGATGAACCCTACTAATTGCACAAGAAGTAACAATCACCGCCAACGTCTCATTATCGTATATTATACCAATGCAGACATTAAAAAAAACCTCCCGTTATAATGAGATTGATATATACTGTGCTGTCAACGGGATGAAATGTACAGAGTGATTAAAATGACATTGAAGTATTCGCGCACCGCTCTCGCAATCCTTAAAACTGTTAGAAATATTAGTAAATTAATACTTTTTTCAGTAGTGGTCAATTTACTTTCCCTATTATCGAATTCACGACGGAGTTCAAGAAAATATAATAATTTCGTGAATTAGATCTATGATATAATTTTTCAAGTGCTTAAGATTCATTTTAAAGCAATAAAATTGTTTTTTTTATTGTTAAGCAGGAGTAAAATTAAAGTAGAACCTTTTTTCTTAAAAAATAAAAGCAATCTTTGATGAATCTGACAATATATATTGCAATAACATCACAGAAACATATGATATATGCTGGAATCAGCCCATTCAAAAATAACCGAATTCTAAATGGAGTAGATATATCTTCTGGTTAGGGAGAATAATATACAATCAATTAATATTTCTACCAAAATATTTATTCATGAAAAGACTGATAAGCACTAAAATTCTGCTAATACGATTATTTCATAATATTCGGATAAATTTAATTTCAAAAGAATGGTATATAAAAAGGTTCAAAAAGCAGAATTCGAGACGGTATTTACTGTGTCAGAGAATCGTACTAATAATCAGTGATTGGGGAGGTCTTAGGACTATGAATAGAGATAACTCTAGAAGATATTGGAAAAGTAAATTTTAGAGAAATCGTAGAATAATACTTAAAATTCAAGTGAATAAATAATTGCAAAACTATCCCCTCCGTCTGCTTCACACTGTATACGCTCGTGTATACGTAGTATATGCCTTCCCTTCCCCACAACCATCTCTTCAGTCTGCACCATGATGATCAACTCTTTTCCCCCGAAATTCATGCATCAGCCATCCGCATGCGGAAAACATCTTAATTAAGAGTCAAAATCTCCCTCCACAAACAAGATATCAGTTTACACTTCACCTCACTCTTTCGATCAAATAAATTCCTTCAATTCAACCATTCCCAACCCTTATTAGCAATACTGTAGTCTACTTAAAAAGTATGCTTACAACTAGAACTAAGAAGAGTTACACTTTGAAACTTTATATGAAACACTTCAAAAGGTGGTACTTAAAAAAAATATTTTTCCGCTCCACGTATTTTCTATCTACCTTCAAGCCGTTCACAATACCTACTATTTCCCTTCCTATATCTCGTTCACTCAAAATTATCTCATATATTCCTGTCTTTAATACCCGATTTTCTCTCAATATAATTATGTATCCACTTTTCCTGATTTTTTATGGATTTCCCTTAACATATTACTTTCCTTTACTAAGCAGAGCACTTTGTTTCTTTATTGCTAATTTTTCTCCATTATATTACACGCTATAGATTAAAAGTCTCCAAATTATGTTAAACCTCAAGGACTGTGAGGTTATTCATAACTATACGCCGTTATCTTTAAGAAAACTTTGGCGAGAATTCGTCAACATTATGTGATGAAGCAGCGTTTTTCTACTTTTCAATGGTCATTTGATGAGTCACAGTAGCGATTCAACAATGCTGTATATTATCATATTTTTAGTTGGTAATGAATCAAGATCAGTTTCAAACCAAGCAGGCATCACGCGAAACCTCAACTTAACACCATAGGGTGGATGAAAATCCCATCCAGCATTGCCGTTAATGTCATGTGTGCGTGACAGTTTTCATTCGAGCAGTCAAAAACTTATCATTCTCGTTAAGATACCTACATCCGTAGTTCTTATTGCAGCGAAAAACTGTTAAAAACTTACATGCGTACTAAAATTTTCGGAACAATCTTGAGATAAACGAATACTAAAGCGTGTTTGTCATTTAATACTAAAGATGCGAATCTCAAGATAAACTACTAAAATGTTTCATTCTTCTAATAACAAGCCAAGGCTTACTGGGAAATGTTACATCAGACTGAATATTTAAAACATCCTATGAAACTCAATTAACCCAAAATAAGAGCCCAAAAGGTTGCTAAATTAAGCATTTTATCTACGAGAATAATTATTAATCAAAGTCATTTGCCATGCTGAGCAATAATATAATCGCTATATCGCGTGCAGATAAGAACGAATGTCACGCACTAATTATGACCAAATAGCTACCCACTCATTAAGCGAGACAAACGCCAGTGGGAGCATATCCTAGAGAATTTCTTCCTTCATATACTCTGTTTTTCATAGTTGTGCCGCTCCTCATTAACCCAAAAGCATGGTAAACCATTGTAAAATAAAATAAGCGCATTGAATTGTACCTATTTAGGAAATAATAATTGTGTCTTTAAACGACACCCTAAAAGCCACCTTTTTTCCTATGAGGATATGATAAAATGAAATACGCCTTTCTCATTTATTACTAAATATTCGTAATGGCAGGCTTGCTTGAATCCGTATTTTTAAGCCTACTTTAATAGTTACAGCTTTATATTAACAATTACTTTATTTGTTTCCATAAAACAGAACCCGATTATAAATCAATAAGTAATATATATGGCTCATACTTAACTGTGTTCGTAATTGAAAATCGACTGTAAATGGGTTTTAAATTGCATTTAAGAGAATTTAAGTTGACCTCAAAATTACCCACCTCTGTCTACGAAAACCTTTACAAAAATGTAACCTATGAATCATATTTCTGGGACCAAGGCTGATGATGAAATTGTAAAAATAAATTAAGAGACGATCCATTGCATGGAAAAGTTGAAGAGGAAAATTTGTATGAGGAGGATATTTTGGGAGAGAAAAACCAGAAGTCTTGGGAACGTGTTGAGGTACGATACATTTGCTAAGATCAAATGCATGGAAAACTGGATGAAGAGTCCCAAGAGGGAGACCTAGGAACAAATATCTACACAACAAATAAAAAAGGAAGGCAATGAGTGTATCATAAGGCGCAAAATAATTAGCCATGGATAGGAGGAATGTACGAGTTATTAGTATTCCGACTAATGATGTACCAATGGTGGTACTGTTAAAAATGGGCCTTCCTATTTTAAAAAAAACGAGAAAAGGACCTTCTGACACAAAACATAAAAAATTCCAAACCGATGCACAATTCTCAAGTCTTTGTAACAAAACGCAGGGGTGATGCGAAGGGAGACTTTCCGAAAAAAAATACAACGTAGACGCTAACTTTAGAAAGAACGAAACTTGAACAACGCGGAAGTCGGTTAAGCCATCGATCACAGAAGATCAAAAACGAGATTACAGGGCGCGGACACATACGGTCAAAACTCCGGACGAAACGGGACGTGAGAAGTGCACACGATCCCGAACGGACGAGGGGCGGGATAAAACACATGGAAGAACTCCTCGCACCCGTCTATATCTCTTTCCCACCGTCACCAATCGATTTTCTTTATCGCAAAGTGTACTCTTTTTTCGCTAACGAGGACAACGCCGACTTCCCTCTCCTCCCTACTTCGACGGTCTCTTCCATCGTTAGACGGGGAGGAGGACCTCCTCTCGCCGTTTAAGTTAGGCGGTGGGTGTTGAGAGCTCGGTCACGTATGGAGGGAGGGATGGAACGGAGAAGGACGATACTCGGGTGGCGAGGGCCCTAGGTGGTTTCATGCGAGAAAAGCGACCGACGGACCCTGGGTGGGCGGGATCACCTCCACGGCATGCCCAACTTTCCCGCCCCCGTTCGCCCCACCGTACGCAATGCAAGCCGCCAAATGGCGCCATTAGTTCGAAGATGCGGGGCACCCCGAATGAACTGGGAATGAGTGCTGACCGCCACACTTGGTGCCTAATGGAGTCAACTATCCGAAGCCGCTCATCAACCTCCTGCCAACCTTCTGCGTTGTATCCAGCCGGCGGGACGTGGCGAAAATGACATAAATGAGACGCGGGCGTGAGGACAGTGAGGAAGTGCTAAAGTGACAGACCTACCAGTGGATAAAAAAAGTTGTCATTAAAGGGCATGAGACTCCCATTAACCGAGTTACAGTTTGGGTAAGAATACATTTGAGATCTTCCTAATTTTTATATCAAAACTATTTGAAAATGATTAACCTTACTCAACTATGGTATCACCTTTATGCAGTTTTTTCACGTCCGGAACGGATTTCAAACGTAAGTAACGGAAAGCATCTCTTTTACGGAATACGTTACCCTCTCAGACAACATTGAAAATTCAAGAGTTTTGAGCACCTGGGAGTCAACGAATTAGATTCCGCCTAGCCCTCACCAATAAACAACAAGACGGCATTAGGGAGCGCCAAATTATCAAGTTAAATGAAAAATTTACTCTATGCTATCTTTGGGGACAGTCGTAAACATGGTCAATGTTTCACAAGATAACCAAGAGCTACTTCAATTCCTCCTTCTGCATAAGTCGAGGATTCAAGGTTCAAATCAAGGAAAATACTTTGCAGCGATGGAAAAAATTCTCAAGTTAATGGTTATTTAGCTTATGAAATTACAGAGGAAGGAAAAAAGAACTATTTTTCAATGTTTACTACTGAATCATTCTAAAAATATTAAAGTCAATTATTTATAAGATTTATGTTTATCTTCAAAAAGTAAAGGGGAAGGAAGAAAAGAGAGCTTTGTCAGCCATACAGCCATATCTCTAACTTAGCCGCATATCGTGGTGAAGGGTCAAGCTGATAATTGACGGATACTTGTCTAGAGCTTACTATATATCTTTAAATGCCTTGGATCTAACCTAAGCCAGGATATTCCTCTGGTACCGAGATATATCTTGACAGGTAAGGGCTAGCGGGAGAAGGAAATATACCCCCTTGACCTGAATACGTGAGGTCACGTGCCGCCTAACTCGGTCCCCTTACTATTTCCGAATCTTGCATCGAATACAAGACATTACTTTACCAATTGGCCTATGAAAAAAATAATTTTTTTACTGCTAAAAATTCTTTAGTAAATATTTTGCAACTTTTTCACTCTTCCATTAATATTGTATTTTGTACATACAGTTTTGTTTTAAAATTCGTTAAATTCATGTCTCCATCGCTTCTTTTGGGGTTTAAAATTTCGTTAAGGTCAGCAAATAAAATCCAAGGGACCCGAATTCATGAATGCCCTCAGTACGGTAAAACTCAAAACACTAGGCCTTATATTATGCAGCGAAAACTGTACCTACCGATCTGCACTACCAAATTTAATTAAGTTATTTTGGATTCTTATACGGGGGGGGGGGGTTTAATGGATTTCTATGGCTACATTTACCATGAAAGGAAATCTATTGTAGCGTAAAGGCAATTTATAAGATCACCTTAATCCAGGTACTAAAGCTCTAGAATAGCATTATTACTGTTTTTAAAATAAAAAAATTATATTTTTAGGGAACAGGGAACTACACTACCAAACTAGACATCCGAACAATATTGCAAGACAGTTCTTTACTTAACAATAAAAATAAAGCACTGATATTTGCGAAAACCTTGCAAAGTAACAGTAAAAAGTAAAAATAAAAGATAAATATTAGTATTAAAATAAATTGGAATGATGCAAATAAATGAGGTGTCGATATCACGGAAACACAAAATAATTTTTAGCCAGAATAATGACAACCTTTGAATAATTTAAGTAATTATGCACGCAAAGATTATCGAAAAAATCGAAGACGATTGGATTAACCGTGCTGCATTATAACTGTAAAGGCTACAAAAAGCTATATAAAATATAAAACATTTTATTAAAAAAATGTATCAATAGACTAAGTATCTGATTATGCACTTTGCGTATAAATTATTTTTGCAAAAAACCTTGGATTCATTCGAGCCAAAAATCAATTTTTAGTGTTTCATTAATAACTATCAGGATCAGAAAACCTAAATGAAATATGCTGCTCACTTAAAACATCAGTCAATAATATTTGTGGACTTCTCTGAAATGACCAAATGTAAACTTGTCCATCGAAAAAAATTGGCAATATAAATAAGTCACATTACCCCTTCTTTAAATTGATATTTTATTTAACTCTTCAATCTGATATTTTATTTAATTCAACATCGATCCATCCAAATACTTCATCATGTCTCATGGGGTAATTCCAATGAAAAACGTCTAAAGCGTCGCAAAAAGGTGTAGCAGGCTTTTTTCAGAGAGGAGAAAATTCATTTCTTGCAACATGAAATAATTAATTTCATTCCTCGGGTAAACAGTTATAACCGGAGAAAAAGACAAACTTCAATATTCAGGCAGGATATCCCATATTGGCCAGCAAACATTTTATTGACTGAGAAAATATTCATTGCATAAGAGGCAATCCACAATGCATCTTACTCCCTCATTCCGCAAAAAAGAAAGGGAGAATGAATGACCCCTAGCCAAACCTCTTATGGAAGGGCACATATACATCACTGCTTTTACTGGCAGAAGGCCAAGGATCGACCGAGTGATTCGCAATACTCCGACGGCCCGGGCTATTGGTTATAATTTTTGGAGGAGAAGGAATCGCATACTGTGGAAAGCCATGCAACACACATTTTCACATAATTGGAGACAATGCGATGCTTCCCAGAGCTCAGTCCTTACTTGAAACAATGCCTAATGCTTAGCAATTGAGAAGCAAGAAATAAGCTCCAAGATAGCCGTTGACTTCTTGAAAAATTATTGAAAATTTGGCATATTACGTTTCTAGTTTGATCTCTTTGCGAAGCATGGTGTGCGTCGTTTTCATGGCTAGACTAGACAGCATTTTAAAAATTAAAATTTCTCAAAAGTGAAAAGGAAATAGGAAATTACATAGGAAATCAATAGACCTCAGCTAGATCCCGAACGCAATTTAAATTTTTAAGTGAAATACGAATTGAAAACAAACGGCGAGAATGACTGAATCTTGAATCTTCTGAAGCTAAATGAATATATGAAGGACTTAGAAAATGAAGGAAAAAAGAATTCTGAAAAATTCAAGATAAAACATTACACTGACGCTAGCTTATTACACAAAGGTTTGATTCATATGTTCAATGAACATTTTGTATGGGAGATAGTAATTTCTTCAGCGTACAAGTACACGGTCACAAAATAAGTGAGGACTTTAGGATTACTTGTTCCATTATTTTTTTAAGAGCTTCGTACCTTAGATGCACAGAATTCTCGACTTTCAGGAGCACTCAACTGTATACGAGTAACCAGCATTGAGACATTACCAACAACCAAAATACGATTAAGTTTTGTTAGATGGGTAAACCTTTCGTGAAATATTCAAGCAACCTAGTTTTTCTAACGACCGTGTGACGTCAAACACTCGTTCCTCGTGATAACTGTTGATAAAAAAAGGACATTGTCTCTTTATATCAGTTACTTTATAAATGAAATATAACTGCAATGGGACATAAACGCTCGTGGCGATAAATGCTGGGAGAAGAAGGGACATGCATTGAATTTCGGCCGTTGAACTTACCGAAGAGCGTGGCCGAAGAAAGGAACCAATAACAACGGAGCATCGAACCCGTCCTTTGTCACCAGAGAGAATAAGAGCGGGAGCACAGAGAGGAGGGTATGAGCGCGTCAGCGAGGCGTGGACATTGCTCTAGCAGTCTACACCCCCTTGGGGGGAAGGGGGAAAGTTACGGGTGTTCTGGTTGGAGGACACTACGTGTGCGACGGGAGGCCTCCGTGCGAGTGACCGACCGGCGTGATCGGGACGCTGGTTTCTTTTTGCTTTGAGTGTGTTCCCTTCCTGGGCCGAACCGATTCCGCACCATCGGCTGCCTGCAAAATTTTTTCGGTGGCCATGCGAGCATCATGCAATTTTTTTAGATATGCCCAATGGCTTATGAATATCCCTTCGCGTTTTCCGATATCGAAGTTGCATTGGGACGAAGTCCCAGAGGGGTGAGATTTTCTTCCGAAAACATTTCGTTTTCAAATATTATTTTCTAAACATGTGACGACTGGGGGAAATAAATTTCACGCAAACAGGAAAGGTTTTATCATTTGACCTAGATTATACAGAAGGTGAAACGATGCGTCTGGTTTGTTTAAGTCCTTCATATTGACGATAAAAATTGCTTATTTTTAATTTAAACAAATATTTCCTCCATGTTACCGTTTCAATGGAGTAAACTTTTTTATCCTATCACAAAACCTGAACACCAGTATAACTCAGTATTTCTCAAAGGAATTGTTAGTAACCATCGCTTTACGCTCGACTTTAATTGTGACACATGACAAGACAAATGAACATCGGATTGGTAAATTCAGCAGTCAATTTTAAACACGCAGCATGAACTTTATTATCATTTAAATCCAATCATCGAATTTATTTTTTATTAAATGATAACGATAGTGCACTGCAATAGCGAAGAAATAATATGATTTGTAACCAAATTGCCAATTATACAAATATTATTATAAAAATGGAATATGGATATTTTAAAATAATCTTCAATAGTTCCACACTTTCCATGAAAACAAAGTTTTGGAAAGGAGCCTGGAGATATGCTATGATCAAATCCTTATATTTAGAAGTTATATGCTATGAAGATGACTGAAAAATTAATACAACAAACACATTTTGTAAAGAATCAATCTCATAAGAAAATAATACTGGCTTAGCAAAAAAATGCTCCAGATATTTGCTCGTGTCCTCAGAAAAACCTAAGCCAAGTGCAGTGATTTTTGCACACTTACCAGGGTTGTTAACTTTGCAGGGAAGGACGACAGTGGATCCTGTGACTACGCGAAAGGTCTCTCCGGAAGTCACGAATGTTGCCTCTGGCTTGGCATCCAAGTTGCTCACGCTGTAGTCAGAACTGGCAGCGGCTGCGGCTGGAATGGAAAAGAAAGGAATGGAACATGAGAAGAGCATTGTTTAAAAACTGATGAAATAAATGCAATACAGGTTAATTCAAACAAGACGGAAAAAATGGAAAAATTCATGTCATTTTGAGGGAAACACATCATCGACTAACTGACGTTATGGGACTAACATAAAAGTAATAAATGGTGGAATTAATGAAAGAATTTGCTTATTACTCAACGAAAGTCTAAAATGTTACTCTGAAATACAGGACCCGGAAATATTTTATATCTGTTGATACATTCATAATTGTTGAGTTTTTTTTAACTAAACCTTCGACTTTAATTGTTTACAAAGTATCTTTCTATCGTCATACTTTCGCATATATTCCTTTGTATTTAAACAAAGTCGGATTTGGGATAGCACGCTTAAATCTTTATAAGACTTGGACGCTCAGTATTTAAGTTGATTTATAAATGCGATGCTTTTTACTTAAGAGGGTCTAGGGTGTAATTGATAATTGTGGGAGAATAATTGGTCGAAAATATGGAAGCTTTTAGTAGTCCATCAGCAAATCCGCAGTTATGCTCAAATATTATAGGTGATTGCCGCAAAACATTCAAATACTCATAGATACAAATGATAGTACCTGCAGACATTAAAAATAAATTAGTAAGGATTATATTTCCCACGTGATAAATAATATTTTTTTAAGTTACCAGACTGCGATGAAAGGTGATTTCAGGAATAAAAAAATGATGAAATTCCATATGCTTAGAAGCAGGTGTGAGAGAAGGCTTTAAGCTATAGAAGAAATAATAAGATAATCCAGAGTACCCGCCTTTATAATGTTATGAAGAATATAACGAAACCCTCTTTCGTGAGTTGTAGAAATGAATAATCCTATCTCAAGCCCATATTGGATTTCAAAATGGGCACACGCTGCTTAAAGCGCTTGCCCCTTTATTGTGACACGGCTAAAATGAACACCGACAAAAGGTAACAATGTAAATCACTTGATGGCATAATTCCATGCCAGCTCAGAAAAGGTAATATTTTTACATTTTTTCAAATAAATTGGCATGAGGGCATGAAGAGAGAAAATGGTCATGTATGCGATATGACAGAGTGTACCTAAAGGCATAACGAATATAAAGAATAGGCTGGATGCGTCAAAAAATACTGAGTACCTACAGTAAAAAGAAAAAGACATTCAAGCTACGTGCGATTCATCCCGGTTCTGCACGTACAAGAATAAAAAATCAACCAGAGACCGTTATAAGCCAAGTGCTGAGCTTATTTCGGATGGAAAAAAAATAATCCTTCGCATCGCTTGGGTAGTGGGAGACATGAGGGCTGGTTTTCACGACCTGACTTTTATGAGGTAACCGTCACAGGATGGGAAAATCACATCAAAAGCTGACTCGAGAGGACGTACCTTGGAGAGACGCTAGAAATGAATGGGGTGACGGTAGGAACGCTGTGTATAAATGGGGAGAATGGAATAGAGAAGAAATTGATGGAAGTCTGCGGCTGGTGCGCGCGCGAGAGAGAGAGAGAGAGAGGGAGATAAAATCGGGGGTACGAAATGTTGAAGAGCGGTGCAATACCTTGGAATATTTGAACCTTTTCCCACAAATAACCCGTTTGTGAAATGACTGCGGGATAAATACAAATATCCGATTGAAAATTCAAATGGAAGGGCAATGAAGGGCTTCCGCTATTAAAACGAACATTTAACCGATGAAAATGACATAGAGCAGAAATGTCACTGACCACAAAGAATGGGATATATATATATATATATATATATATATATATATATATATATATATGTGTGTGTGTGTGTGTGTGTGTGTGTGTATATATATATATACACACACATAAAATATATAAATTATCGGTGAGAATAACCGGAATATAAAAAAGGTAGATGAAAACCGTGCTATTGTTATACGTACGTCATAATGATAAAAAAAACTTAGCGCCTTTAGAGACTATATGGAGAAAGAAATTAAAATTTGAATAGAGAATATGAATCAGAAGAAACCTTTCGAGGGTACACATATTGAACTAAGTTGGTACAGTGGGTTGTGGTGATTCATCGTGTGCTCACGAATGGAATTCCTCTCCAGAAATGAATGTCACGGGACCAATATAACTTGAGAGTTCAGGGACAGTATAAAATTAACCTCTGTGACTGACATCTAAATGATACTGCGGACACGCGCAATCATTGGTTGTGGTAACTAACGAAACAGTTATGGATCCATGGAGATCTGTTCCAATGAACCGTATAACCGGGTGCAGTTTTTAGTTGTTTTGCGGTATATGTGTTTGCATGAGTGTTGGATGAAGGGATTTTTGCATGAGTGTGTGCGCTGATGTGGGTGTAATTTTCCGTGTTGTTCTTTTGCATGTGGTATTTTTCCTTTTTACGGTTGGTGACCTAACACCCCCCGCCACACGCCCTTGCGGCGGCTTGCGGGGTATTGTGTAGATGTAGATGTAGATGAACACAAGGATTGAAATCGAGAACATTCCGGTTTGACGTGCATAATTTCCTTCAACATTTCTCTTTTACTTTTACCTGTCTTCATGTCCCCCATGTCTATTCTCTACCCCGATTATCAAACAGCCTCCCTTTAATATAACACAGAAATTAAAATGATGTGATAATAAGTCACTAGCCTTAAAATGTTTCAAAGTGGGCAAATATTTAACGCCAAAATAATCGCATATTCACAGAAGTAGTTTAACATGGATACTCGCAACTATGATTGTCACTTCTTATTGGCGACTGGGAGATCTGAACTAGAATCTCAATACAATTCCTTTAAAGTCATTATTTTAAGGAGATTTAAAGTCATTTCATACATTTCTGTATACAATTACATATGACTAATTATAAATAATTGCTATGCAATTTTTCACTATGCTACACTTCGATCAAAAGATAGACCAACAAAACTAAAATAGATACCGAGAAAATTACCGATGGTGCCTGATTATTTCCGAATTCTTATCTCATCTGCAATTTGCGAGTGCTCATTTAGCTTACTTACGCCAATTTAAATTTCATTTAATAAATTAATCTATAGTTGGGATTTGTATCTTGTTACCAATGCAACCCACAAGTGCAAAACCTTTAGAAGAAAACCCCATAAATTCACCAGAATCGTTTACTTGGGAAGTGGCACGATACACAATGTAAAAAAGTAGCCTAGGCCTAACCTATCATCCTATCATGGCTAAGTAATACTCATAGCATTCGAACCAAGCTGAAATATACGGACAAAGCATGGCACAAAGACGAGGGGACCCCACCGGAGCGGCCGACTACACGGAGGAACGTTGGGACCTAGGGGCATTCCGAGAAGCGCGAAGTGCTAGAAAGGAAATGCGAAATGGAGGGCTGAACATGGGGAACAAATAGGGACGACAATGCAATGTCAGGTAGAGTCGAAGTAAAGGGCGTACGGGCGGCGGCTTGGAGCAGGAGTGGGATTTATGCCGGAACCGGTATGAGTGTCGGGGAAGAATGCTCATACGTGGGGAATGTTGTTAAAACAAGGGGTGTGGGGGAGGGGCAGGGTTATCGCATCCGTGTGTGGAGTGTGTGTGCGTATTTGTGGGAGGTGGGGAAAGGCGAGACCATTAGAGGCGTGGCGGTTTAATGGGGGGCGGGAGGAGGTGGGAGGGTAAAGCGTCCCCAGGATTACGTGTGAGGGAGGGTGGGAGAAAGAGGGAGGTGGCGGGAAGGGCTTCCAGTGGAGACGCGGCAGGAATGCACATGAGGTTGATAACGTTTTGAATTGCAGGGCGGTGGGTCACGGGAGGAGGGCGGAGACAAGGGGCTTCCTTATCTGAGGCGAAGCATTGGGTGGGAGTTCACGCACGAGGGGTAGACGGACGCTCAGCCAAATGAACCCGACGGTGGAGCGTCGACAGCAGAGGGGCGATGAAGGCTTGTGGGGGGAGGGATGAGAGTGACTCCCGCGAGGACATAAAAGGTCAACCTATGTTGATGCCGAAGGTGAACACGGCCGTACACTGAGGAACTCAAAAGGCATTAAAATAAAATCACACCACAAACAATAGGGCATTGAAACACTTATTCAATTCTGCATTTGGATCGCTATATGTATTTAAAATTCGGAAACATAGCACTAATGTTTATATCATCTTAATTCGATTTAATTCATTCCTCAAAGCACCGAACCAAAGTACAGATTATGCTGGGGCGTTAACAGATAATTAAATAAATAATTCAAATGTGTCAATATTAGGTATTAATTTGAAATTGGCATTGATAATTAAAAATATTATTTGTATCGAAAATAATCTTTACTATTTAAAAGATTTACATAAAAATATTCTCTATTCAAAATAAGTACGAGTGATAAATTGCAATAACTCGTATGAAATAATTTATGAAACACTGAAGTAACCTTAACACTTCCAAATGCCAATGAAAGCATTATAAATGGGGTATTAATGTAATAAAATCCTTCCTTGAATACCTTAAATATACCTGCAATTTTTACCAACTAGATGAATGAGTCCGATTTTTCCACATCTACATAATGCCCTCCAAGCCGCCGCAGAGGCGTGCGACGGGGGTTGTTAGTTAAACGCCCATTAAAAGAGAGTAAGGCCACATTCAAAACCAACAAATTCATTCATTTTTATAACTGTAGGCTAAATTGCAGATAAATTGATTTCTCACGATGAGGATAATAAACTTGGCAACCAATGAAATAACGCCAGTTTAGAAATGCTTTCATAAAATCTTGTACTGACACTGACATAAACATGCCATTAAAATTTCCTACAGCTAAACCTTACGGAATTGATAAGTGCTTCGATGCCGGATGCACTCCAAGCCACCTCAGCAAACATAATCACCCAAGGCTGACTCATCCCCGCCTTCGTTAGGCACTCAATGTTACGAGCGCTCGGGAAGCAACAGTCAAATCATTCCCCATTCATATCCCGCACATTCTGAATCCCACGCCATCCAAACTGCACCCCCTCTGGCTTCCATGGCTCCCAGTGACGCCCTGTCACTATCAACCCTCCCCACAATGAAGAGCGCTACCTATCGGGTGTAAAAAAAGACGTGCCCCACGTGACACATGCATTGTTAAACGAAGGGAATAACGTTCTACCGCTCCCTCTTTCCTCTAGTTCAACCAGAGAAAGGGAACATGGTTTCAGCGCCGCACATTTTTGCTGCCCCCGCCCCTTTCTTATGTGCACCCCCTCCGGAAGTACCTTTGGAGAGAGAGAGAGGGAGAGAGCCCGCCCACCCCTTCCCACTCTCCATCCCTCCTCCTTCCCTCTTTTGCCTCTAGCCCCCGCCCCCACACAGGCTCGATAGCCTGGGCAACTTAATCGCCGAGGAGGATCGCTCAGCGGACGCTAACGGCCAAGACGTAAGATTATTTATGGCATAGGCCGTTTTGGGGAGGAATGCGTTTAGGGATACGTGAGGGTTCGGATTAGGGAACGGTGAGCGGGAATAAACGATGCGGCGACTGGCGGGATGGCGGGGTGGGCGTGCGAGGAGGGCTTTTAAGAAAGCATGAAGGTGAAAGTGTACAAGAGGGTTTGAGGCATTTCGAGATGAACGGAAGGGATGTTCCGTTCGACGAAAATGGGATATTCCCCAAAAAGATGAAACGATGAAATTGAAGGACGAAGGTCTGATCCCAGAAAATAGCCTCCAAAATGAGATCAAATTATATTGAGAAGATCCTTCGGTTCAAAGTGTTTGGTAATATACCCTAATTAGCAAAAATAACACTCTAAAATCCTGATAATGACATTCAGATGAAATGATGCCTATTTGTTACATTAGTTCACCTGTCTGAGTGGCCAGAAAGGTAAGCCAGCTCCCTGTTTTAAATTTATTTTCCTTATCTATACTTCTTGGATAAAAAACCAGTGAAAATTCCACAACGGAAGCGTCCTAAAGCTCTACAGACACTTTACACAGGCTTACACACATACATATATTAAGAAAAGGGATAGATGCACATAAAAGAAGAACACATGAATTATATATATATATATATATATATATATATATATATATATATATATATATATATATATATATGATTTCGTCGAAGTAAGTGTTGAATAAACAATTTGGACAGCAACAAACAATATAGAACCACATATATTTAAAGAGATGGCACTCAATGCTTTAGTAATGGTGGCAGCGCCACCAAAATTCTGAACACAGGTGAGTTTTTTTTATGTGTTTCTGTGTTTTTGTTTTTGTTCACTAGTGCTATCTCGGTATACATTAATATTCACATCCGTGAGACTTTCACATAAGTTATATATTTATTATATACACGCATATACATAAATATATATAATATACATAAATATACATATATATATATACAATATATAAATAAATATATATAATATATATTTATTATATACACGCATATACATTCAAACCACACAAATCGAACCATTATCTCCAACTGAAATATTTTTATTGTACCTACAGAAATGTCTGAATTTCTCAAAGTTCTTTTCCGCCTCTCATAATCAGACGAGTAACGAAATCATAAATAATAAAGAGCGTGTAAGGCTGTTTAAATATGTGTTTCCTGGCAATGGACTATGAAAATTCAAAGCTAGTCAATGATATTTTAGAAGTATGATTTTTTGAAGTTTTTGCCTGGCATGTGAAAAAGCACCCTGCCACACACCCTACTGATGGCTTGCAGATTATCATTTAGATGCAGACGTGCAAGGATCTATTCCGCTACGAACTCGGAGAGGGAATTTCTATTCAAATGCATTAATGAAACCGTAGGCCGCTTTTGACAGATAAGGGAAGATTTCACCTCGAACTAATCCCCACAGCATTACAAATTCCCTAACTCAAGGTGGGTGGGGGTTGTTCCATTCTCTGTCACCATTCGGTTTCTCACAAAGTTTCAGCGTCCAGAAATCCGCAGAGCTTTAAATTTAAGATTATCCAAGACCATCACTCGAAATTTTGAGCTTTGGGCCTTTCAGTCGAATGCTCTACCCATTAGTCTAACGCACCCCGGAAAAATACTCCAGTATGCTAACTAAAGGTGAAACTTCCCTAAAACAATAAAATTTGAAATAAATTTACAACATAAGTACGTTGAGATGAAAAGAAGGAGGAGGTTGAGATGAAATAAATATGTGAAATAAATGTATGAACTATTTATACGAAGAGTGGATGTAACAAGATTGGAAACTGACAGAAAACTTGAGCACTTACCTTGGAATTGAAATTAAAGAAAAACAAAAATTGAATTAACAACACGTGAAGACCGCATCAATGACGCGTGATACTCTTTGAATGTGGTGCATGGATTACCCTCACATTGGTCCTTGCAGTATCATTTCTATCTCATTAACTTGTTGCACCAAAATACCCAAAAAAATAGCCATAATATATTAATATATTCTCATGTACTGGATGACTATAATGAACACATTATTTTGCAATTTTTATTTTAAATAGTTATAACAGGAATGCTAGCATAATAATATTCTAAAAAGTTAAAAATTATCAAAAATATTACGATACGCCAATAATTTTCCGACACCATTGTGATGAGGTACGAAGGTCCATGACACTCCGTAGACTCTAGATCGGACGTTATCTTGATGGTGGAGTTGGTGAACTCGGAATCTGGGAGTTTTCCTCCACTAAGGGTGGTTCAACTTGGGGGGAGGGGAGTAAGATGGAGCAAAACAGAAGGAAGACGAGGGGGGAGGAGCAATCACCGCAAGAGCACGGAGGTTCGTCCGAGCAACTTTTCCGACGCACTTCTCTCGGCGCAGCTGCCAGGTAGCAGCCCCCCTCGAGCATTTAACATCCCTTGAACGTGAATAACCACCATCGGTCGCCACGAGGGTGTCTGAAGGGTTTACGAGTGGAAATCGCGAGCTTTTCGTGACGTTCACCCCACTTACGCTTCGTTTTTACACCTGTTTACAGTTCACTTGGGTAAAGTGTTTAAAACAGCCACCGAAGGCAACTGGGACCGCGAAATATACAGCTTCTTTTATGACTTCGTGCCATGAACACTTATGGTAATGTGTATGATATATCATGGTAAAATTATGGTGGTTGTCCATACGACGTTTGGATGAAGGGTCAATAAAATGATTTTAGTAATCAGGATTCAAGAGGAATGCTGCCGGCATGAATTCTTCGGGTATGCTCTTGATAATTGATACATATTATTTTTTAATTTTAATATTAAATAATAATTTTAATTTAATATTAATTAATTTTATTATTTAATTTATTAAATACCTACGAGTATTATTAAATGAAGAGTTCCAGCCACTAAAATGAAGGGGCTCTTAAAGGGAATTGCTGTCACGTGATTGACGGAAATTGTTTCTCTTCTCTTTTACTGCCTCTTTAAATTTGCTAACCAAATGTATCTCGCATTTTAACACTTTAATTTTTAACCTAAATACATTTTAATGATGTTCAACGGAATGTTAAGATTTTTACAAAACTAAAACTTTCTAAAAATTGAGTAACAGCAACTCAGCCAGGTTTTTAAAACATCATTTTACGTTAATTATTTCCTCATCCGCAATGTGTATACAGTACCTAATGCATCTGACATTCATTTAATTGACGAAAATCCACATTTTTTTTATAGTATTTGGAAATAGAAAATCACTTGATAGAATATCACTCTTCATTGTAAATAAACGTAGAGAAAACTCTGACAGCAAACTTTACTGTATCATTGACGTTTAACCGCGAGGTAGCAATCACCATTCCCTCCTCATTCCCACCCATTGACTGCAATCATCATTCACTCACGCGGCGGGATGTGTTCTGGACAATGGCCGATGGACGATGCTGACACTGCAGCATGTGTAGGAATCGGGAGTGAACGATAATGAACGAATGTTCATAACCCGAGAAGCATTACGCAGCTTCCAGCCGTCAATTTTTAATTATTACAGATTTCCCTCGTCGGAGTGGTGGTGGTGACGAGTGTGGGAGAAACGGAGGGGTGGGCGAGGGGAGAAAGAGGGAGAAGAGAAAGATTTTATCTCACAGCTCGTAAGGAAATAATGGCACCGGTTTTATTTTTCCGAATGGGAACATTTAATTAAAATTCCACTAAGGAAAAGAGAGAGAGAGAGAGAGAGAGAGAGAGAGAGAGTGAAAAAGAAAGGAGAGAGAAAGAGCCATGGAGGAGCAGAGAGAGGAGGGAGGGAGGGCGGGGTTAGAATGCGTAGGCAGGAGAGGAAAGGGAGTCGGGAGCGGAAGGAGAGGTTGGGAGCAGATGGGGGGCGAACGGGAGGCGGAGGGCACTGAGGGAGCCCTGAAATAATGAGGCCAGAGACCAAAGCCGGGGAAGAGGGGGGAGGAAACTCCAAGGAGGGAGGGATGAGGCAGGGGGGGAAGGTCTCAAAAATCCGTTCAAACGAAGATATTTAATTTATTCTTAATACGACGATAAAATGAACAACATTCGAATGACGGTGGGAACGATGGGGGGAGAAGGGGGGGAAGAGGTGTAGCGTAGGGGATAGAATTAAAAACGCGAGGGAACACGGAATCGGCATAAAACGGCGTGAGGAATCGAGAAGACGTCGCCGAAGACATCGTGAAGAATGACGTTGGGGGGCGCGTGAGTCGAGAGGGGAGGAGGGGGAGATCGTAAAAGACCGAATAGGAAGGGGAAATAACTTTTACTGCGACGATTGGCGGAGATGGGAAGGCGTGGGGTGGCCTGGATGACGCATAACGCAGGGCTTCCGAGAAGGCGCACTCTTCATTCTGCTTTTCCATTTTTTTGTCATTTTTTTTTCACTCGCCCATCCCACTCTCCTTCCGTTAATTTAAAACTGGTCAAAGCTAAAGTGAGAAAAACAGGGTTAATGGCAAAAAATGAGAAGGAGAGAATATTTGAGAAAAAAAATAAACAAAGGCTCAGAAACGGATTAAAGAAAATGGATGGGGCGGAGAGAGAGTATTGGGAGGTTTTTTTCGGAGGAAGGAATGGGGATTCTGGGTATGAGGAGGGGTGGCGGAGTAAGGAAGGAAGCAAGACGAAATCTTCCGTAGGAATCGGGTGATGTTCCCGCGACGAAAAGGGTGGTCCAGGGAAGGGCGAGGATTTTCGGGGAGTGGGTAGTGTTGAAAAAAAGTGGGACCGGGTAGTGGCAAAAACTTGTAGGTGAGGAAAGGGGCGGGATTATTTGGCGAGGGCGCAGAGAGAGAGAGAGAGTTGCGGAGGTTTGCGGAGGGAAGTGGGAGACGACAGAGCAGGGTCCGTCGAGGTTGTATGGGAGAGTTTGCGTGCGCAGGACATCGTAATTAAAGGTTTTTACCTCGTCGCGGAAGGGGATCCCCGACTAAGGTTTGAGGACCGAGCCCCGCGCAAAGGGACGCGGGGAGGGAAGGGGGAGAACCTGGGGGAAGCGCGGGCGGGGAGCGGGGTCGCAGGATAGGGGACGTTAATTAAAGCTACGGGTGAGAATGGAGTCACCGGCACCACCCACGAGCACCGACCCTCTGTTCAGACCCCCGGTCCGGTCCCCGCGCTCCTCCCGCCGCCCTGTGACTCCTTCCCCGCTTTGTCGCCCGCCATGCTCCCCGCCACGCCTCTCCATGAGGCATCCTTCCGGTCAACTCCACTTTCCCCTCCCCCTCAAACCCACACCAGCGCGACCTCAGCTACACCCCTCACTAGCAAGCACGTTCCCCGACTGTGGCCCCACCCTTTTGCCCCCGCGGGGGTGAAGAGGGGTGGGGACATATCATCTCGTCGCACACCGACTAGCACATCCCTCCCACCCTCTCTCTCCCCTACGCTCCCGTGGGAGAACGTACGTGTAGAAGCTGTTCCTGGAAGAACGATTCTTAAGCTCCTCCCAAATCCCGTACGCTCTCCTCGTGCGACCGACATGCATGGATATGGGGGGAGGGAGAGACAGACCGGTAACCCCTCGCCTTTCCTCCTTCCACAGCGCACCTCCCCCTACCCACGTCCACTATTTCATACGGTCCCTCCCGCCTGCGCCTTGACGCCGTTTCCCCCGGAAATCGCCTTTGACCTCCATATTCCTCGGGAGTAAATACACGACACTGCTTCGGAGCGAGAGGGTAAGAGTGACCCGAGTAGCTGCGGGAGTCCTTTTACTTACTCCCAGGCGACAAACTCCCCCATTTCGCTGGGTGCCCGCGTTCCGGGCCCGCATTCACCCTATGATTCATGTGAAACGATCAGAGAATGTAGAAGAGAAAGTAAATCTGGAAAGTGCCTCCAGAAACGTCATCAAAAGATTTGATAATTTGTGTTTGATCTGTATATTTGGTTACATTTGTCATGTGACTTATGTTAAATTAATATCTCATCCGAGAAATGTTTAGTACACCCTAGCTATTACGAATTAACTATTTTTTAAAGCTTTCACAATACACTGACAATCAAAACACACCTTTTATAAAACAACATGACCCTATATAGTAATATCCTGGATGTTGAACAGTAAGGAAATTTATTTGGTAACCATTTTGCTCCCGGAGACTCCAATTTTAATTATAAATAGAGATACTGCAGCAAATTTCTACTTATATTAAAGCATATTAAGATCAAGATGAATATATATTTAAAATTAAATTCTACATAAAGGTCTCAGAATTATTCTATTCATGAAAAAATAGTTAAGAGCATCAATACAGAAGCGACGTGTTTCCACTTTGACGTAGAAAATGGCAATATTGAAAAAGACTTGAGGTAGTGGTAACCTCAAATGAGGTCCTGATATGGGGTTCCAAGAATGAACTCCATTCTACGAATCCTTTAATTCAAATTTCACGAGAATAATTAATTAGTCACTCCCTTATCGTGAATGAAAACGAGCGATTTTTAAAGCATCAATCCGAATCTCTTTTTTTTTAATTTTCATCCTCCTAAACCCCCCTCTCTTAAATTATATTTGAATAATAGACTGGTGGTGGTCATATTATTTTTAAATATCAAAAACCTTGAAAATTTCGCATCAGCCGAGAAACCTTTTCTTTCCCTTGGAGGAAAGTATAAAATAAAATAAAAACTTCTTGTCACTTGTACTCGGCCAGTGCTGGTGTTCGTGCATATGCATGCAAAAAAATACCCTCGTAGACAAAAAAAAACGCGAAAGGACACCCAAGACGACATGCGTCAAAACAAAGTGAAACATAGGCGAATGAAATGGAGCGAGTTGTGTGACGTTCCACTCAAACGTTATGCAGGAGGGGGAGGGGGCGTGATAGGGACAGGGGGGGAACGGGGGTGCGAAGGAAGGTGCACTCAGGGGTTCGGAGAAGAAACTCATCTCAAATATCCACACACAAAGCGGGAGTGCTGAGTATCACCACGTCCCTTGAAAATGAAAAGCCACCTTTAGTAAATACGCGAAAAAAAATGAAAACGGCAGTAGGAATTGTGAAAGAGGCGGGCATAAAAGATCGTCAGGATATATGAAGAAAGATAGAAAACTAAATGAACAAACATTCAAGAGTTAAAAATGTCGCCTCAGGGAGTAAGAGACGAGGGAGAAAAAGGAAAAAAAGAGGGTTGAGACAGAGAATGTCACTGGGAAGGGGAGTATAATGAAGGAATAATAAAAAAAACTCGAGTGGCATCATCGTCTGCAAGGGAGGAGAGATACGTGGATAGCGTCCTGCTGGATGCTGGCTGAGGAAGCGTGTTGCGAAGGGGTTGCCATGGAATTAGACTGAGACCGCAACACAGGTACTGTGTGAGCGAGCTTGGCAGAGATGAGGACGGGGTACAAAGCAGCGTGGAGCCTAATCACGTTGACTACGGATACCTTTGAGAGGAGACCATGAATAATGTTTAGCTTTCTGGCTTAATGCCTTCACATGTGTATGCCTATCTAGCCCTTTCTCTCCATCTATCTCTATCTCTCTCTTTTTATCCGCGGATTAAAATATTCTTTTCATCAAGTATCAATTATATTGTTGTTGAGGTGGGGTATGAAGCGTTTCCCGCTGTGAATAGGAGCGTAATCTATTATATAGGTAAAGCGTTATTGTGTTACGAAAATTATCCATTTCAGCACTGAAATTTCAGGTAGCAAGGAGTAGACTCTGCAAAAGTCAACTAATCAAAAAGACGCATGGAAATGATTCAATGGAGGTGAAGTGCACAGCTTAAGAGGCAATGAAATCTGTTTCAATAAATAGTGATTAAATATTATCTAGTCTAGATTGCCAAAAAATCAAGTTAAATTCTGCATTTAAACAAATGCAAGAGGGAAAATGTATAAAATTGTAATAAAGATGAACGCCAAAAGGCTTCTCTTGTCTTGATCTCATGTTGGATAGATCATTTGGGACAATGGGCAGAAGGCTTATCATAGTGATTTCGGAATCAAATAAGTTTAAAAAGGTTTTCAATTCGTGGAAAAGCATTATTAACGAATATAAAACATCACATTATTATTGAATATCTTGAGTACGGCACCACTGGAACCACAAAAATATCATGCAAGACAATTTCTAAATGAATACAAATGATCTGCGCATCAGGTAGACAGAGAAAGAATAATGTTCCGCCGCCTTACATTAGTAATTGAGACCACGGGGAGAGAATGAAATTGACTGCCAAATAGACGGCTTGAGGAGTCCTTACTCCCTTTCACAACGCCTGACCAGAATAGGAAACACATCAGGTAAGAAGATCCTAAATACCCGAAAATAAAACAGTACAGAATGATAATAAATACTAATTTTTCCAACGAATGGAAACCTAACACAAACTACCACACTCCTTGATGGGGGCTCACAGTTTAGGATGTGAATGCAGGATTTGAAAGTAGTAGGTAAATTGGCAATATGAGGAGGTAGTATTTTTACGGGTGATTATCAATGTAAGGTGCAAAAATTGTTAAATTATAACAATTCGGAGTATAACAGCAAAAGGTTGAATTAAAATAACATAAGCATGGCATTTTGGCTGAACTAAGTTGGACCCGTCAGGTATTGCCTCATGCCATGATACTATACATTATTGACCAGTTACTATCTTTAATGTTTTAAATAATAAGGAATAATACAAGCAATCTAAATTGAAGCACAAGGATACAAACACTTAAGTCATTGAAATATTCCTGTTCAGAAGAATGAATTGATAAAAGGTGATAATTTATGAACGTATTCTCTTTTTCCATGGACGACTAAGGAATATTTTTTCAACTGTACAAATCGTGACTACCATAGCAGAAAAATTAAGCAAATACAATCCTGGGATACGTATCTAGCATACCCTCCCGACGTCATTCAATACATAAATCAATTCAGTAGCATTTCTCCATCACCCTTAGAGTAGGGGTACATACAAACATACTGAATCCTTCCTGGATTTTGGGTAGCAAATTACTTTTGCTCATTCAAGCCTAAACCATCTTAATTTGAATCCAGGATATGTTTGAATGTGAATTTTATTAAGTTAATTTTTTATCATCATGGAAGAGATTCCAGGTAGCCACACCGGTCAGCATTTATTTTAGAAATGGGTTTTATGTTCTAATGCAAATAATTCGACGATGACTCCCATAACGATGCTCGGCAGACGACATTTTGCGAAGTGCAACAAAAATGCCTAAACAATGGAGTCAAGGGGAGACAGGAGGATTTAAATGTGGAGGAAGACGTTTCCTCAGGTTGAGTAACCCAAGGATAATGAGCAAGTGGGACAGGGAGCTGAGTAAAGAAGTAAAGAAGAACCTTTGACTCCCATCGATAAAAGAGAGCGGGCGAAGTGATGGGAGAAAAAGCCTCGACGGATGACGGCGAAAAGGGACTAGCGAAGGGAAGGACATGGTGAGCACATGACCCTTGGGGAGAACGGGGGAGGGTACAAGGGGTGACGCCGGGACGGGAGGCTCGAGGGCTTATATGGAGAGGGGCAGGGAGGAGTGCGGGGGGGGGAGAGAAAAGGGTGTCGACTATGTTGCAGAGGCTGTGAAAAGTTTAGCGGAGGACAAGATGGGAGACGAAAGGGGACGTGGGTAGAAGGGGCGTTGAGAGGGTCATAGGGCGCGCAAGGGCAGATCGCGATGTCTCGGCCTTGAAAGGACTTCCTTCTTCTCTCACACCCTCTCTCTGGCCAGGGCACTTTCATCATCCCTCCGGACCCGGAGAGGACAGGCTTCGCCAGGGAGAAGAGAGAGCGAGAAGGGGAGAGGGAGAGACGGAGGGTGAGGGTGTGTGCGAGGGAAGAGCGAGAGGTTGGGGACCGGAGTAGAAGCCATGCGGTGTCAGACAAGACGTCAAGCTGGAGATGTCGAGGAACGTCTTGGAGAACGTGGGGTCGTGGTGAGGGCAGACTTCGGGCAAACTCGGTTTCGACCACCTAATTTGTAAAGCTCCACCGCTGAGAGGTTACTAAAAATGGCATCCTCAGCGGCGCCCAATCTCATACATGCATACATACATGTATGTGTTTCATTTATCATTATCGACGGATGTCAGCTGAATATTTGGTTGGGGAGTTCAACAGCTAACTACAATAATTATGAGGGATTTATCATGAAAAAAACTAAATATTTTATTAAATTATATCAATAGTTATTTGTCTTAATATAAAATAATACATAAATTACGATGGATACGTAGATCTCTTTTCGGAGATAGCACATCCGTGCTTAGTATATACGTATACTTTCCTCTGAAAATTGCTACACGGTCACCAAAACAGGAGTATTCCGTTTACTTATATTGGTTTAGGATATCTTTTATTATTATTCATTCAAGGTCAATTTGAGAATACACCAATAATGATAGTTTGAGGAATACAGAAGGAGAAGAGGTGATGCGTTTTATTTCTCTCCTGAAACACTATGAAGCACTATGTTCTTCCTGCATGGCAAAAGTAGTAGAGAAAAATGTTTTACGTAGTGGATGTATAGATGCCTGCAAAACCTTTTTCTGTTGTTTAAATTATGCCAAAACTTTTCCCGATAAAAGTAATCTATTACCTAAACTTTTCGTGACACGTAACGTGGAAGTGATAGGCTGGAATGACCCCTGCTGCTCAGTTTAGTGGCGGAATTACAGGATATCACGCAGCTGTAGAACATGGAGACTACAAACGTTATTTTAGGCATCACAATCATATTCTCAATCTAAATTTCATGCACACATGGATTCGCCCCGCTTTAAGATGAGTTACCTTTGCCGACGATGACAAGTTAACTGAACAAGGACATGTATCCAATGCATAGGATTCAAATTAGGACTTGGTTATGTAAAAACCTGGTTGGGAAATAGGACGGCTCCTCCTAGAGCTCAGGTTCGAGTAATGTTAGACAATTTCGGAGATCACCAGTGACAGGGATGACCTTATCCCTACGATGCAAGGAAGGAGATTTGCTCGAAAGAGAATGAGCAATTACTCTCTAGTGGCCACTTGGGAGGCGTTACCCAGCCCGGCATGCGGCGCTCCGCAAAACTTACGTCATCCTATTGCAAAAACCCTTGGGCGAGGACTAGTACGGGGTCCGACGGAGAAAGGGTGGCGATTCTTGAGCCCACTCGGAAGTAAAAGGATCGCCGGGACAAAAAAAGAGGCTGAAGGGTGGGTGGAGAGGAAGGAAAAAAATAAAAAGAAAGAAAGGTCTGGAATAAGAGATTAAAAAGGAGGAGAAATAAAAAAAAGAAAATTGTTCGATGGAAAGGGACCATGTTAACTTCGAGTTAAAGTGCTGGTGGGAGCGTGAGAAGGTGAGGAAGGGGGATGTTGGGTGAAAAGGAGTGGCGAAGGGATAGGACAAAGGGAACAACGAGAGGTGGGTGAGGGTGGCGAGGGAAGAGAATGAGGGAGATGGGGAGGAGGAAGGAGACGGGTAGAAGAGGGAGCGGAGATAGGGCCGACATATTGGCTCTCGGCGATGGTGTGTAAGGGAAGAGTGGGATGTGAAGGGGAAAGCCATTAACGAGGGGTTAACAAGAGACTGTCAGGTGCTGAATGGAGTGGGTGTGAGTGGGGATGCAGTGAAATGGAGAGGGGTGGGGAAGAAGTGGGCGAAAGGGAGAGGAAAGAATGGAGGTTGAAGAGGGAGGAAAAACGAAGACGGAGAGGGATGAAGGGGAAGTTTAAAAGGAAGGGTCAGTGAGAGTCGGCTGTGAATCGAGTGTAATCGCAATCCCTAAAAGGTTCTAATGTCAAGAGAAAACACTACTTGGTAACGGAGGAGAAAGAGAGGATAATGATTGCCAATGGAGACTTTTCCGATACCGAAAAGGTTCAATCCAAGGCTATCAGGTTCATTAAAAACAGTCTAAATAAAATTTAAAATCACTTTAACGCTTACAGGTACATATCGGCTGGAATGCAATATAGGGATTACACTAAGTAGCGAGAGAAATATTTTTTTTATGAAATGGATGAGATAGCACCCGCAAGCAAATTAATTGTGGCACACTTATAATTGGACATGATACAAAAATAGAGAAATTATCGTGAGAGACTTAAACCATCGGTGAGTCGATCGAGCCAGGCTAAGCCCGAGGTCACCCGAAGTGTCCGAATACACTCACAGGCATGAGTACTGCAAAAGCTCAATCTGAGACAAGTAAGCCCTCAGTTATCGAAGCCTTAAAGCTAATACCACTGCCATTAAAAAGAGCTACTATATAACGACCTTTTCCTCGTAAATACTATGTAATGAAAACTGATTGTACCTCGCCTATATTATTGAGCTGAAAAAATACGTCTTTGCGACTTTAATTTAATTTTTAAAAAGCCATCATTAACCAACATCTTCATGTTAACTTCCTACTTTTTTACTCTCTTTCGCTATCACCTTGCCTTTCAAATGAAGCTATCACCCTCTCAAAAGCAAGTCAAGTGTCACCCACGGCATTCATAAATACGTTTTGAAATAGAGAAGGAATATTCTAAAATTAAAAAGGGAATGACGATTTATAACTTTTTTCAACGAATATGAAACATAATTTGTTTGACAAACTTAAACTAACAATCATTAGGAATATTTGTAACTTTAACGGTAGTTCTTTGTTATTGGACAAAACTCAGAGAGAAATAACATTTCTGGAACCAAAAAGAAGCATACGACCGACAGAAATGTAATTTGCATGTGTATCGTGTTTTTTAATGTAGAAATTAATATTTCTTCGTATAACATATATATTCAGACATGGAATATAACCAATGAGTGACTCGGAACAGACAATATGTATTCGAAGAATACCCTCGCAACAACTATAAATCATCTTTTTCTTCGACAAAAAAAATGAGAATACGAAATCCGGAAGGGTTGAACTTCCTGGTGCCTTCTAGAACTAAAAAAATAAAGTATTATTGTGCATGTCACAGCTTTATTTTGGTCATTCTTCTGTAATAATATGTTCATCCATTTTGCCTACGATCGGGACTTACTCCTCAGTTTTTGCATGCCCATTTTAAGTAGGTGAACGATGTCGAAATATTATATTTCCATATGCATTAAATTTATAAATAAATATTATAAATCCTTATGTGGAGAGCACTTTGAGGGCTCTCCACAAAAAGAGAGTCAATGGAAGAGAACGACGCCCGTCGGGTGGGACGTTAAATTGCGGACCCCTCGGCGCTTTTAGAAAAAAGTAGGCTAATGCCAACGCCGGGTTTCTTTCCACCCTTTATTCCCATCCATTTCTAATGGCGCAAATGACCTCAGCTGTCAGTCGCCTCCCCTAAAAACTACTACTACGAAACCTAGTGAACGGCAATTTGGTATGGCTGGATTGATGATCTCGGGGAAGGAATGTTTCTAATGAATGATTTCAACGATAAGGGATGCTGAGATTTAAAGAGCCATGAGAAAGAATGGGGGGGGGGGCGAGGAGGGGAGTGGGCAAAGGAGGCTGAGACATAAGAGAGGGAGAGAGCGAAACAGAGCAGGAAATGGAAGGAGATAAGGAATGGTACTTCCCTATGGAAACATTTACATATAAAGGAGTGGTTTAGAGATAAAGAGCATGTTGTGGGCCTGGTAAGAGGCGATAGAGTCACATGAAGCGAATGGAAGGACCCTGGATGACTGATTGATTAAGGCATTCATTAAAGCGGGGCGAAACTGGATATATATGAAGACTTCCCTTCCCGCACCACTTGTCGAAAAAAAACAGTGCTAGTGGTAAAAAAATGAGATCTGATTTAGGCAAGTGGATCTCCTCTTGGCCAATTAACTACTGCTCCCCTCACTTTCCGCTGGCTCGCCTGCTGCTCGCCTCTCTGTCGAAAATGTTTCAGAGTTTCAGGCGTAGGGTTTGTTGGTAAAACCTAATGAGACAAAAGAGAGAGAAAGATATTGAGTGCTGAAAGTAGCCGCAATAATAACTGTGTTATCTTGCTCTAAAAATTCAAATTTTAAATAGTAGTCTAGAAGTTCTTAGGGTTTTTTCTCCCGAAGGAATAGAGCAAAGGTAAGAAATTATAGAACGATAAGTGGATTTGTTTTCTTGCCCCAAAAAAAAATAAAATATTAGTGTATTTGTCTTTCCTTTTAAATTATGTGCCAGATGTAATAAAAGTATCACAACTGTATTCCTTCTAGAACTCCCATTTATAAAGCGGAGAAACCCCGACTTCTAATTTAACAATAATGGTAGGCAAGAATTTTACGAATGAGATAAGGGGCGTCGCTCAGTTCCAGGAGTCGAAACAAGTCTGCCGGGAACCGGGCGAAAACCTGATGTGTGAGTGACAAGAGTGCGAAAGACGTAGCGCATAGCGTGAGGGCCGGGAGGGGCGATGGGGTCAACACTGACAACAGGTCGAGCGTTCACGAGATATGCCTAGGTGAGGCCTCTCGCCTAACGCTTGCTTTCTTACCTTTCACGAGTAGTAGGAACAAGGGCTTGTCTGAACGTCAAAAGTTGTAAACTGCTGCTCAGGATGTTTTTGTTTGCGTTCCTCTACGTGCGTTTCTTGTGCAACATGCACCGAAAGAAAGGAGGTGTAATTCATAAAGTCCTGCGGAGATCTTTCTTGTTCCCTACACGGAAAGAGCATCAAGTGGAACGAGGGGAGCTTCTAATCTGCAAGTACTCAGGTTTTCGGTGCACAATATCATCCTGGCAAAATCTCACACACTTAGGTATACTCTAAAACCTCCCATGACGTGATGTGCCTTTCACAAAAAGCGCGGAACAATTCTTGGGCGAAACGTTTTGCTGTTTCACTGCTTATCTATCTGCAAAGAATTGACATCGTTAAAAAAAACTGCACCGTGGAATGGCCTTATTAAAAAGCAAGAGAAGGTGGCTTTAAAAGTAATTTTAATCCGAAGGTATTGGTACTCCTGAATTGGAGAAACATTTAGGCACGTAGGTAGACATGTCAAAAGTGATTTTTACAGTGATGATTATATTTACATTTCACGCTTATTTACACCTTGAAACGTTGGCTTTTTATTTGTTTTAATTAGTTATGTTCCAGGAAGGATTTAATCATTATGATCACAGAATACTACTGAAGCTTACGAAGTTTAATTCGGAGGAATTCCACTTCGCGGGATACATTACCACAAATCTGGTACGAGCAAGGATGCGGATCTTTTTATGGCATAATAAATCAGGTACTGGTTGACCTTTAAGGGAGGCATTTTAGAGCCCAGCAAAGCAAAGATATTTAAATAGTTTACGAGAAAACTGACGTAGTTTTTTAAATTTACGATCAGCCAATTTTTGAGGATAGTCGTAATTTTACGGAGAAAGTGATTGAACTGACACTGCTCAGTAAAAATTCTTTTTCTCGAACAGGAGAATATACTATAGAAGAACTTTAAATCTTACGTTCAATTACTGAGATGAGCGTTAGATTGAAAACCAAGGGACAAGCATTTGAATGGAATGGGACTCGGTTTTTCGTGACTTAGTGAGAATTTCATTGTAAGGATCGGCTTAAAACATTTTTTACTATGATCATGAGAACAGGAATTCGCGCGATTATTTTAAGAATGTATATGAACAATTGTCACTTGTGATGTGTGTCACATATTATGTAGCTCAAAGGAGTGTTGCTTTAATGTGTGAGTCGTAAAATCTTGGGCGCATACAGTCTGAAGGTAATTTACAAAACCACCTACATACTTACTTACGGCCCAGGCTTCTCAAAGGGAACACAAGAAGTACAGTAAAGTTTCTACAGCTTAATAATAAGCCGTTAGAAGCTAAATATACAATGACACCTTTCGCCACTTGTAACGAGGATTTACTGATAGTAAACATTAAACTATTTATAAAGATAAATTTCATGTTTTTGTTAAGCTTTATAGTAAAGAAAAAATATAATTCTAAATTTACAAAATACATATCTTTACACATTTTTAAAAAAATTAAAAGGGCAAATGAATGGGGAAATATTGCCCAATTTTGCAGAGAACCTTATTATTTACAGAGGGATAAAGAAAAATCTTCCACAACCCAAATAAAAAATTTAATTCAAAGAAACTGCGGGAGATGCCGCAACAATAACCTTTAACTCAGTCATCCTCTTAATATACATTTCAATGGAACAATTTCAAAGTGTAAAAATCATTATCAGTAAAGGCGAATGATTTTTACACACTAAATTGTTGCATAAAAATAAAATATAAATTTAAGCGAGACCGATGCCTGGTATGTAGATTACGTTCCCCCTTGTCTAATTTATTTTTGATAAATTTCAAGTAGGAAATTAGGGCGCAAACTTTTCAAGGTATAGCTTACTATTTTCACAAATATTTTTAGCCGAAACAATCATTTTATTTCAATGCTTCAACTCCTCGATGATTCAACGAGAAACATTTCAATGTCAGGGAGCGAAACTGGCTTATCGACGAAAAGGTAATTGGCTAGAACAGATAATGTGGACACTTATAAATTATTTTAAGCCAAAACATTAAGTAATATTTGAATGAGAATTTCATATCCAATGCTCAAAAGAAGTTTAAAGCACATATAGGAATCAGGGATTCGCTTGGACGATAATCAAAATTTCTGATGCAATTTCAAGTTCAATTAAATCAAATTTTAAATGAAGTTATTTGAAATGTATGGTAATTTTCGGTTTAAAGATGGGAAAATGTTCACTAAAATAGATATCTTAAGGCAACTGCCACCGAGGTATCGTCTTCCTAAGAGACAGAGTTAAATTAAGCTATCTCCTCCTATTTTCTGATGATCTTGTTTTTTGGTGACGCTCTTCACCAACATATGGATTTCATACCAAATGACCCAAAGAATCATTAAAATACAAATTTTAACGTTATTGTAGATAACTATCAAAATTTATATGCACAAAAAACCTTAATTGACTTAATATGGAAGGAAGAAGTAAATTTCTAAGTTCAGAAGCGGTGCTGTAAATGTGGAACGCTTGTTAATGTTAAGGTTACACATGAAATCATTAGCATAGTTTCACAATCTTTGCACTACAAATTTAGAACCTTTGAATTTAAATGAAAGTTAACTGAAGGGGATTCACTTAACGAGGGCTAAAGGACTAAAAGCTGACGGATGGAAAAATCTGTAATCTGACTAAATCTGAATCGGTATGGTAATTGCGTTGAGAACGGGAAGGGAGAGCAAAAATTAGAGGTAAACGACTTGATTTTCAATGAAAACGTTTTCATATTCATCCATTACCATCATGCACTCAAATAAATGGAGTTCCGTAATACTTTGGCTGGAGAAGCTTCGGGTTTCTATTTTTTGTCTCGTTCCGTGTTCATACTCTCGGATGCAGAAAATATAATTTGCAATGCGAAATATCAGAGTGTATGGCCGTTAAGATATTCAGGACGAGGAAGAGTAACGATATGTCCTACATATATACGAGGGTCATCCGGAAAGTAGTACCCGTTCGTGAAATAAAGACACAAAAGTAAATATTAACAAACATAAAAAATTTTATTTGAAAGAGGATACTTTAAACTACTTCTCAACATAATCTCCAAGCAAATTAAGGCATTTGTCATAACGTGTGACAAGTTTCTGTATTCCTGCTGCATAGTCCTTCGCCGCCAGCTCATTGAGATAGGCGAGGGACCCATCTTGCACAAATTTTTGCATAATGCAGATGGTGTTTAACAATTTCATGAACAATTGTTCGAGAAACATTGGGAAAATGCTCACAGATGTCATCAATTGTGACGCGCCGATCGTTCCTCACGAATTCGTCAACTGAGCTCACCAGTTGGTCTGTAATGACAGACGGTCTCCCCGAACGCTCATCGTCGTGTGTGTTCCCCCTCCCCATGTTGAAGTTGCGACACCACCGCCGAACAGACGACTCGTCCATTACATTGTCTCCATACACCTCCTTTAATTGGCGATGAATATCACATGGGCGAACGTTTCTTGCATTGAGGAATTTAATCACTGCCCTCACTTCACAACTGGCGGCGTTCTCAATTTTTTTAAACATTGTAAACAATCACAGAAACAACACAGGCAATGCTAGCGTCACGCAACTTGGCTCAGAGAAGGCAGACAAGCCACTGAAGCTATCTGACCTCGTCCAGCGGCTACTCGCGTCGTCAGCACTTCATGCGGCACGAACGGGTACTACTTTCCGGATGACCCTCGTACTTAGCTACCCCGAAGTGATTCAGTATTCACGTACATGTGACAAAATACGAAATACCCTCGTAATACCCTTATAATAGCATCAATTTTATAGAGGACAGTGCGTCGGATAATTACCGCTCTAAGAGTGCTACCTCGATGAGGTTTGCGATATTAAGTTACCTTCTAGAAGCATGCTTCCCTTTGGGCCGCATACCTTAGCAGGGATGTAGCAAATAAGAAGGCTTCAGATTATTTACACATTTCATGACCGTTTCAAAAATCTACTATTTATAGAGTTTCATGATAACGCCACCCAACCATTCTCTGCCGTGGCTTCTCCTTGAAATAAAATTCATGACGAAATTTACATTTCTACATCATGACAATCAATTGTAAGTCAAGTGCGAAGTTGACAATCTTGCTCTTAAATTTGCGGATTTATTTCTCCTAGGATATTTTTGTTAAGGTTTTATTCAATAGTTAGCATGTATTCAAAGGAAAGGGAAACTATTCCGAGGTAATATTAAAAAAGGATCAGACACAGGTGTGAATGAATTTCGTATATTTCTCTACGTAATGCTTCATTAAAATACACAAATAGGAAAACCGAAAAATAAGACCCACACTAAAAAATTAATCAGAAAAAAAACATTTTACTGTCCAATTCAAGATATTTTTTCAATTCCAGAAAGAAAAATAAAACAAAAAATGTATACTCTCCACTTTTAACGAGAACATAATTTTTAGCATAGCTCGTATACCGGGGGCCTCCGATCGTCAATGGTGTTCGAGTGATGGTAACCAAATTATTCAGCATTATATGCTGCTATTAAGCATTCACTAATATCACGTACTTAATTATGAACAACCCTTAATTATTCGGTGGTAAATAATAAACTTGCATCATGAATGTCAACAAGAAGAGTTGGCGCTCTAACTGGTAACCTAAGCTGTGATAAATAATATTTTACTCTAAATATTTGCTTTAACATAAGGAACCAATTTCACCGGTGAATGACTATCATACTTTGAGGATTTTGAAAACATGGATAAATTAATATCAAGTTCAATTCATTATATGATTGTCACCTAATGTAAATGTTATCTCTCGCCCCTCGAAGCATTGGAAAGTACAATAATTATATTTACAGAGCTCGTCGGAAAATGACAACGAAAGAAATCATGAGATATGAATATTATTGACTGTCTGACCGTGAAAACGTTATTTCGTAATAATATTATTTTATATTATAACAGAGGGGAATATTTTGCTGTCATATTTGGAAGATGGTCCGTTAGGATTTCTGTGCGGTTTATTGCTTCATTTCTCCCAAAACATGCCGACGGTTTGGCTTGTTTACGTACTAATTTTCAGCACTGAATATGCACGATGCCCACATTTAAATTCGTTAGCCGTCGCTCACACAAATACAGAAGACAGTTCATCACTCGGATTAATAGTCGGTGGACACACAGCACACTCCTTTTAAATTTATCGTTCAAGAATTTCTATTCACGCAACTTAATCATGCGAGGCATTATTACCACTTGGAGAGCAATTCTTTGGAAAGCAAGAGTACAACCAAACACCGACAAGTGGTAAAGTTCATTGATAAAGGGTGTCATCATACGTAATCAAAAGAGTGAGATCTAACATATATTTTCACATCGTCGCCACATATTTCTTTCAATCACACGCGATTTTGGATTTTACAAGCAATAAAATCAGCATTGATTTTCGCAGATTCCTATTGCCCCGATCCATCTTCAGGTTACTTTCTGTCGTGATCGGCCCTTCAACTGAATCTACTACGTACCTGTTTCCTGGGTGTGAAGCAGATAGCTTGATCTCATTGTGGTCTACAGAAGGGGGAGAGAATAAAGGAACCCTGGAGTGCAGGATACATTTCATTAGCTAGATATCGAATCCCTATCAATTACACAAAATGAATTGAGATCTCGCAGGAATTTTCGTGCGTGTAGACGAAATAGGGGTCCAGATATAGCTAAAAATTACTCAACCGAGGGGGAAACACATTTTATTCCTGGACATGAATAAAGTTTTATTCACTGAGAGAATACTTCTGTTGGTATCTCGGTTATGGAAAGACGATTCCACGAAAAATAATGGCAGGGATGGTTGTAACGTCTCGGTGAGTCCTCTCGTAGAGCCACTGGGAAAGAAGAGGAATGATAACCATAACACCTGGAACCAACGAGAGGAACCAGCCTTATGGTTGGGACGGCGTTGGAGAGAAAATTGGTGTCGGTCAGTGCTCAGTTCAGCGGGGAAGGAACAGGAGGCAATACCAGGGATATTGGGGAGAAAATGAATACAAAACATGAATAGCCCGAGTTTTGCGAAGACAGAGAATCAGCAGGCTACGAAGGAAATGGGTTAAGTTACCTTGGCGTCTGAGTCCCTGTGGGGGATTAGCATGTGACTAAAGAGGGTTAGGGAGTAGGGGTATATACCGCGATAACCGCAGTCCGTGCTTCAAAGGGTTGATTGGGGTAAGGAGGGAACCCGTGGTCATTGTCTTAATGACGGATTACGCGAGGTTGGAGCCATTAAATCGGATTATCAACACTTACAATTTTGGATGTATTGCCAAAGATACTTCGTCTAGCTCATTTTGCCAGAAGTGCGATTATTACGTTCAGGTGGTAGTAATATGAGAATAAATTAGAAATCATTAGCATGCCATTCACTTAAGGAGTGTAAATTGAAATCATGTGTCATTCATCACTAGTCTGCGGATGAAATTAATTTTACAGTTGCCAGTAAATTTTGCTCCAACGAGTGGTGAAGAAATACATGGGAATGATAATAGAGGAGGAAGAGGTTACGTCAAAGTACCCGAACTGTTTCTCTGCTTTCTGATTCCCATCTCTTAGGCACTATAAGTATAGACATAGGAAATACTCGACTTCGACCTGACTCCTCTCCACTTGGAGCTATTTTCCTGGTCGGGATTAAACGGGTGGAGGATGAAGCGGAGGCAAATGAGTGAAATAAAACCTTCCCAAAACAGAGTACACGGCCTACCTCTAGCTGTTTCCTTCGCCCTCCCCTCTTTCAGTTGTTCCGCATATTTTAGCAATGCCTGTTATATCCACTAGAGAAACCTCTCACTCAGAAGACCTATACCTTCCTGATTTTACTCCGTGGAGGTACATATTGCTGGGAAAAGAGTTTCGCCGGCGTTATATTCGGAAATGGGCAATGGAAGGAACATGGACTGTGGAGAAATACCCATGGATATTCAACAGACCCATACTGCGGAGGCTCAAACAAGGACCCTGCCACTCCGTTTCCCTCGTCTCAGGTGGAATGCACATTTCTATTTTCATGTGCTCCATGCGGAAGACATGAATCTTACCTGACAACACCAGATCAATGTGAGATTAATAGTCAAACGTAGAGGACAATTAACAAGGGTAACTGCACTTCGACAACGCCACTGTAAGGCGGATATCGATCGGAAAAAATAATGCATACGTGGAAAATCACAAAACGGCTAATTACCAACAATAGATAACACGCTCGTTCGCAAAGTTAAGCCCGAGGGAATTATTTATTGTTTAAATGGAGCTATTTATCAATCAGTAGTTCAAATGAACTTGTAATTTTTTCTATCGTTAACGTTTATAGGTTTTCATTAACTCCGTTTAGTCCTTGGTTGTGGTATACAGATTTTGGTGCCTTTTACTCTGTAACAACTAAGCGGACCAATTTATTGTCGCTATGAAATGTTGTTAATTTCTTAAATATTTAGCAGGAGATCAGCTCTTTTTACTTACGCTCATACATTAAGCGTTGATATGGCACTCTTTAATGACCACATTTATAGCGCTTTAGAAGTTTAAAGTCAAAAGGTAGTTCTATCCCAGCCATTGGTGAACTTAAACAGAAAAAAAGAAGACCATTCTTAACTTTTTAGAGCGTATTTCTGAGGTAATGTGTTCACTGATATGCCCAGGGAGCGGGAAAGGGGGATGACAGGAGAGAGTCCCCACGACTTTCATATTCAGGGACCAAGCAGGGAAGGGAAAGAAAGGGCTAAGCGATGGTCTCAGGAGGAGAGCAAGGGTAACCATATTTCTCGGCTCTTATACTCGTCCCGCCCATTTCCCGCCTTACAAGTGGAGTGTCTAAAGCCCTTTAATGAGCACACTGTGGTACCATGCAACAACACTATGGCCGTCACGACAAATTCGCAGGGACATTAAACAATTCACTGCATTTACAGTCTGGAGAGCAATGCACTACTGCGACCATTACCATGGAAAGAAGGAATAAATATAGCTTCATTGAGAATAATTGGATTTTACCAGTTGATTCAATGGCCTCATGAATTAGGTATCAGCCGTCTGATCACAACCAAGGGCATCACTGCAGCGAAAACATTTTTTATCTTCGGAACGCCACGCCGGAATAAGCTCGTTCCAATTCAGTTAGCAGCTCATAATTCACCGTGTTTTCTTCTGAAAACACTCCCTTTTGCTATTGAAAATAATCTCCCTCTGTCAAAGCCTCCTTCTTTTCTTTATTCTGTAAGAGAAAATCAATTGGCTTTTATTCCAAAATCTCTCCTCCAAACTCAACCATGATCGATCGTAGTTTGGAAATATTAAACGTAGAATACCTTTTGGGAATGTGCTCTACTTTACAGAGCTAAAATTAATCTTTATTTTAGAACGTGTAAATCATAATGGGTCTTTTCCCACCGCTTTGAAAACATAACCGTACCTAGCTAAGCCTTCATATGCCATTCTGCTGCGCTATTTTTTAGAACCTGCGCTCACACATGTCTTCAAGGATTTTAAAATGAAATGCCCTTGAAAATCTCTAACGTCTCTCCGCACACCTGAAGTTGTTTTCCATTATTAAATGGAAGTAAAGCAAAGTCGTATTTATTTGATTTTTTTGTTTTCGGAACTTAAACTATAATAATCAACAAAAATCAATTTGGTGGAATTAGCTAAGAACAATTCGGTTCACACAACTTGAAATAATCCCAATTAAGTGATACATTCATAGACTAGCTATTAGAATATTTACAATTAAATCATGTTTAAGAATGCTTTTTACAAGCAGGTGATTCGGTGTTAAAGCCAACAAATAACTGCTGGCGTTTTATTTTAGATTTACAGCGACTACTCAGGGAACACTATCCCAAATCATGTAATCCTGCCCTTCCATTTATACTTCATTCCATATTAAAAACAGATGTAGAAACTATGAAGAGATAAATATGGAATGAACATCTAGATTAGGAACTTTAATTTTCAATTTGATAAAAAAATATTAAAAACAAAAATACGGGCATACGTATGAACCGAGCCGAGTCACTGAAATTTGTAGATAATTATGTAATTTAAACCAAAATACATGAAAGAAGAACAAGACGCATTTTACCAGTCAGTGTAAAATGTAAAGAGCTATATCGTAAACAAAAATGTTTCAAATTTACTACGGACCCCATTCCTTTCATTCCCCTCCACCCAGGTCTTTTCTCAATTTCCTTTATTTAATCTCTGAATTAATTAATTTTTCAGACTATTCGTCGACCACTTGTAATTCTTTTAAAACTTCTTGATTAGATTTTTTTTCAATTTTCTGTCCACCGACTTTCATTACGGAATTCTGAACATGAAAGAACCCAAATGGTCTCAATTTTGCTCACATGAATCCGTTCCTTTGGTTTTCGCCCGTTTTACTGACCATTCTCTCCTCTACTTACCGATTCGTCCGCTGCGAATCGATACTTGGGAATGAAAATCCCAATACTGTACTAAACTCTTCGCCACTGTCTTTATGGGTTTCTCTCTAGTTGCGTAGTACCAGCTGGTCGTTAATGTCGGGAGTCCTAGCACTGGCGGCACTAGGTATTATGCCAAGTGGTGAAACAATTATGAATTAATACAAGAAATAACAGAAAAAAATTACTACTCGGGCGGTTTGAGAGCCAAGCGGATAATGTATCCGAAATCTGATTCATATTTCTACAGGATTCACACACTCAGCTCCTCGGTCGAAAGACTTCGAGTTTCCAGATGGGGAATCATAGTAGTTTTCAGGGGAGGCGACCAACAGCAGAAATCATGTTTCGCATGGGGGAACATCCATACAGGTATTAGGCAATATAAGAAAATTCCATATTAAAATTATAAAATATAGTTTTAGTTTTGGATTAAAGCAAAAGAAAAGTTACATCATAACTTTTAAACGGTTCCGATTATTTAAATAAATCGTTCCCAAGGGATACTTTTGTAGATTTAGTGTCGAGGTGCTTGTTATTACGACCTCTAAAACTGGACTTTTACACCATAAGGTTGGTTTATCATAAGTTTACTTTTCATTAAATATATAATTTAAACGTAACTTAATTTCGGTACAGCTCAAATATTTATCGTTGGATTATTAATGGGGTGAGTGCACCATACATGCTCGGGTGCCTTATAAATTTTAACTTACCCCTTAATAAAGAACTACTTTATTTAATAATTAAATACATCGTCACGTTTGACATAAAATCAATAATTGTTTCAATATTTATATAGTGACCTAATTTACAAGCTAATGGATGCAGAAGTAAATTAGGTAAAAAAGGATATATAATAAATATGCATTTTGGATAATTTAACGATGTACTTATATCAAAACTAATAGAAACCGCGGTAATTAACAGAATGGTTTAATTAAATAAAAAACAAGATATCTAGCATGTCTAGTTCTTTGAAATCTTAATTATTGTAAGAATGTGCATTGCATTATAATTACAATTTTCAATTAATATACTGCATACATTTCCCTCTTCAATTTAAAGTATCGTATGCACAGATAGGAAACTTGGTTTATTTCTTACAGTTTATTTCTTGATGTGCAAAATTATCATTGACATAACTTAAGGTTATTTTTTTAAAAAACAGGACTAATGCTGCATGTGAGTTCGTTTTTAAACTAATACTAGTAACTTAAGCAAGGAAAAAGATAAAATGATTACCTTTAGTCAAAAATGATATATTTTCAAACGAAACGATTTCAACAATTATCATCCATTTATTTATTTTTTATGATCATGATTAATTGGCTACGCACTGGATAAATGTAAATAATATCAAAAAGTACGAAAAGAAAGGCATTTGCATTACCCTTGAATTTAACAGGAAATGAAACCTCATTAGTATATTATCAATGCAGGGATAACAGGGAAATTTTGAAGCTTAAAACACGAGCATAATGCGGCTTCAAAAATAAATAGAAACTCTGAAATTTAATGCCTACTAAAAATACGTTTTTATGGAAAAAGTGTCTTTTAATAAAGCAACGCCATAAGAGGCAACCATCGAATCGTATTAGGAGAGTTTCCATGGCGGCCGAATGGAGAAATCTCCCTTGATACAAAATCGGGCGCCGAGATATTTTTAGACCTCACTCGATCGGAGAAATGAAAGGAGAGCGATTCCAGACGGGAGGGAAATTCGAGCATAAGGGAAGCGGCACAACAAACGGAGCAAGGGCCTGGAACTTTGGTGGGGAGAAGTGAGTCAGATGGAGAAAAAAATTCATGGGAGAAAATATTGAGTGGGGTGTTGGCTGTACGTGGAACTATCAAAAGACGAACAGCAATATATGAAAAGCAAAGAACATCCAAATGAATTCTGAATGGAAAAGGATCGATTGAGGTAATTATGCCTTCTTTTGACAGAACTTGTGATTGGAGCACCAAAACTGATTGGGTGAAACCTATTTCTACGCGACATATACATCCGTTGAAAAAGTAAACTCACGGTGGCCAGTTTTCTTCGTTGGGTAATCTAACGCGGCGATACTGTTGTGGCCACGGGTTTATGAATTATCTCCCTTATTCTTCTAATTCAATTTGTCTATACATTCCCTTTGCTTCTTAAATACTTTGCCTTTTAAAATACACCTAAGCAGGATACCGCTTATGTCCCTGAAGACCGTAATACCAAGCGCTTCAGTATTTCCTATTCATGATCTTTACTTTAATGATCTTTTTGAGCTATGTATATCCTGCGGAGAATAAACTCATGCGGAGCTTTGGAGATTTTTAAATACTAAGGTCTGTGTCTGAGAGAGTTAATTCCCCGAGCACAGTCTGGAGTGGACTAAATATTAGAGAATAATATTCAATACCACCCAATGATATCGAGTCTATTCACTATGGTTTATTGCGACCTTTATCAGCTGCTATTGTTGTGATATAATAGAATAAATATTTAATGTATTGGTAATAACAACTATTGAATTTAAGCCTAGTGCTAGCACCTCTTTTATTTGCTCTATAGCCAGCGAGTAGCATCTGCAGTGATAGGGCTTCAGATGCTGATCAACGGACGCGATGACCATAGCACATCGTAAACAAATTTGATGAAGGAGCTATAACACGTGGCAACATCCGTTCTCCGGTCATGATTCGAGTCTCTTGTGTTCCAACTAGTTAATATCATACATATGTATAAGACCGGTTTGGTTAGTAGTTTCAGTCCTCGAGATAGGGTCACTGGGAGAATTACGAGAAAGTGAGTTATTAAAGCCCTTGGAAGGGCAATGGAAATGAGTCGTGAACATTATCATAGTATTGGTATTGAATGGTTTTGACAGTTGGTAGATGACATAAATGATGCTAGGTTTAATTTTGAGGAATATTCTTGAAAAGAGAGACATTTCCAGGAACATTCTTACTATGCAGGAAACTATCTTAAAAAACTTTGCTTAAAAATATCATATTAGTATAGAAACTGCTCGAAGTATTATAAATTCCATTAACAGAATACCATTTGATGGGAGCTTTAACAAATTTAAATGGATTTCTGCTGCCCTATCACGTGACTTGCAGTACAAGTACAATTAAAAACGACTAAGGAAAATTGTCCATGATAAATTTATATAAATATCCGGTTAATCTTAAAAACCATAAAGAAAATACGCAGGTAATTGTAACATCATCATTCAAAATGCGAAACAAAAGTTTTACAAAATAAAAATAAAGCTATATTTTCTGTTGCATTCGATTTACATATTCATTAGTAGAAATTAAAAGCCTCGGAGATTCATTATTCATAAATACATGTCAATATTTTGTGTTGGACTAGAGTAATTGATTGATTGTTAAAAACGAATCAACTCTTTAAGTATAAAACTCCAAGACGAAAAAGACTAACGACCAAAATGAGAAAATATTCCCAGAAAACCTGGGGAATACTCAAAATCCATATTACTAGAAGTTGTGAATTATTCACGCACCAGGGAGTGGAAACAACACTCGGTTAGAAAACAAAATAAATCGCCGGCGTTGTTGACGATCAGGTCCCAGTGGCTTGAAGAGATTTATAACTGAATAAACAAAATAGATATTTCCATCCTATGTCGTTGGAGTGTTATAACCTGAGGATCAAGAGCAATGGCACGCGTCTCAATGGTTCGTCACAAGCTGGATGGAAGTAGCACGGCTGGGGGGATGAGGAAAGATGATGGCTCTCCGTGAAACTGGACGGGCGAAGGAAATACGAGTCCTCGGAGAGAAATGCACATCCAGAGGTAATGAGAGCAACGGTGGGGACGCGAAGACACTCACAAAATTTTCCTTATCTTGAGTAAGTGCCCTAGTGTTTACCCTTACGGTATTTCCACGAAAGTCATACGGAGGAACAGCGGTGCCTCTGAATGAACTATATTCAAGGGCCACCTTGTGGCCCCTAAACGTAGGTGAGCTTTAAGGAAGCCTTTGTATATTCCTATTAATGACTTCCTAAATAAAATTTATGTATGTATATATATATATATACACATACATATTTATTTATTGTGAAACTTAAGTTTCATATGTGGTCTTTACATTTCAATCCGTCCCAATATTAAATAGGATGCTTGCAGAGGGTAGATTGGGCAAGTCCATGAGTTTGGCGCAACATCGATAGATAAACCATTTAACTGTACACTATGTCATATTAGACCACCAAGGAAAAAACGTTTATACAATTTTGAAGATTAAGAGTTGAAAGCCCATTGAATACTCTACGAGAAGAGAGTCAGTAAATAGAAATAGATAGAGAACTTTGCACGGGATAATTTAACGACGGCCATCATTGGACCATAGAAAGAAAAAAATTATAAAGAAGGGCCAAGGATGGCTGACGAGAAGAAAGTGGTGGAAGGCTCAGAGCAAGAAGTTATGGATAAGAGAAGAAATGGCATTACAAGGGAACAGGTATAAGAACTATTACAAATGAATACTTACACTGAGATAACATAATAATGAAAATAAAAGATATAATTTCGAGCCTATAATATAGATTATTAATACTTCTTGTGTCCGTGGGTATGAAAAGAGGATTTTAATTTCGGATGCGGAGGCGCTCATAACGTATTTGCAAGCCTCGTAATTTTCCTCTATTTAAAAACACTACATTCCTATGTATACCGGTTGTATTAGTAAAGGGGAGTGGGATGGAAATTGTTTGTTGGGTAGGATAGAAGGACAAATAGAGCCAATCGCTTGGGATTAGCACGTTTCAAATTATGAAGTTGAGGCCCAAATGTTCTCAGGATTCATATCATATGGTGTCTGTCTCAGGTTTTCGTGAGCAGGGATAATGTTGGCGAGGAGGGAGAGAATGTGGGAGATAGCGGTAAGTCGTACCACGGCCATGGCCGTAGAGCGGGGAAAGGGTTAAATATTTTTGAGGATTAAGCGGGCGTTGATGAGGAGGCGTGAATATAAAACGTCTTTTTACTATCGCTTTAATACTCGAGGAGAAAAAAACTCCAACGCTCACTCCCCACCCCGCTCATTCTCGCATAATATCGTAAAAAACTTAACAGTGGGAGACGGGGAAATATGAACTTCTGTCTGGCTCTCATAATAAAGTTTCAATGCGTCGCCATTGAGAGGGGGGATATTGTTTTGGTCAAAACCTGGTGGCAAGCAGACCGAAGCTTAACTCTCTCCTCGGTAGTTTTATAAGAGCATTAATAGCCAAAGTTCCATCAAAGCCTTCTCTGCTTTATTCACGTGGCGCCTGAGTTTATAGATCTGAGAGATTGCCGCTATGAATACACTCGTGTTGAGAGGTTCTCTAATGTCCAACGAGATCTTAATTTACAGAGGGAGAGATTTGAAAAATCAATTTTACCAATGAAGTATTAAAAGTTGAAAAGAAAGTGATGCTCTTTGTAATACCATTGCCCATTTTGCACAAATAATTATTTCAATACTATGCATTTACGATCGTACAAGACCTGTGGGAGAAAACCGAGGGAGTAACTGATCCTCCACCTTCCCACTTATCTGACGACGCGGTGACAAATACCACCATTCAATTGATCTATCGAAAAGGGTATCATTAAATCCCCCTTCAGAATGAGAGCGGTAGTGATGTACTATCGGCCGCACCATTATCTACCAAAATTTAAAAATAAAACGACTAATGCTCAACACTTTATTCGACCTCGCATATTTTCGTGCCAGGACCGCAATTCGGGGTATAACATTCCGCATGTTTCCAGTTCTGAGAAAATGGAAGTCAAAGTTTTGATAAAACTAGAGAGAGATCGGCAATTGGATATTTGGACGAACGGAGCAGAAATAAACCGATAAAACGTTGGAGATGAATTGAGTCGGGGAGATGGTCTATGGAATGAGAAATCCAAAACCTTTTTTCTATCCGATCGTCTCCTTAAAAATCCAAGCGGAAAAAATGGCTGACGGACGAGTCTCGAGATTGGTCTCCGAAGCAATCTCGTCTTTTTCCCTCGACTCCTCGACGCTTCCTCCCCTCCAGAGCACAACCACCCACACACTCCGGCCCGCCGCCATGCCAATCCGCTGCGGTACGCAAAGTTTCCAGGGCACCTCCCGCCTTCCCGTTCCATAAGATCTTTTGTGGTGAAAATGATTGATGAGGCTTGAGGTAATATTGGAAGAGTCGAGGTGGCCGTGCGGCGTGCGCCCTCTTCCCTCCTCTCCTTCGCACCCGACCGCGCCCCGCGCGCCCGACAACACGTGTCGAGGGCATTTACAAAGGATTCAATTACATACCTAATATGAATGGCGGCAAAATCTAACAAGTTTACAAAGCGACGGCGAGACTGAACAAATATTTACGGATGCCGTTCATCCGCACCTTCCGCGCGGCGCTCGTGAAATATGCCACGGAAAGTGAAAACAGGCATTTACATTTGAGCTAAATTTTTGAAAAACGAAGCTTGCAGCGTCAGGTGCTATTTTTGAGCAAACGCCAGCGTTTTGGCAAATGAGCGAAAGTTTAATTACTCTATTAACGCTCCGTAAATATGCGCATAATGCACACCTCTACGCAGCAATCACCGGCACAGTGATTTTCGCCAGGTAAGTAATAAACGGGTTATGTATAAATATAATTTTCAAATTCTCCAATTTAATTTAGCGAAACTTTTCAAATGCATCCGTCCTTTATCATTTAAGCTGTTGAATGAAAGTTATGTCACATTTCTATAATTCCTTAGTGGAGAGGAATCTCAAAAATTTAAACCGCAAGCTTAACAGGCTGCGAAGAAAAAAATTCATTCCCTTGCACCGTGGCAGATATTTCCTTCTATTACCTTTCCATCATTTTGGCCTAGAGCTACTGTAACATTCCCTCCATGCAAATAACACGGAGTAGATATTGCCTGCCGTTGAAAGATACGATTTTTTGGTCTGCGAGTTGAATTCCTTATCCACTGTCAAGGAAATTTTCGCTACCCCGTAACCCTATTTTGGCTATTATTGCTGTAACAGCTCTCTCCATACGATATTCATTCACCCTTAGGTGATTCACTCCACATAGATCCAAGCTATTTTTTCTTACTTCCCGTTCCACCAATCCTTCATGCCCCACCCGATGCGCCATCCGCATGCAAAATACCTCCCCGGAATCTTGCATTTATTACGACTCTCCCGTCTACCTGCATACGACTGCCCTGGCAGAGGTGGGTGGGGGAGAAATTACTTGGCTTCGCTGGGTATGTAATATCGCATCCTCGCCAATCATCCACTACCAAACCCTGCACCGCCTCCCCCTCACTCGACTACCGCCATCGCTCACGCCGGACAACCCAACCTCTCCCCTCCTCCGACCCCCCATTGCTTACCTTCAGGGTGAGCGGATCTCACTGGGAGAGACCGGGAGGTGGGAGTGGAAATTTCATGTGGCGCTCCTCTCACAACACGTTCCTCACGTCCTTTCGATCGGACGTAACTAATCTTTGGCCGCTCGGGAGGAGGCCCCCGTCCCACACATCCTCCTACCCTCCATCCCCGAGTCTGACGTCGCCTCTATCCATATTTGACTTTGCATGGCAGGAGCCGGCGTCTCCCTCTCCTCGTCCCAATCCCTCTCTCACCTTCTCCAGCCGCTTTCCCCTCTCATCACCCAACTCCCCCGAAACCTCATGGGAGCGGCGTGCAGTTTCCCTGAAAGCCGGGACCTCCTCTCTTTCTCTCCCGCACCACACCAAACCCAACCCTCTTCCAACCCCCCTCCCAATCCCCCTCCCAATCCCCCTCCCAACCCCACCTTCCAACTCTTTCCTCTCAATCCTACCCGCCTACTTCCACCTGTCTTCCTACCACATTCCTATCCATCGAAGGCCTCCCACTGCTCGAACCTGCACGTTCTCTCTCTCTCTCTCGCTCGCTCTCCATTTCCCCAACTTTGAAATCGGAAAAGGAGAACAACCGTGGGAGAGGAAAAGAGAAGGAATGGTAGGCGGTGAGGGGATGGGAGACATTCCACGGTTTTTCCCTCGCGGAGAAGAAGGAAGGTATGCATGGGAGTAGTATGAGCGGGCGGGTTTTCCGTATTTCCAGGTGGACGGATACGACTCCACGTATTCCGTTAAGGATGGCTCCGAGGGGGTGGACGGTACGGGAGGGAGGAGGAGTGGGGAGAGGGATGAAGGAAAGGGTTAAAGGTTAAAGCAGAAGCGTCGGGGACGGAGAGAAGGATAGGGGCGGGGGACATAGAGAGAGGGAGGGGAAGAGAGGAGAGAGATCCCGATGCTTGGCGATTTCGGTGCGGTCACCCGACCATCCCAGAGTTTCACCGTTGTGCGATTCAATTGGGAGGCACTAATATAACAGCCGCAGCAGGTGAGGAGAGTTGGGTCCACCTCCTTTCGGGACTCTGGGCAAATGGTCTATGCAAGGGAGGAACGGGTAGGGTCTCACGGATGAGGGAGAGGGGGATGCGAAATGGGAAATGCCGTGTTTGTATGTGCGGCCGGGAGAAGCGGCGGGTTGAGGGATCTGAAATGGGGTGAAGTTTCCTCTTCCTCCCTCGTGAGGCCGGGCTAGGACCAAAGGAGGGGTTAGAGGGAGGGAGGAGTCGAGGGAGAAGGGAAGATTAGTGCTCTCCCGGGGCTTTGACGACGATAGGTTTTGAGCGGACGGTCAGTTTGGCTGGCGCGAGTGAGTGTGTGGGTCGTGAAAGGGTTTGCTTTGAAACGGATGGGCAGGTGAGGCGGACTCTGGGGCACGGTGTGAATACAATTGGGAGATTTAAACGGGGATTTGTACCACCAAATCGGTGATCGAAATGAATGGTCCGGACATTTTCGAAACGGATTGAGGAAAGGGTCAGAAGCTGTGGACGGTCTATGGAAAAGGCTAGAAATCGGAGATTTGACATATTTTAATGCGGTATATTTGAAGAAAAAATATCCCATTTCAGGGTTTCAAAGGGAAAAAGAGAGGATTGCAGAAGATGGTCCGGTCAATTTTTGCTTTTTGACTGCCAAAATTCCGTTTCCGTTTTAATTTAATCAGTACGATAAGAAAGCTCTCGCGATGCTTTTGAATAGTTGCATTGCTTTTACTGAGACTATAATTGGAAGGAAACATGTAGTACTACTATTTAGAAAAGATATACGTATCTAATACGTGCATATGCACAACCATTAGAATAGCAGAGTATACGGCAACCTTTGGTAATCACGTTAATGAATTCATGGATTTCGATTAAAACTATTCGTTTACTGTTTATGGTGTTGCTTTCATGAGAAATCTTTAAAAACGAAGTCAATTGAACAGTGAAACAAATTCACGTAAAAAGATAATTGAATGCAATTGCAATCATAACTTTACACAGGATATTTCATGTTCCTATCTTCTCATGCAGTTTTACTACGCAAAAGATTCAGCTGTGAAAATTGGCCTAGCAAATAAATATGCTAAACAAATGTTCCTGATTCTCGTAAACATTTTGGTTACACTATTGTACAAGGATTGATTACATTGACGAATTGGCATTGAGAGAAATGTAAAACCATCTCACAGCAGGGAACCGAGCACAAAGAAACTACCAACGCTACATATTCATGAGTAAAAAACAGTAAAGCGTTAAACATTTCCAACCAGAGCCACGGAAATTTAAACTCAAGGATTTACTCCTCGAATCACGAATCTGCCAAAAGAGTGGACCTATTATTACTCGCGACTCTCATCAAGACGTCGGCCATTTTGGAATATCCCATCATTCTTATGCATGCATATGCTGGTAGATGTTGACCTATGAAGTATGTATGTATATATTCGGCGGAGCGCCGCGTGGGAAATGAAGAGAGACGAAGAATCATGCCGGTGATGAGGGAAGGAGCGAGGACGGGAACAAAAGAAGCGTCCGCCCGCGCGCATAGAAAAAGGTCGGGGCCGGAGCGGTGAGGGGAGTTTTGTGGAGGCGGGAAAGGAGAATACGGAGGGGGGTTGAATGGGGTCGCGAGGGAGGTGGATTAAGGGCTAAATCGGGGGAATGGTAATTAAATTGCACAACGGGTTGGGGCATAATAAATGTATCTTTCTCAGGGAATGAAAAAAACGGGCCGTTAAAAGCAAGAGGGAGCGCGGAGGGGGAGAGGGGAATGAGGGCACCAGGACCGAGGGGATTTCAGGGCATGGCCCTTTGAAAGCGCGGGCTGAAGGGAGGAGGGAAGAGAAAGGGTGGGAAATGCGGAGGAAGGGCGGAGGGGGGAAGAGAGAGAGAGAGAGAGAGAGAGAGAGAGAGAGAGAGAGAGAAAAGATGGAGAGAACGAGTGAAGGCGAGAGAGGAGGGTTTGATAGGGTTACCAGAGCGTACGGAAGCGAGGCGTTCGAGTCGACGGCAAAAAATTTAACCCAACTGGTCGCGCATAAACAAAAGCCGTACGCAATAGGAGAGAAAAGGCTTTTCCGTATTTTTTTCCTCAAATGTTATTTCCGCCCTCACTCGGAATAGCCGCCCCATAAGGTGGATGGAATGAAACGGAATGGGAAGGGCGGAAGTAGTGGTGCTCAAAGCTGGGGAAATATTTTGCCTGTTTATCATAAAGTGTGGACTCGTTTTGGTCTTTTTTTTAGGTTTATTTTAAGGCGGGAGGTTTTCATACCTTTGGAGAAGATTATTGGTAGGCCATTTTGGGAGATAATTGGTTCTAATGGAGTGGAATGTGAAAGTGACGTCCCTTCCTTCACCGTAATGGTGAAATACCTACATTTTTTGTGATAAACTTTACGACAAAAAAGGAAGGACAGGGACAAAAAATAGTTCTATGTCCATTTAATATCAACGTAATATGACAAATTTTCATTCACATCCCATTTTGGAAAATCAATGCCACATAAAAAAAGATGTTAAACTCGTTTCTACTTTGTGTCATTTTCATACCCCAGAGTTTGATTGAAAATGGTATTTATTGACAATTGACAGAGGCATTTATTTACTTCGTCAAAGCCACTGACAATGAGCACAAGGAAAAACTATTCTTTAACAAAATTAATATTATTAAATTATGTAAAATTATGTTAAATAGTATTAAGTTATGAATTTTATCACTCATCCTTCACCAAACGAAATGGGAAAAGAATTGGCATTCGTCGTATGACTATTCGAAATACGCTCACTTTAATTAGAAACAAGAAAGTAAAAAATCTAATTTAAGTTAGAGCAGCGATTACATTAGAATGCACAAGATAATGAAAGAGTCGGTGATAACTATGATCCGACCTTTTTGTCATTAATTGTTGACAGAAAATAAAAAATATTAGACTTGGAGTTAACAGGCTTTCCTACTTAGAAATGTATTTAAAACAAAAAATTCATCTCGAGTAAAAGGTGTATACTAGGTATTTTCCACACGCTTATATTCGGTACATAATCTTAAACCGATATGACGATTGTTGGCCCCTTATTCAGGATGTTATGAAAAACTAGTTTTATGAAATCCTATGGTATTTCCTAGGTTCGACGAAAAACACGCCAAACTTGAGATATGATAAGATTATCATTTTCTCTTTAGTAGCAAAACGAGAAAAATATTTATCAATACACCCTGCTAAACGGTAGTGCCGAAAACCCATTCCCTCAAAATGATCAGCATCAAATGAAGCTCCATATAATCTTAAACCACAAGTGCCAATCATATTTCGGAAGAGAAATTTTAATTTTGCTTAAGCTTCGAGTTTATTCGCGCTACATTTAATCCAAGATTAAAGATTTGTTGCTTCATTCAGTGATGGCAAAGTTATTACGATCGCGTCTCCGCATTGCTAGAAACTCCGCACCAAAACCTAAGAAACCCCGTCCCCTGGCGCTACTTCCCCTCTCTCGGAGTCAGCCGTGCATAAATGTTTGCTTTTAATTGATCGTTCCGAGCGCACTGACACAGACGTTAACGCGTGCCCCTTTTTTTCAACTCTCTCTCTCTCTCCTCTGATAACCAGGCTCTCCTGCATTCCGCTTTCCCTCGGCCGCTATTTTTTCCCCACCGCTACCACCCGTGATCCCTCAACCGACTCGAGCTACTTCCTCGGCCGCTTGCCTCATCAGTCTTGCAGCGCCGCTCACTCTCTTTCTCTATCTAACTCCCTCTCCGCTCTCACTCACTGCTCGCAAACCTTACCGGCCTCACCGCCCGCCGCCCCTTATCCCCACCTCTTCCCTCAACTCAACCCACCGCACCCGATAACCCGGCTCTTTTTCTGTCCGGTCTCATTCTCCTCCTCTCCGCCCTGTCCCTCTTGAGGGACGGGAGGATTGGGGACGGGGGAAGCGAGAGAAGTCCTCCCTCCATACAACTCAGACCCACCGTCCGATCACCCCTCCCCTCCCCCCGACACCCCTGTTTTGCTCCCCCCTTCCCCAACCCACCGCCCAACGCGAGGTGGAGAAAAAAAATCTCTGTATATTCAATGGAAACACCGACGTTTACCCCATTTGAGGGAGAAAAATATATCGCTTCGCGGAACCATTATTCAAAGCGGGTTGAAGCCCCTACCCTGGTAGACGCACTCACTCCGTCTGTCAGTTTATCCCGATGAACGAGCGGATTTGGCCGCCCCGCGGTGCGCGCGGGGTGAGTCTTGTAGCTCCGCGCTTGCGGAAGCGGGATGGGTAGGGGAGCAGGGGGATCGAGGCCGGTTCGACGGAGCGAGAACTGCATTCGGCATCATTACACCTGGAGCCGCAGCTGCATTTCTTGCTCTAGTGCGGTGTCTTGTACAGGAGGGGCCCTCTGTGGGGTCGCCACGAAACTTCGCGAGCGAAACAGAGGAGCGTGGCAAATATAATACATCTCTCGTCACTGATTGCGCAATTTCAGGCAGTCTTTGAAGAATAGCTTTGATATGGAGTGCGTAAATAATTCTCTTAGGGAGGTAAATGAATGATCATTGGTACAAAATAAACATTCGAGAACGTTTGATTTAGCCAATACAGTTCGGTGTGAATCAGATGATGGACATGGACTTGTACTACATTTTCATTTGTAATTAGCACCTATACAAAAATCTAGCACTGTTTTTGGACAGTATCTATTCATTCAATCTATTGGTACTTCAGGTGCTTTTCTCGAAATATTGCCACCTCCTTCTTTTACTTCGCTGAAGACTTTTCAATGACACTGAATTAATTGCAGATTTTTGTCAAACTTGAGAATTGTAAATTCCTTAAAATTGGAAATTTAAGTTTATGAAGCAAATATTCATCCAAACACTAAGTATAAGGAAATATATGAAGTCTAAAGAGCTACCTCACATTTGATCCAACCAAATGACAAAAATGATGCGCAAAAACAAAAAATCTTGGAGGTTTAAACAATATTTTAACAAAGCGCTAAGCTTTAAAAAGACAAATTTACTTTTGTGGCTGTCTCGAGGTAGACTTGATAAATAATATTAATTTTCTTACGCATGCGGTATTATTCCTTCAATTTTCTGGCCTCCAAGCTAACCGAAACCATGCATGTGAACGAACGATTCATAATCCAAAATCAAAACCTTGCGTGAATTTCGAAAACGCTCGTATGCAAACTACTTACTGCATGCATTTCTCCATCGTCCGGCAATGATTACTTTTGGTCGAGAAATAACCCCTGCCCAGTGAAATACGCCAGGCAAATGCTCCACCGCAAAAACCACGCCTTTTCATACTGCCTACACTCCAGCATTATGGCCAGGAAAGAGGTTTCGTAAAGAGAATATATTTCACCGGAGCGTTAAATTTTCACAGTGCTAATATCCGTCGAAATTAAACCGCCTGAAGCGCAAAGGCCTTCACAGCGCTTCCTCTCACACAAGGAGTAGTTTTTATACTCTACCGTATTGAATCGCATCCCTTGCAGGAGACGTTTTAAATTTCCCAATGGAATAATTTCCAATCAGGCGAGAGCACTGAGACGTCAAAAGGTTCAGCGGATGTATAAATATGTTACTGCATTCCCCGCGTGGGCATGTCGGGGAGGCCGCGGAATTTCAGCCGGAAATGCTGGAGAGGAAGGGATTGTGAGTGCGGGATCTGGAAAATGAAGTGAATAAAAAACACGTCATCTTGTAAAGGAATTGCAGAAGGTATTTGAGTAGACGCTGCTGAAAGCTGAGGGTTGAGTTTTGGGGGAAGGAATGTTTAGAAAAATATAACTGGGGAAGGAGAAGATGAGGTTGAGAGAGAGGCGGGAGAGAAGGTTTGGGCGACGTGGTTCTCGACCTCGGACGTTCGTTAGTATATTTACGCTCAAAACAAGGGGATTTCCAATATGAGCCATTTTTTGTCGTTAAAAAAGTTGGTTACTCAAAAATACCGACGATTGCCGCCCGATCATTCATAGGAACGATATTTTCATCCCCCAGTATTAGTTTTAAATGGATTGGACTGAATTTATAAAAATTACCGCACCAATTGAGTAGGTACATCAGCATGTATTCAAAGTCCTGTTTGAAATAGTATTCGACGTATTTTTTCCAGGATTGTAACAACAATTTATTTCTTTGCTTGAAGTGATTTCTGTACTCAAAAATTAGCTCATCGAAAGACAAAACAAACATAAAGTGTTCCACTGCACAGTCACGTACTAATTAAGGTGCAGAGGTGCCCGAATGAGAATTATGGAGTCATTCTGCTATGAATGAATGGAATCCTGCACATATGCCCTACATCGCACTTCTACAAATCGGTGACTTTCGTCGTGATAGGAAATGTATATATCATCGTTTCTTTGGCACTAGTGTGTTAATAGTGTGGCAACGTAACTTCCTTTTTTTTCAAAACGCAAAAAAAAAACAATTTTAGGAAAGAGAATCTTTATATTATTTTTTAAATGTACAACTCAAGACCTTACGCTTCGCTCACAGCTTCCTCGTGTGCAATCTCGTGTACTAAACTTGTTAAACTTACCTACACGTGAGGGAAAGAGGGAGGAAAACGAAGGGAAAAGGGAGCTGGGGAAAGGGTGAAGCATGCTGAGGGGAAGGGAGACGGATCTAAGAGAATTTTTGTGTCCGTCTGTGTCCGGCGTTAGAAGGTAAGGTCACTCCATTGTGAACGAAAGGAATCGAACGTTGAACTGTGAACCCTCTTTCACCTCCACTCCCAAAAGTTCACTTCAACCCTCACGTCCCTACATATCCTCCCCAACCTTAAAGGCCAAAACCGAAACTCGGTAAGTGTTCCCTTCCCGTACGGAAAACGGTGCTTGTGTGCCAAAAAAATGGAAAAAAAGGGGACCGTCTCCCCCTCCTCAAAAAAAGTATATCTTTATCCGTCCCGTCTGGAGCAAACTCCCCAGTCCCATACTGCTAGCGTCGTAGAATTCGTCTCGGTAAAGGTCTCCGATCGGAGCGTAGACGCTGGAGAGACGGGGTTGTTCGGATACAAAGAATCTTAAAGCAATCCAATAAAGCACTGCTCGCTCAAAAGTGCACGCTTAACCGTTGGAAAATTGCAATGAAATTGCAACGGAGGCATTTTTCATGCCGACGCCAGCGATATTTTCACTGGAGTTGTGTGCCATTATAGGGGATTGTTAGAAATAAGGAAATTTTAACAGCCATGGGGAGGAGACTTAAATTCGTAAGGGGAGAAGAGGGAGAGAGAAGCGAAAGGAAACTGGGAACAAACACAGGCCCTTAAAAAGTGAGCGTGTCGACTCGGGGACTTGATGAGCTATCCGCGTGCTTCTTGATTCAATTTATAGGAAGATAAAATATTTTATTATGAATAAATATTGAAAAATTGACATAAAATTAAATTTAAAAAGTGATGCTAGGGCAATTACTGGTTTTCTATCGACAGGTAAGGGGAACAGTTACGTGAAATATTATTCTAAGCAACTTCTATCAATATACAATGATATAACCTTATGCAACAGTATTTTAGTAGCTATTTATAGCATGACATTTTATGGATCGAACTGTAAACTGAGTAATAGGGGGCCAACAAAATTCATTCCATCTTATTGTATCGCCGGACCCCAAAGACAATATGCAGACTTAACCTGGAAAACAGATTTGGTTCAATGTACAATCACATTTTACCTGGCTATATCCTGTGACTTTCATTGAAATTTACTGCTAAATAAATAGAATTCCAAGCAAGTTGAAAGTAGCAATAATACGTAACATAAGGTGTGGACAAGTACATATGGTATTGATGTTAGTAAGATAGTTTAAGGCCATTATACCTTGGAACGCGGAAAATTAAGACTAGGAGTAGGTTTTAGGGAAGACGACCGAAAGCCGAAGTATTTGGTGGCATTATGGATGGGCAGAAAAGAATGAAGGGTGGAGAGAAATCCGGCGTCGGCATTAGCGTACTCTTAACGAAAGGCGCCAAGGGGTCTGCAGCTTAAAGTCCCACCATCGACTAAAAATATGTTCGGGAAAATACATAGCATTCTTTTTTTCATTAAAAAATGAATTTCCACATAGTCAATCCTTAAATCAACGAGTGAACTACTCGTATCACCCCCAGGCAATAATTTGAAATTCATTTAAAAGTAACTTAAAAAATCAAAGACGTATCCACTCCATAGGTAACCCACACAATTTTAAAGAGGCAAACGTATTTTTTCACATTCTAGAACATGTAGAAATAATTGCTACAATTTTAAGCCTCGCAAACTATGTCTAAATCAGGAAGAACCATGGTATTGCGCGATATCAATACCTTAAGGTGGATTTTCGCCATGACTCCAGGTAATTGCTTTCATTTACAATACGGAACTTCGAATTGTATTATCTATTAATGACGGTACACTCCACACATTCATTTTAGGAAATGACCAAATTATCACGGCCTCGATATTTCAAAACTCAAAACCATGTTTACGATAACTAATTTTCAGAATTGTAGAAAAAATAAAGATAAAACGACGGAACATACGCGGCACCTTTCGGAGAAAAGAATTTAGCCTGAGTAATCACCGACAAGCCATCACTATCGAAATCCCCATGATGAATTTTCACAAACTGAATGAGAAATTTTCGTTCACTCCACAAAGAATAACTACAATCCACCAGGCGCATGTGTCTTCTTGGTAAAAAGAGACGGCATTCCCCGAGGCGAGGTTTCCAAATGAGAAGACCGAAGGAATCTTTCCCGAACACTTCCTGAGTTTGGCAGGGGAAGGTGAGAAGATGTGTTTTGAGACCACGCGAGGGTGGTGCGTGCGATCCATTTGGCCGCGGAGAGGGACGGAGAGATATTGCGGGGAATGGACCAGAAGATACACACAATGTGTGACGATTCGAGCGAAAAGAAGCGCTCGCTCGGTAGATACGTCTCCTCTTTCCTTCTTCCCTTCAAGCGGCGGCAGGGGGATTTACGGGGTAAAACGGGGGGGAGGTGGGGTCCGTGGGAAGGAGAGTAGGGGATGTGGATGGGCAATAACACGGCGATGTTTAAGATGGGACAAAAGGAGGACGAAATCTCTCTTGAGCGCCTTTCCCGCGAATGATTGGCGTGATCTCATTCGAAAAAAAATAAACGGCAGAGAAAAAGATGGGATAGGAAGCGGGAGAGTGGGTAGGGGGAGTAAAGTAGGTGATGGTGTTCGGGGGGTGGCGGGAGAGGAGAGGGGTGGGGAGAGAGAGAGAGGAAGATGCTTTCGCTTCCAAAAGAGAGACTCCCACTCCCCGGAGCTATTCAATTCGTCCGGGAGAGATAGGAGCAGGCGCATGGATGAGAGGGGGAGAGGGAAGAGAGAAGTGAGGGAAAGGGTGTAGAGAGCTTGAGGGAGCGAAGAACTCCTCTCGGGGATGCGACGTCGTGGGATGGCTGGTAACGGCTAAAGGTTTGATGTTAGGACCGGGAGAATGCGCCTCTTACCCCCTCCCTCCGCCTCCCACTCTTCCTACATCCATTTTGTTTCGTTCTTTCACATCCCGTTGCTTCCACCCATTTGGTCGTATATATCGGTGACACTGAACCTGCGGGGCATCATATTACAGGCGAAAATACACATTTTAGATATCCTCTCTTGCGTAGAATTCAGTTTCATTGTATTCCAACAATGGCTGGGCAATATTTTTCGGACATTTCATGTACTAAAATAGATGTCGGTCAACTAGAGGCATATCTTGAGGTTGTAAACCTTCAAGTCCCACGTTTGATTATTAATTAGGACTGCTCTATAGAAGATATAAATGTGGGAAAGTAAAATAATATACATGTTGATATTCTATGATAAAAATGGACGGAGTATATAGAGTGATTAAATGAAGTACTCAGTTGTATGCAAGTTTACTAGGAAACACAAGCTCATACACTCTTAGCAATAGGTATTGAGTTTCATGCTGTCTTTCATCATACTATCTTTTATTTGCTATCGCGTAGCAAATATGTAAATTTAAAATATTCGCTGAGTTAAATAATATTATCTCCTGCACTGAAATATATAATAATAACGTTCTGGGTTGTCTGTTTCATTATTCTACTGGAATACATGTATGAAAAATAAATTTTTCACCCCATTAATTTTTAAATTAGGACCCTAACTTGACATGTTTGCTCTGGTGAAATATAAATAACATCATAATATTTTTCAATTGTGATAAAGACACGCCCACTCTTTTCCATATTTTCCCCGCCTTTCCTCTCATTCATTGCTGAGTAGATATTAGGGTGAATAACAATATAGGCATAATTTTGTCACACCTAATTTGCAGTAATTACTCAACGCACAAATTTTATGAGGGCACATTAAATTAATTGACTGTTTACATGCATAATAGAGGTAAATAACGCTTTTACTTTTCTCAAAAAAACGTTTTGCTTGAGAAATATGATTAAAATAAAACAATTAAAATTAGTAAATTCATTATTAACCAGTCTACGAAAAACCTTTGGCGAATACTTTCCTTTACCTCCTTATGAATTCTTAATCTCAACAACGACGCCGAATCTTAGTGTAAAACACATTTCCTGTATAAGAGAAATACTGTCGTCCATTTTTTAAATTTTCTAACAGAGATAATTTGTAATACTTAATTTTTACCAAATAGGATTTTTCATTTATAGCTTTAATTGAATATCATTCATACACCACAGCACAACCACACACTCCTCCACTGCCTTCCGTGACTAAATAACATTACGTTGGAAAATTGCATTAAAACATAAACCATAGCCTGTGCTGGGTTATCGCAAGCCGATTATTTAATCTAATGCATTAAATATGGCATATATACAAACATATATGTTCATGAGATTTAAGCAACCAAGTACCCCGAATCTTTGGGCAAGAGATGGCGTTAGAGAGCTATTATATGACGCACACACTCATGTATATATATAGCTCTATAATGCCATCTCTTGCCGAAAGAATCGGGGTACTTGGGGGCATAAATCTCCCGCAGATTTCGGTGTAAAGTACGTTTCCTAAATAGCTCATGTGGTTACAGTATCGGTCCAGCAAGTTGATAGATCTGTGGTTCAAATACCGGTCAATAAAACATTTTGCACTCGTGATTAGCTCGATTCCGCCTTGCCTACTGCCTAGTGTGTGTCTTTCATACGTGTTCCTATCCCTTTCTCTTATATCTATATATATATATGACTTATATGTATATATGTGTATATATATATATATATATATATATATATACACGACGTATATGTATATATGTGTATATGCATGTGTGTATGTATATATATATATATATATATATATATATATATATATATATATATATATATATATATATATATATATATATATATATATATCACGATTGTACGGAAAAACTCACACGAGCGGAACAATAATGGGCTGACACAATATAACACAAATAGAAAAGAACAGACAAATTTAAAAGAACACTCACACGGTAAATTGTTCAAGCTTTTGGCCCTCTATATTTTCAGTCTCTCTTGAAGAAGGCCTCTGGGAGGGCCGAAAGCTTGAACAATTTACCGTGTGAGTGTTCTTTTAAATGCGTCTATTCTTTTCTATTTTTGTTATACTGTGTCAGCCCATTATATATATATATATATATATATATATATATATATATATATATATATATATATATATATATATATATATATATATATATACACACACACACACATATACAAATATATACATATACGCCATAAAAAACCATAAACACAGTAATCAACCCGAAGGTCGGTTTGGTAGGTGATGGTAGAGTTCACCCAGTACTAAGCCCTATACGGCCAGGGGTAGGGGGGCCAGTTTCTTTCCCTGTGCCGGTTATGGTTTCCCATATATATATAACCCTCCGGTCAGCAGTCCAACGCTCTACCCACTGGATTACCGCGACCCACAGATATACAAGGTTCGTCCGGAAAATAAGTGTACTGAGCTCAGGAAAAAAAATTTATTACACTTTTACATATCTTAGGCTAATATTCCTCAAAATAGGACCCTTGTGAGTCGATACACTTGTTCCAGCGGCGTTCCCATTCCTGGAACGCTCCCGCGAAGGCATCAATGGGAACCTCTCGAAGACACGTCGTCACGGCCTCTTTGACGGCGTCCAAAGTCCCGTATCGCGTTCCTTTCAAACTCCTCTTTATCTTCGGGAACAGAAAGAAGTCCGGTGGTGCCAAGTCCGGGCTGTAGGGCGGGTGCGGCAGCGTTGCCACGCCGTGCTTGGCCAAGAAGTCCGACACGACAAGCGCGGTGTGTGACGGCGCATTGTCGTGATGCAGCCGCCAGATGTTTTTGATCGCTGGCCGGACGCGGGCGACTCGTGCACTATTGTTTTTGGCACATTACACTGCTCTGCTATCATCCGAACACTAAGACGACGATCAGAGTTCAGTACATCGCGAACTTTTCGCACATTTTCGTCGGTGAGTGTCGATGATGGGCGTCCAGTCCGTGGTTCGTCGTCGACCTCTTCTCTGCCCTCCACGAACATCTTGTGCCACCGAAAGATCATGTTTCTGGACATGGCTGACTCCCCGTAAGCCTGGTTAATCATACCGACAGTTTCGGTAGACGATTTCCCAAGCTTTACCGCAAATTTGATGGAATAACGCTGCTCCAAAAACTTCGGCATCGCGTTCCGTGACGTGGGTCGAGCGTGGAGGTTCGCGTTAAGAGAGCTCCTCACTACACCACAGCTCAGAGCCGACTGCCTTTTTCAGCGTCGCTTGCCAACAGACCCCCCTCCAATCGCAGCCCGTCAGAGCGTTGCTGGGCGCGCGGCGGGAAAAAATCAGTACACTTATTTTCCGGACGAACCCTGTATATACATATATTTTTTTTAAGGTAATCTATATATATATATATATATATATATATATATATATATATATATATATCGTATGCTGGCATAATTTAAAAGCATTAAATACCCATGCTAAAATTACCCAGTCAAAATCATTGAAATTCCAGATTGATACATATCGGAAGTTTATGTAGAGCATGTCGGAATTTAAGTATAATATTTTAGAGCTAATCTGAGCCTTTCTTTCATTTTTATTGATTTAAATTTTGGCTACGATTCAGGGATGTTCGATTGTACACTTCCTGTTGATGAACGGGCGTCGGTTGAGAATGAAAAATTTTCCTCCAAGCCATGGGCTGGCAATCACAAGAGTAGGTAAGACTTACTCATAAGTAAAAAAAAATAACTTTCCATGCTGAACACCAATTAACAAACTTTTTCGAAATATTCTATTTCATTACAGGGATATGGAATGGGGAAATTCGTTCATCATTCCCAGACTCCTCAGCGGAGTAGCTTATTATGAAACTTTTCCGAAAAAATATATCACTTCCTCCGTCTTGCTCATCCTTTCCGATCCTCATGAACACTTTTCATTATTTTTTCTACTCTTTCGATTCTGCTCCGTAACTACCTCCCTCCACCTCTTACCTACGCAACTATTAACAACGCTCAGCCCCCCTTGTTCTCTCTTCTCGACGCTACCACTCGGCCCACCCTCAACCAGAGATCATCCTTTCATTTCCTCCTCCCTCTTCACCTCACAACCATGTTCCTCTTCCCGGTAGCAAGGACGCCTCCACCCTCTTTGGCAGACGATAATGACGACGTTGGTCGCATTAAGGAAAGAGGAGGTGAATGTGGTACCGGAGGGGTCTACGGTGACCATTAGGCCCCTGTGGGCATTGTTTTTGAGGGTGAAAGAGGTACGTAAAATAGGGAGATGAAAAGGCGAGAAAGGCAGTAGAAGAGAAAAAAAAGGATTGAGAGTCGGAGAAGAGTGATGGCAAGAAATGTGCAATATAAGACGTTTCATCTCTCGAGAAGGACTGTCTAATGGCGGAAAGGAAGGGACTCTTGATTATGGCCATACATCGAGTAGTGCGGATGAGGGAGGGGGAGAAGTAGATGGAAGATGGAGGAGGAAGAGAAAGGAACGTGGCGCGGGCGAGAGATGGCGGCTTGGGACGGAAAAAGGAAAAAAATAAAGGGCGCGCTGATGAGGCGCGCTGAAATTTGTGTTCGTACAAAATCAAGCTTTTAGAGCCAATCAGGGAAGAGGGTGCTTATATCGATGGGAGAGAGAAACAGAATATAATCAAGAGTAATAAATGTTGGGAAAATTGAATTTCAGCATCATACAAAATTACAATGATCAGATTATCAGTGAACTTCTCCAATCATAAAAGTAAAATTTTCACCAAAATAAATACGTATGTAATTTGATCATATTTTATTATGCTTGGAACAGAATAATAACTGACTTTAGCTACCAAAGGTGATTTAATAACGATATTTATTATTTTATTCCAATGCCTTTAGCGTATAAATCGCCAATAAAACATAAATACTAACCAGGATTTTCATTCTAGTGGCTGAAACTCGCGCCCTTCGTGCCTAAAACAGTGACCAGCAATATTATTCACCAGAAGAAAATTATGGTGAAAGGGATAAACGGCGAAATATGCTTGGAAAAATAAATAGTAATATGCATAGAAAAATAACAATTTCAACGAGGTTAATATGGGTTAAAGAAAGAAATTCAAGACAATATAATTCCTTTATTAAAAATAATCGATGTATGAATTAAACAGTCCCTATTCATCGCTTGGCTTTGACACTTTCATTAAGTGTGCGAGTGTGTATATATGTGAAATCAGTGAGATTTAAGCTTGAGGCTATACCACTCAAATTTTCGACACATCTCAAAATATTCATTTCCTAATCATCGGATGCAAAACTTCCCAAACTTTGGTCACAAATAATCTCCACCCAATTCCGCTGGAATCAATAACATGACAAAGGCGGATTATTTGTCTCAAAAGCAGGTTTTCAGCTCATGATCCAGGGTCGAAAAACTCATCCGTGCACCCTCAACAGTAAGAGATAAATGGACTGGAAAGTGTAGAAGGGAGAAGAAGCGGACTTGATGGAAACTAATGCCCAGAGTTGATTAAGGCGAACGGAGCGTAAGGGTATGCGAGAGTGGTGCGCAAAATGTGGAGCGAGACAGAATCATTCCCCGCGCTTGACGAAATGACTGGAGGGGGTGCAGATGAGAAATGAGAGAGAAGAACGCCAGAGAGAGTAAAGGTTTGAAGCAACCCAGCCAGATGTGGGATGAACAGAAGTATAGGATGTCGGACACAGAAGACCAGAGTTAAATGGAAGCTGAAAAAACTATTAATTACGCATTTGGAATCGTTTCGAATATGCCTGAAGCAACACTAATGAGTAAAACAAATATGAGAACTGAGAATACATGAAAACTGTAGTAATTGTAGTACTACAGCAAAATAGGCTGACATGCGAGGACGTAATGCAGTTGAAATTCAAATATAAAGATAGTGTTGATCATAGGAATGCATATATATACTGAACACACCAAATATTAAAACGTATGCATATGCAGCTACTGAATTTCCAGTTTTCACTTTCGACCTTTTGTCAATTTAAGAAGAATTATTTATCAGTATGATTTCTTCTTAATGTGGCTTCGTTAACGACGCACGATACATGAGATTTGATGGACCGTTACTGTAGGCAACGGAGGCACCACAAATATGCCTCAATTGTCCGCCGGTCACATTGCAAGTAAACTACAGCCACATTTACTCAAATTACGCATTAACAACAATGACATTAAATGAGGAAGATATTGTCCATTGAGTAATGCTAGCCGAATGACTTGAAGGTTAATGGTTCTTTAGAATACCGCCTTGGTTTATTATGCAGATATTCCATGTGATAAACTTTGATTGGTTAAATTCCAGGCGTCAAGGGACATAAACCCCCGGACCACTTTCAAAACTCGATTACGACCAAGGTATGTCACCTTACGAAGGTTGAAATAGGGTATCGATAAGAAGGCACAAGATTTGACTCAACGGACTACGTATGAAATGTCTTTCTTATCTTGAAAATAAGTCCATTAAGTAGGTCGGAAAAGAAAATTATTACCGGAAGGATTAAAAATTTTAAGATACAAACGATTTAGAAAAATAGTGGAGAATAGAAGAACCTCGTGATGTGGACTTTCTGTTTGAACGACAAAAAAAAATCGACTGCAGAATTAAAATTTCTTTAAACAAGATAATTTAACGAAAGACCAAGAATGACGCATATTTGGCAGTGGAAAAAAAATAGACTAGCTATGAGAAAATTAATAGATTGTTATTTCCCAGTATGAAATAAAGGAAAAAAACCAAAGTCGTTATCCTGCGATTAACAGAGGGTAATGCTCTTAGGGTATCAAGTAGTAATGGGAGATAAACAGAAGAGTAAAGCCATAAATATGAGATCAGAGAGATAATCATAGGCTGCAGAACGGCCATGTCATTTATTCTGTTGACCATAAAGCATCGGAGAAATTGTCCTAGAATTCATCAAGGGGATAATTTTGTAGGCTCCGTCATTATTTTTCGTGTAATTCTTATTATACTTAAAATGCCCCCGAACAAAAACTCGTCTAGCATAAATAGAAGGCTAATAAAACTTAAGCACCATTGACCACGGAAAACAGCACTAATAGCAGCTCAATGGAATACGTAATGTTAATAGTACATGCCTGGTTTGAACACAGTCCCAGCCATATATCCTCGGGGTGCCTGCAGAGTAGGTAATTCGTACATCAGCACACCTAAATACAAATTATGCACTGCGAATGACCTCAAATTCGTATGATGTGGACACCTAGCATTTTTTATATGCTTGTGGGTTAATGTGCCGTGTTCAAAATGGAAAACTTAGATTTTAATTTGGATGTTCTATCACACCCGTCGGGATGTCCGGTCACTGCGCTGTTGTGACCACCAACGCGTGACGAAAGTAAGCATTTAAAATTGTCACTGCCGAAGTCCTTTTCTCTTAAAATGTTCAGGTGGTCTATTCTGCAGATACGTATATGTAGATTTAGATGCCTAATTTCTTATATTGGATGAGAATATGGGACGAGAATGGATGATAAATAGTGTGTCCAAGGACAAAAACCGATTGGCCAGGTTCTCTGATTTGGACAGGTAAGTATTTTCTTTCCCTTTGGAAAAGAATATGAAGGAGCATTTTTCCTGGGATGCACATACCTCCCAACTAAAACCATCACATCCTAGATTAGGAATAAGTACATAATCCCTTTGAAATCTGAAAGAAAGGTTTAAATGTCTACAAACACAAGAATGAAATGAGGAATGAGGCTGAAAGGTTGTAAGTTAAGATAAAAATCGCAATGATAATGGAACAAGGGTACAACATTTTGGACAGGAAAAAATTACCTCAGATCTTACAGATGGAGAGAATCAATCATAGTAACTAAATAAAATCTTTAATAAAATATTATGTGACCTAATTAATTACCATAAAGAACTATGAAACTAAAATTATAGAGATCAATAATACATTTGGCCGGATAGGCTTCACCGGATAACTCTCGGGTGTCAAGATAGCTTTGGAGAAGGTCAATTGTGAGAGGGTCAATTTATCTCTTGCTTTGGCTTCATCCACACAGTATTCCCAAAGGTTGCTTCTCCTCCATCAACAGAAGGAGATGAAAGCACATTAGATTTGGGAAACTGTTTATGCCAATAGTATAACGCATGTCATATGCATGCAGACAGCCGAGTGCACGTGATGGATTACTTGCCTTTCACCGTAATGGCGCCCCTAAGGCGCGGAAGCAGTGTTGCACTGAATTAATGGTTTATGTATCAACTTTACTATACGGATTATCCTTCATAATACTGATAGTACCATGCACTAAAATTCAAACTGAAGAAATACCTCTACTTCAGCAAAATACTTGGCGCAACTATACGTTTACGTGTTTCAGCCGGGGTTTGAGTACTTTTTTATAGTTTTGTTAAATTACTTATGAAGTCAGCATGAAATGTCCTGAATACCTAACCTTGGATTTGTTGTGATGAAGAAAAGCGCTGGGAAAAAGGGGTGAAGGAACCAATTATTATTTATCACATTATAACCAGATGGTATATTCTGTAGAAACTGTGTCAGGTCTCTCGGTATCTTCAGTTGTCCGAAATGATCCTTTACTTTTGAAAATTTCAGTTGCACTAATTTTCTGTTTACGCGACATTTTTTAAAGCGAAAATATTTTCCATATTCAACGAATCTCCTTGGATTATCTTTGTGTTTGAGTAATCATGCAACCATTTCACCCAAAAGGTATTTAGCTAAATGTCACAGGCGTATACATTCATGTAAAAGTACGTCTATTCTTTACTTCTTCATTTAGTCTCCGAGTGCTAAATTATTAATATCGGGGTTATTTAAATCGGTGCCTACGTATTACATAAACTTATGCATATTTCCCCTAGCCAAGTTCGATGCTGAACTAATTCCAAGGATGTATGTACATGATTACAAAGTAAACCTAACGTTTCGGAATTTGGTTTCCAATACTGAGAAGGTACAAGGTATACATCCAACACCTCGCCTCTTCCGTTTTGTGCTCCCCGAGGACAGGACTCATTCCAAGATGGCTACTCTTTCTTTCACTCGCAGCCGCTAATCAAAGAATACGAAGAAGAGGAGGAGGAGGGTGGAAGAAACGGTGAAATACATAAGAAGGTAGACGGGAGATAGCGTGGGAGGTGAAAAAGAAAACTTGCGAGTCGAGGAGGGGAGCAGGAAGCTTAGCAGAAAATGCGACTGGGAGGTAAGTGGGGTCCAAAATTAGATTAAGGCGATTAGTTCTGGAAGTGATAAGTATGGTGTAGGGGAGGGGATCTGCGAGAGAAGGGAAGTCAGCAAGGCAGAGCGGGGATGGTGTTCGGCGGGGGAGGGTGGCACAACGAAGCAAGGGGCTGCATGGGGAGGGGGTGGGGCTTGGTTGGGAAGTGACTTTGGGAAGCGGGCGAGGAGGGAGGCTCGGGATAAGGTCTCGAGGCTCTCTCTGGTGGGCGGGCGGGAGCGAGGGGAGAGCAGGGGACGAGGCTGGATAAGAAAGATTGCGTGGAGAAGGCAGAGCGATGGAGAATTTCCATGATTAATGGGCAAAAGGAACAATTTATACAAATTTGTTTCCCGATGAACGTGAGGTGTGAATAATAAAATACAAGAAGTTTATTGGTCGTTCAAATTCCTTTGGAACAGGATTTAGAAAGTAATCAATAATAGTCACGACGGAGCAGCAAGATCCTATTAAGTTGGAATCGTACTTAATACAGTGTAAATAATGGAATATATGCGCATGGACACATATTAATGACTTCTTTATCGTGGGTTGAATACAATCAATCACTTACCGATATAAATGAATAAACACTAAAGCATATCACATCCACTTTCCTGCCTTTATTGATTCATAAATATTTCGAAACGAGATAAAGCGGAAAATGAAAAGATTGTTTCTCTTTACTACAACATTGATAGGGCATAATTTAAAAAAAAACGCGAAAGCATTTTACACCACTGCAATAATTTCATTATGATTTCATGATGAGGGTAAAAAAAAAGAAACTTTGCACTCATACATATAGATTTAATATTTGACGACCATGGTTTCGATGCTGCGCATCATCATCAGGTGATCACTGATTTCGATGCTGCGCATCATCACCTGATGATGATAAGCAGCATCGAAACAATGGTCGTCAAATATTAAATCTTTATGTAGAAGTGCAAATTTTCTTTCTTACCGTCATCATGAAGGAATTCCACAAAGTTAAACCTGAAACTGTTATTTTATTATCAATTCACTTCTGCCACCAACGTACGTAAAATTAAGTAGTAGTAGTAGTTTTGAGGGGAGGCGACCGACAGCTAAGGTCATTTGCGCCATAGGGGATGGACAGGAAAGGATGAAGGGTGGAGAGAAACCCGGCGTCGGCATTAGCCTACTCTTTACGAAAGGCGCCAAGGGGTCCGCAGTTTAACGTCCCATCCGACGGACGGCGTACTCACTCAAAGTGCCCTCCACAAAGCACCTCAAGTAGGGATCGAGATACCTCTGAAAAATATTCAACACCGCCGGGATTTGAACCCGCGCCCTCACGGTGGGAAGCCAGTACGTTAGCCCCCGCACCATCTCGATCCCCCACGTAAAATTAATAACAGCCCACTCGTTTATCAACATATGCAATTAAATGTTGGTTTTTTTCCCAAATGTCCTTCCTTAAAAGATAAAGAATTTTGCAGAAAACCCCATTCCTACAATAATAGATGGTCTACAATTCGAATGACGAAAATGCGATGCACTCACAGAATGCTAAACGCAACTCTAAGACCTTCTATTATTTAGTAAATGGACGACCATGGCATGGCACGGCACTATCCGGTCGCAACGGAAGTTTCTTCCCCAAGTTACGACCTGATGTTCACCGGAACGATCGTGAAGTACCATGCCAGAAGTCCGTGAATAGCGAAAATCGGAGAGCAATGCAACGAGTCCTCTCCCGTGACGCGGGCCAGGCCACGAACAGAGAAGACTGCTTCCCTGTGAGGCCTGCGCCGCGCTACGACCATACTACGGGAAGGAGGTGGCCAGGGATACATTCCGGTCCGGTCGTGGTACTCCACGGCCGTCGCTCATCTTCCTTGGGGGGGGGATCCCGCTACCCCACCCTATTACGCCAGGTTCCGACTCTCTCCGTGCCTCTTTGTGAGCGAAAGATACGATGAATGGCAAACGTGACAAGTGACGCTGATTTCTTCTCGCCTCGCCGTGACGGTTAGAGGCTCAACAACCCTCTGCGGGAATCCAATGGGAACGTCAGGTGGAAGATGGAGCGAGGAGGGATGAGGAGGATGAGATGCCGAGCAATAAAATGCCCGAGAGTGGCTGTGGAAGATGGGGAAGATAGGTCGAGCCCTGGAAGTAGTGGGCAGGGGAGAGGGGCGGGGTGGGGTGGGATGTTTTAGAATGGTCCATGCGCCTTTTAAGAGACAGAAGTGAGATGGCGCGATAAAACATATTTAAAAATGAGTCGCACGTGATAGTTAGTGGGAGGGAGGGATTGTTCCCTTCTCTCCCGCTGGATCACACTTTCCCCCTTAGTGGCCCCGGCCGACCCTTGCCTTCCTACCCATTCCTAAACATCTTCGCCCCCTCTCCCCCACCCGCGCCGATACATCCCCACTGCGGCCACAAGGGAGCAGCGGCGGTACGAAGTGTGCTTTTTACGATCGGCGGAGGCGAGGAGGGAAGCCGGCGGGTGGGCGGGCATCGCCTGTCTCCGAAGGTTCCAAGGAAAGAAGACCCACGGAATGGATTTTGTTTTCCTCCGCCTTCGGAAAATCTTTTTTCAATTTACGATCCGACCGCACAGCGTGTGTTCTCCCTTTGCCTAAATGGCTTTTTAGCACTTGAAAAGCGTAACAGAAATTATTTCTTGTCCTTCAGAGAGAAGGGACCGGCCGGAGTCGTCATCGCGTCTGGGAGTCCTCCTCCCCGGGGAATGATTTCCTAGGAGAAGGAAATATGGAAAGCAGTTTCAGGGTGATGGCAGGAGATGTTTTGAGGTCTCGTTGGAAGCTCTTGCTGAGCCTGTTTCAAACGCTTACGTTTCTTTGAGTGGTGCGTGGTTCTACGTTTTTATTACTTGCGCCCGGGAAGAGGCACGGAGAGATGCGTTCCTCCCTATAATATTGGAGGAGGAACTAAAACTATCTTAGGGGACGAGGCTGAAAACAGTAAATATCGAAATTTATGGCCAGTAAATAGACGAATCGCTATATCGTATTATTGAATACGTATTCTGAGCTTAGGGGCTGTGCAACACTAAGCTCACGTGTGCACGTAAAATCGTAATGCTAGTTTTTTAGTCCAGTGAAGCTTCGGCTTCTGGCCACTAGTTCACGGATCAAAATCTAGCAATTCGTTCGAAAAAACATTTAAAAGTTGGTTCTTCCGGATTCAAAAACTTCGAGGTACATTGCTGTTGGCACCGTGGAAAAAGTTACGACATAGGACGCACGGTCTAATACCCATTCCTATATAAAACCAAACTAAAGCTTACCTACAGAAGTATCCAAGACTTCCAAAACAGCGAATAAGTTCACTTCATTGTCATGCCTTGATGCCAAAAACTGTGAATGATTGTATGAATGATGAATATTAGCTTGAAGAATTAAAACAAACCGCTATTAACGTATGAAACAAGAGCAGCAAAGAGATTCCTTCGAAATAATTTCACATCTAATGGCGGTCACCTCAAGGCTTTAAGCTGTCACCATATAAAATGGAATGATAATAGTTCAATCGCAAATTCATTCTCACAGAACCATTTTATTCACATAATTTATCTTGGGTATTATGGTGAAATAAAAAGTCTGCGCTCCCTAATAAAATTTACATTTTCCGCACGAAAATACCAATCTTCATTAAAAAAGCTAGTTCGTTATTTTTGCTTGTTCAGATGGAATTTTTACTACTTTTTCCGTAAGTATATAAACTCTGCCATGGAAAACATTTTAAGAAGACCGCTAAGTAAGTAAAATTTTTCAACACGTCCTAATTACTGCCACTCATCTATTACGAGCGTCTAATACAATAAAGCAGCAATACCAATTATCCTATTTACCAGCAGAAATGTCAAAATTTCTACATTATGTTATACATATACAAATTATACAAATCCTTGAATGTTTATTAACTCTTGAAGAGTTATAAGTCTACAAAAAAATTCAACATAAATTACTGTCACAAAACCAAAAATTTTCGGCCAAATAAAACTCGAAAGGTCATATTTTATTTTTAAATTGTAAACGGAGTGGTCGCTGTTAATATTCGGTCAAATAACAATTCATATCCAAACGGTACATGCATTCACCTTAAAAATTAAGTGTCCAATGATTCATAGGAATGACGACCACGACGAAAGTCGCCCAAAAGGGAAAACACAAATAAATTGTTTCGCATAAAAATCCCGAAGACTCGTCCGTCGGAGTTTTCACAGCAAAATATCAAATAAAGAGTCGAAGTAATTCCGGGAAACCTGGACCGTGAATTCGTTTGCTGCGCGCCGGTACGAGGAGGGCAGGGAAGAATGAGAAAGGAAGGGGACATCCATGTGACGGCCACACGAAAACGTATGGGTATACACGACCTCTTACGACTCCTCGTCAATTAATCCCCGGATCTTTGAAAAATAAAAATATTACTCCACCTCATCTTCAAGCACGTATCCGACAAGCTCGCCCCACTTGCCCCGATGGACCTCCCGCCAACAAAACGTTTTTAACTTCTCTCGCCTGTGGAAAACCGTGACATTCTCCTTTGAGGGATCTTTTTTAAAGGACGGCCGTTGGGAAGGGGCGTGGGGCGAGTCCGTTCTTGGCCTCGGTTTTAGGAAGGAGGAGGGACTACGACGGCTGGAGCGGGTCGGAAGAGGTTTGCGTGGGCGGAGTTCGAGACGACAGCTGCGGACGGCAGGGGGCAAGCAGGAGAGAGGGAGAGATAGATAGAGAACTGCGGCTTTCCAGGCTTGAGAGGAACGAGGGGGGGCGAGGGCAGAAGAGACGAGGAAGGGTGGGAGGAGGGTCAAGGGCGAAGGCATTAGTTAAATGACCTCGAGGGGTCAAGGCGTGAAAGGGATGTGGTGTCCGGGCTGGCGGGTTATGTTGCAAGCGAAAAGTGGCATAGGAGAGACGGGGGTCCGCGGGGGATCGGAGGTTTTGGGAGCGTTTTGGCGAGGGGGGGGGTGGGCGAAGAGAAGGGGGATATGATGAGGAGGGTTCGGCGGGAGGAGTACCGTGAAGGGTGTGTATAGCCTGGGACGTTGTTGGGCGACGGGCCGGGCTTTTGTCAAGTACCCATAAGCCTTGCGCGCGCCCTCCGCACTGCGCCAATTGACGGCGTGGCATTTTCCGAATTCGGGGTAACAAAGCTTCCTCGCAAATATGGGAAGGGGATTTGGGAGGGAGGGGTTGGTTGAGGGGAGCTCGCTCTCTCTCTCCTCAGTCGCCGCGAGCGAGAAATCGAACTCCTACAGCAATCTTTCTCGCCTTATCTCCAGCGTGCTCGTGGCCGGAATACGTGCATAACACCGCCTAACATTGCTTGTAGATGATGCGAGATAAATGGTCAATTTTTAAGAGAACGATACGTGAGGGGAATGGGCTCGAGTCCACAATATTGGAGCTGATTTGCTTTTCGAGGGAGCTTATAGTCGTTTGCTGCTCCTTCGCGTGATTATTCGGGAGCACCATGAAATTACCAAGGGGAATACGCGAGCGTTGTCCTTAATTCGATTGACTCACTTAAAAGACACACTAAAACGTTTGTGCAGTGGCGTCATCTACCATCAAAAGCAATTTAATTTCATGATATTTAAAATATGGCCGCAATCGCTTGGGATTAGTAAAACACTTAAATGTATGATAGGATTTTTCACTTGGAGTAAATTTAAATAAAATCTGGTTTTCTTCATGACTAAATATGACGCACTGCATCGACAATGTAGGTTTTCCGTACGTAGCAGTCTCACTCCAAGAAAGAAGTTTGGATCGTTCAAAGAGACAATAGCCGCGAAGATAATGTTCACTTTTAAAGAGACAATGACAGGAAAAATACTCGAGTAGACCCACAATTAGCGGCTGAAATAGAAGCGAGTTGTTGAAATATTTCGGCCATAACCTACCGCAGGAGTTATTAGTACTGTTAAGCGATAAGTGGGAACACGAAATGACGTGAATAAGGTGAAAATAGAGATGAAACATGAATATCTCGCTCAAAAACTGTACCGCTTGCACCAGCTTCACAATGATTTCGAGGAATCTTCGTTAAATAGATGTTAAATGTCACCTTGGAAAAACGTTAATAGGGAATTGCTATTGTGAAAATTCGGAGAGAAAGTTAACGTGTTTACATCACTATAGGTGGTTGGTACGAGGGACGATAGTTTACAGTTAAATCTGGAAAATATCTCTAAATTGCATCTCTGGGGGAAATAAATCCACTCACCTGTACCCTAGCCGGAGGAGCTGTTACCAGCACAAGCATATCGAATCAAGAAACTGCTGTGAGTAGCACTAATATCAGGACTCGCATGAAGAAACCACGTAAAGAACATCCGTGGAGCTGCGTTACGGAGACTTGGAATCACGAAAGAATACTGGTGAAACATTTGAACGAAAGGTTAAGGAGAGGCTATTCGGGTAGGTTAGAACTCGACTTGAATACTCGTTGAACATATGAGACCCTGAACAGATGGACTTAATTTCGGATAAACAAGACGCAGACAAAAGCTGTGCGTTTATCTATATATCCTTATGAATGAACAGAAGTGTCGCACTCTAACGGATAGACGAGGTTGGAAGACACAGAAAGCACGAGCATTAGGCACACGACTTAAACCGGAAAATAGTTATAAAGTGCATTATTTTAGCTGCGACCCGTCCACTTCAAATTATATCGGTAGGTGGGGCCACAAAAAGAAGAGAAATTCGCTTCAGAAGAGACCGATATCAGGAATCCTTTTTCCCAGCCGTAATTCGTGCTAGGATCAGAGGGAAGCATCACGTACTACAGCTCAAGCTTCCCGAAAATAAAATTGTAAGGAACTCTCATTAGGTGCCATTATTCATACGCATATCTATGCCTGAGTGTGTTTGTGTGTATATTACACACATACAGGTGTTTTTGTGTGTATATATATAGCCAAGTATGTGTAAAAAATCCAATACCATCGAGCGGTTCTATTAAATACGAGTACTATGACGAGTGTTATTATTACCTTAAATTCTTACATGTTTTATTTCAGTTGACCCTGGTGAGTGAATAGATTTTACGGGTTAATTATTTGATTTTTTTTCACATAAATGGTTAAAAAATTGTTTTGGAATGAACACATATTTAGTTTATTCACTAATCAGTTAAAATAATTATGCCAATATAATAACTGTAAACTGAAATATTTTATGGGCAGGGCAGTGAGCGACGATTTATGCAAGTCACTTTACTCTTTTGCTCCGTCTGATTTCTTCTGTGAAATGGACGACTGTCATTGCATGATTAATTACCACGTACCTCAGTGCCCGAAATACTTCCAAGAATGTCATTTATTCCCCGAAACAACATTTATGATGTACGGCATAGATGCTCTACGATTTAAAATTATTATATACACTATCTTTGCGGTTTCAGAAACAATAGAATTTGTCTTTCTCTTCGGTATTCCACTCGATGTATCAATTAACATTTAATTTATCTTTAAGAAATAAAATACAGCATATTTAGATAGATGGCCGAAATAAATTTTATTGCTACATGCATGAAACTTAATGGACTCCAATAGAACATCCTACTGCCTGCATGATCCTCAATTTTCTATTACATTTAAATATCTAACCTACGGACCTATAATAAGACCCGATGCGATTTATCCTCGAAATTTAAATTATTTTCTTTTCCTTTATATAATCATATACGTTGGTTGTTTGTCAAAACTCGAGAACAAAATTGAAAGATTTGACCCGAGATAAAATTTTCTGCTGACAGCCGAGTCGAACAGTGAATATTAGTCTACTTAACATTGACAGGACAGGTAGAATTAGGCTTCGAATCTGACCCACGTCGGTCACAGTCCACGGTGATTATTCGACTTATCTCCGATCAACGAACGCTCTCGGTGCATTAGCTATACGCTTGCGTGACCTCTGTAAGGAGATAAGGCTAAGGAGTTCAGTAAACAGCAAGGATAAATGATTTCCAAGCATTCGATATGGTAAACGATATCACACTGACCTATGACTGCATGAGCATTAATAGCCATTTTTCGGTCTTGAAATACATCTTGCGCTGAGATCAAAGTAAGCTTACTATTTAACTTTTGGTCCTATAACCTCTACTGAACCAAAGGTAAGATAATTGTAGGCCGATTTAAGTTACACATATCCTGACAAAGTCAACTCGGAAGAAGCTCATATAAAATGAGCTTAATTTAACTTTCAGAAAAGTATTGAGCATTTTTCAATGTGTAACAATAAACGCACAGCAATACTACCTGGCTACTAAATATAATTATAATAATTTCTAACATTTGTTGCAAGAGAATTGCAGGATAGCAAAGAATTATTGCCACGCGTGATTACTATCTTAAGCATCCAAAATTGAAACTACGATAATTAAAAACAAAGCTTTTACTTGAAGTCTTATTTTAATGTCTAAATATTTCCAAAAAATCAGTCAACCATGTTCATCCAAAACCGTTGCAGATATCCATTTTTTATCCACAGATAGGACGAACCAAAAAGTAATAATATTAAACGAAACATTTTTGAAGCTACCCATAAAAGTAACGGTATATAAACCTATGTAGCACCTACATAAGAGTACCTATAAAAAAATTTCTTTTTCGTAATCATTACATATCGAAATATTTTATACAAAATATATGGAGAATTTGGAACGTACAGGGACAGAAAAAGTCAAAACATGATGAAGCTATGAAAGGACCTTCTTACCAGTCGTCTTAGCTTAATTAATCAACTGTTCTCCATTAAGCGACTTCAACCTCATTCAACAGATTTATTTTCTCTCACTAAGAAAGCAGATCGATACGTTAACAGAATTTTCTTAAGGAGATATAGGGAGAATAAAGAGTTAGCTCTGCGTTATATTTGCAAAACAATTCGTAAAATAGATCTTAAGCTTAGCGTTAGGTTACACTGGCAAATGGCAACACCTTGCAACCTGCCCAAACTCTTTTACATGATGTTTACGGGGTGGAGCCCTTCTAAAAATAATCGACTGCCTGGCCTCATATGACCTAAGAGGCACATTCTTGATGCACTCATTCCGTAAGCATTATATAAACACAAGCACACAGGTAAAATACTAGGTCACGATTAAATCTTTCGTGTCCCCACGGCATTTGTATGTATCCATTCTCTCCTTTTAATCCCCTTGCCGACCCCCGAAGCTCCTCCAATGCTTTCCTTAAGCTGAAGCTACCCCCCTCCTTACTTCCAAGCCTGCTCATTTCCCGCCGTCTTATACACACCACGTAATTTCCGCTCGCCCTCCCTTATATCCCCCGCCCAACTTCCATCTACCCCACTACCGCTCCAACCACTGCCTCAATTACGCTACCAACCTCTGCCTCACGCCATCTTTCAATGCCCCTCTCTTCTCATCTTAGTATTTTCGTCATCCAGGATAGACATTGCGCGTTTTATCTTCCATCACCCCATCCTCCGGCTACCCTGGGCCCGCAAACCTATTCCGCCGTTTCCTTCCTTGCTTCTCTCATCCTCCCGATCCACCTCGTTCGCTGCACCTCTTCGAGATTGCCTAGCAATTAAGAACCGAAATTATTTGGGTTGATCTTTTAAATGGGTTCCGCTTATTTGAGGGAATAAGCAAGGGGAATGGAGGAGGAGAAATGAGGGGGCGGTAGAGAGACGGGGGGAGGGGGAAATAATATACTGTAGCACTGTAAACTATAGTTTTCAAATGTAGACTCGATTATCTACAGGAGAGGATAAGCTCAAGAAACCACAACGCATTTATCAGATTACAATATTGCGAGAGCGTGGTAGAGAGAGGGGAGAATGAAGATAATGTATCACTGTAAAACTATAGTTTTCAAATGAAAACTCCATTATCTACAGAAGAGAATAAACCCAATAAACCACTATGCATTTATCAGATTACGATATTGCGCTGTAATAGTCGAGATACTAATGTCTGAAGAAAGTTTTTATATTCCGCAAGTATTTGAACATTCAGATAACATTTTTTTCGTCGTGGGAGCTTTATGTTACACATGACTGATAGGGAAAATATTCAATAGCGAGCGATAAAAAAATTCGGTAAAGCGGAAAATCTCACGTAAATAAAATTTATTTTAGTACAAACAATGCATTACTCAGAGAGAATTAAATTGTTAATTCCTTGATGTAACATTCGCACTTTGATTGCATTTTCTGATTTTATTCGATATTTTAGGAATTTTAAATTATGAGATAATTCCGTAATTCTTCAATTCATTTAGCCCTTTTGACTACCAGCTATCTTCAGCTCATTTGATCCACATATTTTCGTTCAGTTTTTTTTATAAGACCTCTTTTAAATGCACCCCTGGAAAAACGCAATGAAATAAACCATAAAAGGATGCAGGTCGGAAAAGCAAAAGACATAAAAATAATAATTAACAGAGATAGAGACTAAACGAAATTTCGCACTTTGTTTATTTAGCTAATTGTGAACCTTCGTAGTCTCAGTTACCTGCGAACCCCTAGCAAATCTACTAAAAATCGAATATATTCCCCACTTATTATTTCTCCTTTTCAGCTAGAATGAAATCAAACCCTCAATTTACTCGATTAAAAATATAACGCCAATTCAAATACGCCCTTAATTCTTGAATATACGACTGCCCCATTGGCGTCGTGAGGCCTTTTGAAAACCTTCGGCGCCTCTGCTTTCCACCCCAAGTGCTTTGCTCCTTGCTTGCCTCTCCACGACGCGCTCACCTTTTGCCCTGCCTGCTACCACTGCTTCCACTTCGCTCCTCCTCCTTTCGCCATTTCCTGACGTTGAGCTAGTGGATTCTCTTTGCCACCCAATCTGCCTTCACTATTGCATAATGAACCGCCGTGGCTTTATTCACGCCAATGAATGCGGAGCCTCATCGATCGCTCAACCTTAATAAAGCCAATCTACAGGCATCCATAATTCAAGCAGTGCCTTTTTTTTTACATACTATGTACATGTATATGCGCCCTTACGCCTCTCTTCCTCTAACTGCCTCCCTTGGTCTCCACGCCCTTAAATTTTTTGTTTTTATCTTTCCTCTGAAAACCGATTCTTTGTGCTTCCCCGAATGACTTTTTTGATGCCGCCTGCCTGCCCTCCGCTTCGCTTTTGAGAGGCGGTGAAAAAAATAGGTTGCTTTAAGGGTATCAGGTGAGAAAGGGCTCTACTATAGTCTCTCTCCCACTTTCTCCTTTCCTGCGATTGAGACAGCGCTCGGTGGTATATTTGAAAATCCAAATTAAAGCTTACATGAATAACCAAAACCAAATGATTAAAAAAATACCTCATCTTACGTACACTCGGGATTTGCAAAGAAAAATTCTTGCAATTACTTTTCATCGAGGTACATTTATATTTCCGGAGTTAATTAGCAACACGTTCCACAGAGTGTGAGGGAACTTACTTTTAAAGTCTGCTAAAATTATTCAGTGATTACTGAAATAAAATCCGGAGAAAAATACCACATAGATATTAAATGCCGTTTTATAATTTAAAAATTCGGGAGTTGAATAAAAAAATCCAGTTACACATTAATGACTTTGACAATTAAAATCTGTTTCAAAATTCATTATTATTGACGGCTGGGGAACAGGAAGAAATATAAGTAAAGGAAAGCATAATCACTCAGGCTTCTGTCAAATAATTCCACTTTTATCAGGGTTAATCCACGTTACTACCTATACGAGCATACGAGGAGGAGAAATAACCAAAATGTTCTACACTTGCTGAGCAAACAATTTGAAGCCAGGAAAGGCGGGGTATTTTATCAAACTTCAATTTGCGATTGTAAACAAAAAACTGCGTAATCAAAACATAAGATCTAAGGAAGGGATGAACAAAATATCAATTAATGGAGTCTGCATACTTTCATCAGACTTTTTGCTTTACGAAACAAAATAAGTGAGAAAAACGTTATTAGTTTTCCCATATAAACATTTTCTCCTTTCAGGGACACACATGGGTAAAAAAAAGCTGACCACATGCAGCACTATGTATCTATCCTCCGTAGCCTTTATATAAGTTCATTATATTTAAAATAAATAAATTTCAAGGGAAAATAAATGAAATGCTGTTCTGTAATTAACATGATAGCTCGGAACTCATAAATAGGGTGCAAGTATATCTACAATATTTGTATTTTGAAATAGTTTAAATGATATCATTCTTCAGGAAGAAACTTTTCCGGCACGAGACTTCGGAATGTCTAATCGAAAACCCTGAATTCCGCCGTTGGAGCATTAAGGCTACGCGAATGTTGCAAAAATATAAAACACATGTACTTTCAAAGAGTTACTATCAGTTGCCACAATGGCAATCGATCCCTGCTAAATAATTCATAGGATATCCCACAAGAATTTATTAAATGAAGGACGGCTTGGTATTATGATTGATTGATAGAAATGGGCTACCATTTTCGCTCAAAGGAAATCTCTATCGGTGCATTTCTTTTCCACTGAAATGGAACGGTCTGAAAACCTTCTTATAAAATAAAAATGTAAAATTACAGTCAATCATTTGTCTTCCAGAATAATTTGTATCTCTTTGGAGAGAATGGTAAGAACCGTCGGTCATCATCTGATCCGGAGTTATAAACCATTAATGTAAATTTAAACAGAATAACGGATTATACCTCATATTGTTTAAAGCTTTAAGCATAAAAATACCTACTTCAGTGTGGAAAGCCGACCAAGTTTCAATGATTTGGAAAGTACTAAAAAATATATACCGCATCGAATAAGTACTTCTTTTGTACGAGTAATGTGCTTTTCATTACTAAAATACAAATCTCAGTAACTTCCTTAACGCTGACTTGTGGCCGAGAGTTTCATGGTATAACTGGTAAGCATAAAAATCAACAAATATATGCGGTTAAATCATTAGATGGAAATATATAAAACGTCACCGTGTGCGAACACCACTCACGAAGTTATGAAGTGGATAAAAGCTGGCATAATACGCTTGGTGTCTTGCACTCGACATTCACTTCAGCCAAACTTTTGACGTAGCCTTGAATGCGTGAGGCAAGTCTACATAAAGGAGTCATTCCACGCCGAAATCCAGCGACTCATTCACTCCTAGTAAGCTTATACTTTTATGAAGAAAATAACGAACCTTTTCTTGAGCAGAAGGTCATAAAAAACGTAATGTTTTAGCAACATAGAATTTTGACAATTAATTTCTAAATATTTTGAAAATATTTTACGTCCCTATATTAATTTTACCCTAACTTTAGTGCATTACTTTCATTTTAAAAGCTAAATAACGTGAATGGGAGAGGATTCAGAGGATATGCCCAGCATTCCGGCATTAATTTTAGGTGATGGAAAATGAAACACGTAGTTGGAAACAGAATCCACCGATTTGATTATGCTCTACCAATCTACTGAAACATCCCGTCTGCACCATCATGTAAGCGTATTAATCTTGATTCTCATCGGGTTAGTCTATTTGTGCCACAGTGAGTATTATGCACGAATGAAGATAAAAACTACAAGATATAGAGTAATAAAAGGAAAACACCGGCAGAGAAAATAAAAACCATAATCACTAATACCAGATCTGATAAACGATGAGGAACGGACAAGGAAGTGGTATTGTACATACAGGGGTGAAATGATGCATTTATTATGGAAAACGCGTTAGAAATACCAAAGGTTCAATGGTCGAGTTCATAGTACGAGGAAGGCAGTAAGGAGGAAGAATCAAAGAAATGAGAGATATTTTAAAAGGATAATGCGTTGAAAAGAGACAGGATCTGTGAAATGAAGAACGTGTTAGGACGCCCTAGTCTACGTATTTTTAAGGATTTTAGAGACACCAAGATAATTCATGTAGGTGTATAACACGATGTTGGATTCTGTGCTTATCCGCAATATGATGCTCAACGATATACCTTCCAATATGGGACTTGCTGAATTGAATGTCGTAACCTTAGAGATCGTTTTAATACTTGGAGGAATTTTACATTTTATGCGTATACCCATCCTAAGTACTCTTCTGTAATACACATAAGAGTGGCTCTGTAAGGAACACACGTCCGAAATATATCGAATAAAGCAGAATATTTGGAAATAATTCCCTGAAGACAAAAACTACGATCGCAACTCAACACAGATAAATTTTAGTAGATCTCTGTCTTAGCCTAAGCATTTTAATATTTAAGGATTTTAAAATAACGTGACTGGCTGCCAACATTTGGGTTCATTGAAAAAATTTCGCATATATAAACTTTCCAGCTTAATATGACATGAATTAAATCACTGAGAACTAAAAATAAGTAAAAATAAGGAATTAAATATACACAGATGATGACGGATGAATAAATTCTGGTTTAATTCGTCGGGGTAATATTGGAGAATTCTTTTAATCGCATTCGAAGATAACCATATTATTTCATCTTTTTACATAATTAAATTAATCCGTAAGTCAAATGAAGGTTTCAATGCTTTACCGAAGGCTTGAAAAACAGTATATTAGGTCGTGATTTAGAATCAGGCCCTGGAGAATTCACAACGTTAATAATATGTTTCTTAAAATTCCTTGAAATTTCAACCCCGGAGATAGGAGTGCCCTCTTACCGTTCGGCCAGTTTACCTTGGCTATTGGACGTTACCACATCAATGAACCGAGAAGGTTCCATGCCCGTGACTATTGTCGGTCGCCAAGGCTACGGCCCGCCCCAATAACCCGGGCTGACAACGCGGAAATGAGAGGAGAGTGCGGCTGGAGCGCCACCAGTCTCCCTTCTTGCCGGGAGAGGGCCACGGAGATAATAATATCGGTGAATTGGTTTCGAACGGATCATATGTATGGAGGTGAAGGGTATTATGGGATCATGTAGTACACTGACGGAGGATTTAGCGAGAAGAATCCGTCGCGATGAGATGCGAATTAGAGGACGTGGGATAAAGGGGCGCTTGGGCGTGAAGCGGGTTTGGACGGGGAATGAGACGGCGACACAAAGGTTTTCGGGGAGAGGATTCCGGACCGCAGGAGAGATGAGTGAATGGACGTGGGGCTGGAGGAGGCGCGGAGAAAGCCGCCATGGGAATTGGATGAGCAGGACTGCGGAGACGGGAAGGAATAAGGAGTCATTGGACCGGTCCTTAAAACGAACGGGAAGAAGTCAGGGGGGAGAGGGGCTAGGGGATGAGGGAGGATGGAGGCAGGCCGGGGGATCTCCGGGGGCGGGATTAAACTGGGAGCTTCGAGGACGGACGGGAGTGCGAGGCGGGGCGAGGGCGACGATAGGATTTGCCAGGAGGATTGCGGGTAGGGGAGAGGCAAAGAACCGGAGAGAGATGGAGAAAACCAATAACCAACGAAGGCGGGGAGAGTCGCGATAGTTCAGCATGCACGGCGCACGCAATTAATTTCGCTCCATAGGGACGAGAAATGTAATGGAAGGAGGAAGGGATCAGCGTGAAAGAAGGGACCATGGTATGGGTAAATAAAATGCGAGGCAAAATCTCCGTCCCAGGCTTGAGCTACAGGTCTCAGGAGGCGACGATCTCGGGCGTTATCCCCGGTCTTGTCGGGTAATTTTTGGATGGGAACGAAAGGCTGCCGTTGCTGCATTCCAGAAGTGGATTAGGTGGCGGGATGTGCAAAACACTTATCTGTGGATACTTAAATATCCCATGGAGAAGGCTTCGTGGCACGCACAATCCAAAGGTCATTTCGAAGAGACTTCACTTCATCATCCATATGAAACTAATGGAAAATTCTTTCAAGAAGTAGAAAAACCTAGAGAGAGAGAGAGGGGCAATATAAAACCGTCGAAGGGGAGCTCGGATGGTATGGAATAACAGAGATTAAATTAATATCGGATATTTAAATATCTATATATATATATATATATATATATATATATATATATATATATATATATAATTAAAGCCAGAGAACAATAATAATTGAAGAGAACTATATGGCCTCCTAGTGCTATCTAAAGAATGAAACAAAAATATTGAAAATAACTGCAGAGAAGTACTTAAAGTAATAGGCAGTAAATAAAACATATAACGTCGTTCCAGTATATAGTAGATTATTGATTATATATTTTGTGTGGAGTCAAACAACTAAATGGTGTCATAGACCTCGTACCGATTGAAATAAACGGGCGCTTTTCAATGCAACCTTTTTTACTGCTCGTACGTTGAATTATATTTTTCTATTCCGACACTAGCTGCGTAGTTAAATACGACTAATGGGAAAGTGAAGATATCAGTCGGCAGTATTAATTAGCTACCAGTTACGAAACTCGAGAGTTTTTCCTTGACAAAAAGCAGGTGCTTAATATTAGGCTTAGGGATTTGAACAAATGAAAATGAGACACGAATGTAAGTACGAATGTGAGATATGAAATTAAAGACAGGTGTTCTGAGACAGAGATGATAATCATAAAAGAGCGTCTAAATTAAAACTTCTGATGTTCCATTTTTATGTATATTAACGAGTATCATATAAAACGCCTTTGCTGCTTAGCGGCGAGGTCAGCTGGTAACAGTTAAATAAATACTTGCCTCACTCTAAGCATTGAAAAATTATTCTTCGCATTAAATGTCTATTTGCCACCATACGTTTAACAACTAATCTTCTCACTTTGGCATTCGCGCCAATTATTGCGCATAGGAATTTCCATGAGCTTATTATTTCATTTAAACGACATCATTCAATTTCTTCAATATTATTTCGAGGTTCATTTTAAGATTTTGTGAACTCAAGTCAATGTAATTTCTAAATAATTTAGAATTTTTGCAGCAAAAAACTCTTTATATGATGTTCCACAAATTGTCGTGAGAAATGCACATTTTCCACCAAAGTACAGGATTCCTACATTCACACAAATATTTTGATTTGCTTATAATTAGCAGTTCAGATATCACTGCTACAGCAGGAAGGTTTCCTATGGAAATAAGGAACAGGGAAAATTCGAGCGTAGAGTCAAAATGATATTTATGCTCACTTGGCAAACATTTATCATCTCGTATCCATACAGAACCAGGCTCAATAAATCTAGGAAATCGAAAGCAACTCGATATCTAGCCAAATCACATTTAAGGGTAATAATTCCGCATCAACCAACGGCTCCTAAAACGAGTTGATTCTCTTTCCTTTCAGAAACAAGAAAGCCTTCTCTGCTGAATGTTTTTACCCACAATAAATGTTTGAGCAACTTGAGAAAATACGGTCATAATTAAGTAATGGAGTTAAATAGCTGCAATATAATTTATTAGACCACGCTAATGGTGGAGCCCATTATAATCTCATTTTCCCATTAGAGAGAATTTCGGCGTCACTAAGCGAATTTCCCCAGTTATACTATAAATTATTGCCACAAAAAATTGATACCCTATTGGATGAACAGAAAGCTTTTATCGTGCTAGAGAAAAGTCAGCGCATTATAAATTACAAACATAAAAACACACATAGGAAATACATTGGAAGAGTAATGTATCGAATTCTTCGAAATGATTTCATTATTTCTTATTTCTTCCAGCTCAAGGTTTTTTAAGGCCAAAAATTCCAAGGGACGATAATTCATTCACTTTTCCCTGGGAAACAGTGACATCAGCAGGTTTTTATCTTCCCCTTGAAATGGCCTGTTTTCTTTCCCTTTGGCATTAAAATCCGAGAAGCAGCATTAACTCCTCTTTTTTTTCCTCTCTCCCTTCGGAAGTATTCTACCTTTCCCTCCTACCCTCTTCCATGAGAATCATCCCAATTTCCCATTCAAATGGATTTTCAACCGCACGACCACCGGGCACATGCAAACCCCGCGCATAAAGTATTGCAACTCCAATGTTCAAAAAGCATGTACGGGCTTGGGCGCACCCTTCTCCACCGGCCACGATCCCATACGCCGTCAATCCCAAACCCCTCCCCCTCGCAAACCCTTCGCTCCGAGGCATTTTTATATTTCCGGATCCAAAAGGCCGGAGGATGCCCTTTTTAGGAGCGGAACTATGACCGGTTCTTTATCCTTTCTTATCGTCTCTACCTCTCCCACAGCCTCGATTCATCCCCGACGCGGTGCCCATCCATACGCCGTGCCTAGGGGATGTACCGGTGAGAGAAGGGGCGGGGAGAGTGCGGGGGAAGAAGAGAAAGAGAGATAGAGCGAGAGAGAAAGCAGAAAGGGGAGCCAGGGGTGGGTTTGAGGCGGGAGTGCCGCAGGGGCGGACCGGGGCCAAAGGAAGCTCTGTGGCATAGGACCGAATACAGAATGGGTCGGGGACGGGACGGGGGAGAGGCTGTGTTACGGCTGAATGGACAAAAAATGAAGAGGGTGGAGTGAGAGAGGCGGAGAGAGGATGAGGAAGGAAGAGGGTGAGAGGAGCAGAGAGAAACGGCGGCCGGAAATGGATTTCCGAGGAATATTACGAAGCATACGTCATCTTACCCGCTCCCTTATCGCTTATCCACTCCCCTTCTAACCGTTACAAGTCCCAGCGTACATACACCTCACACGCCATATTTTTAATATCGTAACTACTTCTTCGAACCGCCTAGGCGATTATACATCACCAACCTCCTTCATCACTATGCTGGAATTATGCGAAATCAATGGAAAAAACGAAATGTTCACGATCTTAAACCTCTAGACGTCGGAAATACATTAAAAATCCTCTGCTCACGTATTATACGAGTGTAGAATCTCAGGGTACTATACTCGATCCGCAGGAGAAATACCACGTCAGCCGTTAAAAATGCCGAAAAATCCTATGGCTGTTCATCAAATTATTCTTGAAAATGTTAAATGGGTCATTAGAGTTAATAAGTAGACTGGGTTCTAAATCTTCACCAAGATTTAAGGCTCAATATTTAATAGATAATTGAAATAAAATTGTTCCAGCTGACGTTTGAAGATTATATATATATATATGTAAATATATAAATATATATACATATATATATATATATATATATATATATATATATATATATATATATATATATGCATTCATTTGTATATATGTGTACTATGTGTATATATTTAAGTATTTACACACACACACACACATGTACATGTGTTGTCATCCAAAACATACCTTAACCGGTAGATACATACAAATCTATGCATTCAAATTTTATATTCTTTATTTAATGCACAAAAGTGAGTATAAGTTTTTTGTGGGAATAACAAATACAGACATATTACCCGCTGCATAAATAAGAATAATTTTCGCTGTCTATATAATGACCGAGGTGTCAAAGAGAACACCTGACTTACGGAAATTAACTCTAAGCATTAATGAGAGCACTCGGCAAAATTAAGTAGAACACAAACGTGTGCACTCCTATAACGGGGAAAAGATATAACATCTTGCAATGTTTTGTCACAGAAGCCTCCGAAAACACAAAATTTTGAATGGAAGTCCCCTCGTCTGGTTTCACGAAATGAATTTCACGAGGGAGATGGAGTAAGTGGAGGATGGAGAAGGACGACGAGGAACGGGACGGAATGTGTGGAGGAGGTAGGGAGAGAGAGAGAGAGAAAGAGAGATTAGGCAAAAGAAGACAACGTGAAAATTAAGAAGGCGAGTAGAGGGAGGGGAAAGGAAAAAAAAGAGACCTTTGAGCAGTGAGAACGAGGGACATGAAAAAAATTAATTTTTTTTTTGAAAATTGAAAGAGTGAGAAAACGAGACGCCTCGGACAGCTTCATTTGAGAAACGTGTCGACCACTTTGTTTGACCACATCACAGATAGGCGTCGTCTTGCCTGAGGTGGAGGGGTTGTAGTCGGGCTGTGAGATGATGGGGAGGAAGGGATGTAGGGGGAGGGTAAACGCGGAGAGGAGTAAATTAGAGGGGCAGTTAGGACACAATTTTGGGCAGACTTAAGAGGGGGAGGGAGGGGACTAATGGAGGGATCCGGGGATGAGATTTTGGGGAGGAGAGATAAGACGGACGTTTAGTCGGTGACGAGAAGAGACACGTCCTGTTCGTCGGTAAAACCCTGAAACGTTCATGCAAGACTTCATGAGTGTTTCCTTTTCTGTATTTCACTAAGGCGGGATAAATACATTGGCAGTTAAAAGAAATGGATCCCATGTTGTCGCGGGGACAGCATTACAAGTTTTCTTCATTTTCAGAATTGACAAACAGAAATATATGGATGTTGAAACACCGTTTTTTTTTAAATGTGAGAATAAAAATAAATTTATATTTTCTGAAATTTGGCATTTAAAACATAAAACTGAAATACTATTGTTTAAATAAAATTATATCATTAAAATTTATCAGTGAAATTCGCTACGCTGAATTGAACGTTTTTTGGGAGGTAACATCAAAAAAGCACTATGGAAGAAAAAATATTCGCGAATGATACGAAACAAAAATACATTCAGAAAATATACACATGTAAGAGAAATATTGGCTTGAATTTTTTTTAATATGCTATTAATTAATGGGATGAACACTGAACGATATTTATGAAAATTAAGAAAAGTTGGAGATAAAAGAATTGAGTTTTAGAAGGCAGTTTCGACCGTTAAACAAAATGGCTGACACAATTGATGACTCATATCTCAATTTCAGCATAAACCTACGACATCTGGTCGTCTACCTTATCGAATCTGAAACAATGTAAGTACGTACTAAATTTGCCGAGATGAAACGCTGGTAATATCATCACTCCGATCACCAACTCATACTTTTAGTCTACAATGGTCATAAAGAATCCTTTATTCAAGAGGAAGTACTTCTGTTGGAACTCTCAGACGATCTATTGGCTGACCTCATTTTCGGTTCTTCCTTCGAGTTAGACACGTCGCACATGTGGGCGGAGTATCTTTCTCCACGATTAAAAATTGGCAAGATTGGGTTTCAAAAAATTGATAATACTTCGTGTCTCTCGGATTCCCAGGCAATGTTGTCATTTTTCGGATAGATTACATTGATATAACTTATTATAAATTGCCTGGCTGTTATGAAAATAAAAAAAACCAAGCGGGAGAAACAAAACGGAAAATCTTTTAATATTTTTTAAAATTTTATTCGTTGAATAATTTCAATGAGAGAGAAAAATACTTGCTATTAGAGAAAAAATGCGATGAATTTCGTCATTTCTGGAAAATTTATAAGGAATATCATAATCATTTTCAAATAATTTTTTCAAACTTCAGGTAAGATGGAAGAAAATTTACGGAACAGAATTTAGGCATTGCTGACGAGGTCACAAAATTTCTCGTAATGCGAGGAGTTTAATTGGAAATATTTGGCGACATATTTTCCAAGATTATTCGGGTCTCCCACCGGGTCCACGTTCGTAGGGTTGCCGACGTTTCGATGGCCGAGTCGTCCATCGTCTTCAGGGCATGTCGGTACTCAGGTTTGGCCGCCTTATATAGTCTGGTCGGGAGGTCAGGTCACGTCTGATTGGTCGGACGCTTTCCCCCTCTTGTTTTGCCTTATTTTCCTCAAAATGGGTTTCCACGCATTACTGAGGGAGTATCCGCTGTCTCGGTTAATGGATTTGTTTTCGAGCCGGATCGCTATTGCTTCCTTAGTCAATCTTTCCCAGAATTTTTCTTCTCGGCAAAGGACCCTTGTCTCCTCCCACCGAATGCTGTGGTCGGAGATGATGCTGTGCTCTGCAATGGCCGACTTCTCAGGTTGGCACAGTCTGAGGTGTCTCCGGTGTTCTTTTAACCTTGTAGCGATGGTCCTTCCGGTCTCTCCCACGTAGACTTGGCCGCACTCGCAGGGTATTCGGTATACTCCCGGGGTCATGAGGCCACAGGGGTCCTTTGCCCTTACTAATTCGTCCCTGAGTTTGTTACAGGGACGGAAGTAGGTGTCGATGTTGTACCTCTTCAGTATTCTCGTGACCTTCCCCGAGACCGTGGAGACAAAGGGTAGACCCGCCCTTGCCAGTGGTTTTGGATCGGCTTCCTTCGGTGTGGAGGCCCGCGGCTTGACGGTCCTTTTTAGAGCCAAGGCGATTTCTCTCTCGCTGTAGCCATTTTGCCTGAAAGTCTTCTTAAGGTGCAGCAGCTCCTTGTGAAGACTTTCTGTGTCAGATATTGCTCTTGCTCGGTGTATAAGCGTTGATAGAACCGCCATTCTCTGGGAGGGGTGATGGTGACTTCTTCCGTTGAGGTAAAGGTCTGTGTGCGTCGGTTTGCGGTAGACGCTATGTCCCAATGACCCGTCTGCCCTCCGGTGGATGAGTATATCGAGAAATGGAAGGCTATTGTTGACCTCCACCTCCATGGTGAACTGTATATTTGGGTGCAGGCTATTCATGTGCTCCAGGAACTGCTTGAGGGTCTCCGATCCATGCGGCCAGATGATAAATGTGTCATCCACGTACCGGAAGAAACATTTAGGTTTGAGAGGGGCTGATGTTAGGGCCTTTTCTTCAAAATCTTCCATGAAGAAGTTGGCGATCACAGGAGACAGGGGAGATCCCATTGCCACCCCATCGGTCTGCTCGAAGAACTCGCCATCGTATTTGAAGTACGTGGAAGTCAGTGCGTGGTGAAAGAGATTCACCGTGTCACGATCAAACATGGCTTCCAGTAGTCTGAGAGTGTCTTTGAGAGGCACGCGAGTGAATAACGACACCACATCGAGGCTGATCATGAGGTCTCCTTCTTCGAGGCGAAATTCAGCCAAAGTTTTAACGAAGTTCAGTGAGTTCTTGATGTGGTGTTCACACAGTCCGACGTGAGGTGACAGGATTCCGGTGAGGTGTTTGGCCAAATTGTATGTGGGTGACCCAATGGCACTCACGATGGGTCTCAGGGGTACGCCGTCTTTATGAATCTTGGGTAATCCATAGAGTCTAGGAGGAGCAGGTGCTGGAGGAGACAGTTTTCTGGCCGCATCTGTGGGAAGGCCTGTCTTCTTGATCAAAGCGATCGTTTTCCTAGTGATGGAGTCAGTGGGATCTCTGGTGAGTTTCTGGTACGCTTGGTCCCGTAGGATGTCCTGCATCTTATGGCGGTAGTCCTCGGTGGTCATCAGTACCGTGGCGTTGCCTTTGTCCGCTGGTAGAACCGTGATGGCCTTGTTGTTACGTAGTGCACGGACGGCAGCCTTTTCCTCTCTCGTGGTGTTGGGCTTTGGTGGAACGGCCCTTTTTAGGACCAAGGCGATCTCTGCCCTCACTTCCTCAGCCAGGTCCCCGGGTAGCTTTTTGACGGCAGGTTCTATTCCGGCTACGAAGTCACTGATTGGTACGATACTGGGAGCTGAAGCGAAGTTGAGTCCTTTCGACAGGACCGACATCGTAGGTCCATCAAGCTTCTCTTTCGTCAGGTTGATCACCAACCTTTTTGGGTCCAGCGGCGAGATCACCGATTTTTTAGTAGGAAGACTGCTGAACTTCTTTTTCTGCCTTTCGGTGTCTTTGTGGAGCAGTAACTCTCCACTGGCTGTTGTGGCGCGGTCGATGTACTCCCAGTCCGAAGGGGAGAGCGTGGTTGCCAAGCGTAAGTGAAGCGTCATCAACTTCCTTCCGCACTGGTCTAGGTGTTTCCTCTTGTCATGGATGCGTTCACGGACTAAAGCTAGGCTTGCCCGCTTCAGGATACGCTTTGCAGCCGGTGTGTTGATTGACGACCGGACTGCGGCGAAAATAGGGATGGCCTCTTCGTCACGACATCGCAGGAGAAAGGTGAGCGAACTTAGGAGTCTCGCCTTCTCCTTACGCAAAGCTTCCAGTTTCCGGATGCTGTGGTGAATTTCCTCCCCGTAGAGGTTTGTGAAGAATGATCTGGTACTTTCCCGGCGAATAATGTTTTCCAAGATTATTCGGGTCTCCCACCGGGTCCACGTTCGTAGGGTTGCCGACGTTTCGATGGCCGAGTCGTCCATCGTCTTCAGGGCATGTCGGTACTCAGGTTTGGCCGCCTTATATAGTCTGGTCGGGAGGTCAGGTCACGTCTGATTGGTCGGACGCTTTCCCCCTCTTGTTTTGCCTTATTTTCCTCAAAATGGGTTTCCACGCATTACTGAGGGAGTATCCGCTGTCTCGGTTAATGGATTTGTTTTCGAGCCGGATCGCTATTGCTTCCTTAGTCAATCTTTCCCAGAATTTTTCTTCTCGGCAAAGGACCCTTGTCTCCTCCCACCGAATGCTGTGGTCGGAGATGATGCTGTGCTCTGCAATGGCCGACTTCTCAGGTTGGCACAGTCTGAGGTGTCTCCGGTGTTCTTTTAACCTTGTAGCGATGGTCCTTCCGGTCTCTCCCACGTAGACTTGGCCGCACTCGCAGGGTATTCGGTATACTCCCGGGGTCATGAGGCCACAGGGGTCCTTTGCCCTTACTAATTCGTCCCTGAGTTTGTTACAGGGACGGAAGTAGGTGTCGATGTTGTACCTCTTCAGTATTCTCGTGACCTTCCCCGAGACCGTGGAGACAAAGGGTAGACCCGCCCTTGCCAGTGGTTTTGGATCGGCTTCCTTCGGTGTGGAGGCCCGCGGCTTGACGGTCCTTTTTAGAGCCAAGGCGATTTCTCTCTCGCTGTAGCCATTTTGCCTGAAAGTCTTCTTAAGGTGCAGCAGCTCCTTGTGAAGACTTTCTGTGTCAGATATTGCTCTTGCTCGGTGTATAAGCGTTGATAGAACCGCCATTCTCTGGGAGGGGTGATGGTGACTTCTTCCGTTGAGGTAAAGGTCTGTGTGCGTCGGTTTGCGGTAGACGCTATGTCCCAATGACCCGTCTGCCCTCCGGTGGATGAGTATATCGAGAAATGGAAGGCTATTGTTGACCTCCACCTCCATGGTGAACTGTATATTTGGGTGCAGGCTATTCATGTGCTCCAGGAACTGCTTGAGGGTCTCCGATCCATGCGGCCAGATGATAAATGTGTCATCCACGTACCGGAAGAAACATTTAGGTTTGAGAGGGGCTGATGTTAGGGCCTTTTCTTCAAAATCTTCCATGAAGAAGTTGGCGATCACAGGAGACAGGGGAGATCCCATTGCCACCCCATCGGTCTGCTCGAAGAACTCGCCATCGTATTTGAAGTACGTGGAAGTCAGTGCGTGGTGAAAGAGATTCACCGTGTCACGATCAAACATGGCTTCCAGTAGTCTGAGAGTGTCTTTGAGAGGCACGCGAGTGAATAACGACACCACATCGAGGCTGATCATGAGGTCTCCTTCTTCGAGGCGAAATTCAGCCAAAGTTTTAACGAAGTTCAGTGAGTTCTTGATGTGGTGTTCACACAGTCCGACGTGAGGTGACAGGATTCCGGTGAGGTGTTTGGCCAAATTGTATGTGGGTGACCCAATGGCACTCACGATGGGTCTCAGGGGTACGCCGTCTTTATGAATCTTGGGTAATCCATAGAGTCTAGGAGGAGCAGGTGCTGGAGGAGACAGTTTTCTGGCCGCATCTGTGGGAAGGCCTGTCTTCTTGATCAAAGCGATCGTTTTCCTAGTGATGGAGTCAGTGGGATCTCTGGTGAGTCCTACTAAAAAATCGGTGATCTCGCCGCTGGACCCAAAAAGGTTGGTGATCAACCTGACGAAAGAGAAGCTTGAGGGACCTACGATGTCGGTCCTGTCGAAAGGACTCAACTTCGCTTCAGCTCCCAGTATCGTACCAATCAGTGACTTCGTAGCCGGAATAGAACCTGCCGTCAAAAAGCTACCCGGGGACCTGGCTGAGGAAGTGAGGGCAGAGATCGCCTTGGTCCTAAAAAGGGCCGTTCCACCAAAGCCCAACACCACGAGAGAGGAAAAGGCTGCCGTCCGTGCACTACGTAACAACAAGGCCATCACGGTTCTACCAGCGGACAAAGGCAACGCCACGGTACTGATGACCACCGAGGACTACCGCCATAAGATGCAGGACATCCTACGGGACCAAGCGTACCAGAAACTCACCAGAGATCCCACTGACTCCATCACTAGGAAAACGATCGCTTTGATCAAGAAGACAGGCCTTCCCACAGATGCGGCCAGAAAACTGTCTCCTCCAGCACCTGCTCCTCCTAGACTCTATGGATTACCCAAGATTCATAAAGACGGCGTACCCCTGAGACCCATCGTGAGTGCCATTGGGTCACCCACATACAATTTGGCCAAACACCTCACCGGAATCCTGTCACCTCACGTCGGACTGTGTGAACACCACATCAAGAACTCACTGAACTTCGTTAAAACTTTGGCTGAATTTCGCCTCGAAGAAGGAGACCTCATGATCAGCCTCGATGTGGTGTCGTTATTCACTCGCGTGCCTCTCAAAGACACTCTCAGACTACTGGAAGCCATGTTTGATCGTGACACGGTGAATCTCTTTCACCACGCACTGACTTCCACGTACTTCAAATACGATGGCGAGTTCTTCGAGCAGACCGATGGGGTGGCAATGGGATCTCCCCTGTCTCCTGTGATCGCCAACTTCTTCATGGAAGATTTTGAAGAAAAGGCCCTAACATCAGCCCCTCTCAAACCTAAATGTTTCTTCCGGTACGTGGATGACACATTTATCATCTGGCCGCATGGATCGGAGACCCTCAAGCAGTTCCTGGAGCACATGAATAGCCTGCACCCAAATATACAGTTCACCATGGAGGTGGAGGTCAACAATAGCCTTCCATTTCTCGATATACTCATCCACCGGAGGGCAGACGGGTCATTGGGACATAGCGTCTACCGCAAACCGACGCACACAGACCTTTACCTCAACGGAAGAAGTCACCATCACCCCTCCCAGAGAATGGCGGTTCTATCAACGCTTATACACCGAGCAAGAGCAATATCTGACACAGAAAGTCTTCACAAGGAGCTGCTGCACCTTAAGAAGACTTTCAGGCAAAATGGCTACAGCGAGAGAGAAATCGCCTTGGCTCTAAAAAGGACCGTCAAGCCGCGGGCCTCCACACCGAAGGAAGCCGATCCAAAACCACTGGCAAGGGCGGGTCTACCCTTTGTCTCCACGGTCTCGGGGAAGGTCACGAGAATACTGAAGAGGTACAACATCGACACCTACTTCCGTCCCTGTAACAAACTCAGGGACGAATTAGTAAGGGCAAAGGACCCCTGTGGCCTCATGACCCCGGGAGTATACCGAATACCCTGCGAGTGCGGCCAAGTCTACGTGGGAGAGACCGGAAGGACCATCGCTACAAGGTTAAAAGAACACCGGAGACACCTCAGACTGTGCCAACCTGAGAAGTCGGCCATTGCAGAGCACAGCATCATCTCCGACCACAGCATTCGGTGGGAGGAGACAAGGGTCCTTTGCCGAGAAGAAAAATTCTGGGAAAGATTGACTAAGGAAGCAATAGCGATCCGGCTCGAAAACAAATCCATTAACCGAGACAGCGGATACTCCCTCAGTAATGCGTGGAAACCCATTTTGAGGAAAATAAGGCAAAACAAGAGGGGGAAAGCGTCCGACCAATCAGACGTGACCTGACCTCCCGACCAGACTATATAAGGCGGCCAAACCTGAGTACCGACATGCCCTGAAGACGATGGACGACTCGGCCATCGAAACGTCGGCAACCCTACGAACGTGGACCCGGTGGGAGACCCGAATAATCTTGGAAAACATTATTCGCCGGGAAAGTACCAGATCATTCTTCACAAACCTCTACGGGGAGGAAATTCACCACAGCATCCGGAAACTGGAAGCTTTGCGTAAGGAGAAGGCGAGACTCCTAAGTTCGCTCACCTTTCTCCTGCGATGTCGTGACGAAGAGGCCATCCCTATTTTCGCCGCAGTCCGGTCGTCAATCAACACACCGGCTGCAAAGCGTATCCTGAAGCGGGCAAGCCTAGCTTTAGTCCGTGAACGCATCCATGACAAGAGGAAACACCTAGACCAGTGCGGAAGGAAGTTGATGACGCTTCACTTACGCTTGGCAACCACGCTCTCCCCTTCGGACTGGGAGTACATCGACCGCGCCACAACAGCCAGTGGAGAGTTACTGCTCCACAAAGACACCGAAAGGCAGAAAAAGAAGTTCAGCAGTCTTCCTACTAAAAAATCGGTGATCTCGCCGCTGGACCCAAAAAGGTTGGTGATCAACCTGACGAAAGAGAAGCTTGATGGACCTACGATGTCGGTCCTGTCGAAAGGACTCAACTTCGCTTCAGCTCCCAGTATCGTACCAATCAGTGACTTCGTAGCCGGAATAGAACCTGCCGTCAAAAAGCTACCCGGGGACCTGGCTGAGGAAGTGAGGGCAGAGATCGCCTTGGTCCTAAAAAGGGCCGTTCCACCAAAGCCCAACACCACGAGAGAGGAAAAGGCTGCCGTCCGTGCACTACGTAACAACAAGGCCATCACGGTTCTACCAGCGGACAAAGGCAACGCCACGGTACTGATGACCACCGAGGACTACCGCCATAAGATGCAGGACATCCTACGGGACCAAGCGTACCAGAAACTCACCAGAGATCCCACTGACTCCATCACTAGGAAAACGATCGCTTTGATCAAGAAGACAGGCCTTCCCACAGATGCGGCCAGAAAACTGTCTCCTCCAGCACCTGCTCCTCCTAGACTCTATGGATTACCCAAGATTCATAAAGACGGCGTACCCCTGAGACCCATCGTGAGTGCCATTGGGTCACCCACATACAATTTGGCCAAACACCTCACCGGAATCCTGTCACCTCACGTCGGACTGTGTGAACACCACATCAAGAACTCACTGAACTTCGTTAAAACTTTGGCTGAATTTCGCCTCGAAGAAGGAGACCTCATGATCAGCCTCGATGTGGTGTCGTTATTCACTCGCGTGCCTCTCAAAGACACTCTCAGACTACTGGAAGCCATGTTTGATCGTGACACGGTGAATCTCTTTCACCACGCACTGACTTCCACGTACTTCAAATACGATGGCGAGTTCTTCGAGCAGACCGATGGGGTGGCAATGGGATCTCCCCTGTCTCCTGTGATCGCCAACTTCTTCATGGAAGATTTTGAAGAAAAGGCCCTAACATCAGCCCCTCTCAAACCTAAATGTTTCTTCCGGTACGTGGATGACACATTTATCATCTGGCCGCATGGATCGGAGACCCTCAAGCAGTTCCTGGAGCACATGAATAGCCTGCACCCAAATATACAGTTCACCATGGAGGTGGAGGTCAACAATAGCCTTCCATTTCTCGATATACTCATCCACCGGAGGGCAGACGGGTCATTGGGACATAGCGTCTACCGCAAACCGACGCACACAGACCTTTACCTCAACGGAAGAAGTCACCATCACCCCTCCCAGAGAATGGCGGTTCTATCAACGCTTATACACCGAGCAAGAGCAATATCTGACACAGAAAGTCTTCACAAGGAGCTGCTGCACCTTAAGAAGACTTTCAGGCAAAATGGCTACAGCGAGAGAGAAATCGCCTTGGCTCTAAAAAGGACCGTCAAGCCGCGGGCCTCCACACCGAAGGAAGCCGATCCAAAACCACTGGCAAGGGCGGGTCTACCCTTTGTCTCCACGGTCTCGGGGAAGGTCACGAGAATACTGAAGAGGTACAACATCGACACCTACTTCCGTCCCTGTAACAAACTCAGGGACGAATTAGTAAGGGCAAAGGACCCCTGTGGCCTCATGACCCCGGGAGTATACCGAATACCCTGCGAGTGCGGCCAAGTCTACGTGGGAGAGACCGGAAGGACCATCGCTACAAGGTTAAAAGAACACCGGAGACACCTCAGACTGTGCCAACCTGAGAAGTCGGCCATTGCAGAGCACAGCATCATCTCCGACCACAGCATTCGGTGGGAGGAGACAAGGGTCCTTTGCCGAGAAGAAAAATTCTGGGAAAGATTGACTAAGGAAGCAATAGCGATCCGGCTCGAAAACAAATCCATTAACCGAGACAGCGGATACTCCCTCAGTAATGCGTGGAAACCCATTTTGAGGAAAATAAGGCAAAACAAGAGGGGGAAAGCGTCCGACCAATCAGACGTGACCTGACCTCCCGACCAGACTATATAAGGCGGCCAAACCTGAGTACCGACATGCCCTGAAGACGATGGACGACTCGGCCATCGAAACGTCGGCAACCCTACGAACGTGGACCCGGTGGGAGACCCGAATAATCTTGGAAAACATTATTCGCCGGGAAAGTACCAGATCATTCTTCACAAACCTCTACGGGGAGGAAATTCACCACAGCATCCGGAAACTGGAAGCTTTGCGTAAGGAGAAGGCGAGACTCCTAAGTTCGCTCACCTTTCTCCTGCGATGTCGTGACGAAGAGGCCATCCCTATTTTCGCCGCAGTCCGGTCGTCAATCAACACACCGGCTGCAAAGCGTATCCTGAAGCGGGCAAGCCTAGCTTTAGTCCGTGAACGCATCCATGACAAGAGGAAACACCTAGACCAGTGCGGAAGGAAGTTGATGACGCTTCACTTACGCTTGGCAACCACGCTCTCCCCTTCGGACTGGGAGTACATCGACCGCGCCACAACAGCCAGTGGAGAGTTACTGCTCCACAAAGACACCGAAAGGCAGAAAAAGAAGTTCAGCAGTCTTCCTACTAAAAAATCGGTGATCTCGCCGCTGGACCCAAAAAGGTTGGTGATCAACCTGACGAAAGAGAAGCTTGATGGACCTACGATGTCGGTCCTGTCGAAAGGACTCAACTTCGCTTCAGCTCCCAGTATCGTACCAATCAGTGACTTCGTAGCCGGAATAGAACCTGCCGTCAAAAAGCTACCCGGGGACCTGGCTGAGGAAGTGAGGGCAGAGATCGCCTTGGTCCTAAAAAGGGCCGTTCCACCAAAGCCCAACACCACGAGAGAGGAAAAGGCTGCCGTCCGTGCACTACGTAACAACAAGGCCATCACGGTTCTACCAGCGGACAAAGGCAACGCCACGGTACTGATGACCACCGAGGACTACCGCCATAAGATGCAGGACATCCTACGGGACCAAGCGTACCAGAAACTCACCAGAGATCCCACTGACTCCATCACTAGGAAAACGATCGCTTTGATCAAGAAGACAGGCCTTCCCACAGATGCGGCCAGAAAACTGTCTCCTCCAGCACCTGCTCCTCCTAGACTCTATGGATTACCCAAGATTCATAAAGACGGCGTACCCCTGAGACCCATCGTGAGTGCCATTGGGTCACCCACATACAATTTGGCCAAACACCTCACCGGAATCCTGTCACCTCACGTCGGACTGTGTGAACACCACATCAAGAACTCACTGAACTTCGTTAAAACTTTGGCTGAATTTCGCCTCGAAGAAGGAGACCTCATGATCAGCCTCGATGTGGTGTCGTTATTCACTCGCGTGCCTCTCAAAGACACTCTCAGACTACTGGAAGCCATGTTTGATCGTGACACGGTGAATCTCTTTCACCACGCACTGACTTCCACGTACTTCAAATACGATGGCGAGTTCTTCGAGCAGACCGATGGGGTGGCAATGGGATCTCCCCTGTCTCCTGTGATCGCCAACTTCTTCATGGAAGATTTTGAAGAAAAGGCCCTAACATCAGCCCCTCTCAAACCTAAATGTTTCTTCCGGTACGTGGATGACACATTTATCATCTGGCCGCATGGATCGGAGACCCTCAAGCAGTTCCTGGAGCACATGAATAGCCTGCACCCAAATATACAGTTCACCATGGAGGTGGAGGTCAACAATAGCCTTCCATTTCTCGATATACTCATCCACCGGAGGGCAGACGGGTCATTGGGACATAGCGTCTACCGCAAACCGACGCACACAGACCTTTACCTCAACGGAAGAAGTCACCATCACCCCTCCCAGAGAATGGCGGTTCTATCAACGCTTATACACCGAGCAAGAGCAATATCTGACACAGAAAGTCTTCACAAGGAGCTGCTGCACCTTAAGAAGACTTTCAGGCAAAATGGCTACAGCGAGAGAGAAATCGCCTTGGCTCTAAAAAGGACCGTCAAGCCGCGGGCCTCCACACCGAAGGAAGCCGATCCAAAACCACTGGCAAGGGCGGGTCTACCCTTTGTCTCCACGGTCTCGGGGAAGGTCACGAGAATACTGAAGAGGTACAACATCGACACCTACTTCCGTCCCTGTAACAAACTCAGGGACGAATTAGTAAGGGCAAAGGACCCCTGTGGCCTCATGACCCCGGGAGTATACCGAATACCCTGCGAGTGCGGCCAAGTCTACGTGGGAGAGACCGGAAGGACCATCGCTACAAGGTTAAAAGAACACCGGAGACACCTCAGACTGTGCCAACCTGAGAAGTCGGCCATTGCAGAGCACAGCATCATCTCCGACCACAGCATTCGGTGGGAGGAGACAAGGGTCCTTTGCCGAGAAGAAAAATTCTGGGAAAGATTGACTAAGGAAGCAATAGCGATCCGGCTCGAAAACAAATCCATTAACCGAGACAGCGGATACTCCCTCAGTAATGCGTGGAAACCCATTTTGAGGAAAATAAGGCAAAACAAGAGGGGGAAAGCGTCCGACCAATCAGACGTGACCTGACCTCCCGACCAGACTATATAAGGCGGCCAAACCTGAGTACCGACATGCCCTGAAGACGATGGACGACTCGGCCATCGAAACGTCGGCAACCCTACGAACGTGGACCCGGTGGGAGACCCGAATAATCTTGGAAAACATTATTCGCCGGGAAAGTACCAGATCATTCTTCATTTGGCGACATAAATAGAAAACGGAAAGCAAGGTTCACTAAGTGAATATTAATAGTCACCGCTTGCATCACTCTGAAGCCGACATGTCAAATTAAAACTCACGCCTTAATCCAACACGACGGAAGCACTAAATAATGAGAAAACGCTTCACTCGACGATTTTAAAACTACAACGATAGTGTCTTGAGACTAAAAATGAGGCAGGCAGCTCATATGAGTGAGCTTAGCTAGCTACTCCCAAGTACCATCATAACCCATTTTAACATCGCCGACAACATCCACTCTTAATGACAATTCTTCGACAAGGAGGCGTTTGGGGAATGGATGTGGAGGAGAGGGGTTAAAGTTATTGTGCCTAGAGAGCGTTCGAGACGACGCGGGGAAAACAAAAGATCGGACACAAAACTTGCGACGCTAAGAGGAGATGGCATAAGAAATGTGGGGTGGATTGGGGTCGGGGTAGATTGAGATAAGAAAATGAAAAGGAGGATGGAATAGGAGGAATAAATTAGCGAAGGGAACAATGCGCTCGCAGATTGCACGGGATGGAATAGAAATTCACTTAATTGGATTCGTAAGTCGAGAAATCCGAATCAGAGGGGGCGGAGTGTATCTTCGATGGATATTCCTCTTTGTGTCGCTCGCCCAGGGCGCCGCTCCAGACTCCTATTCCTTATCCGGGTGCACGTGGATTGAGGGAAAGAAAGATTGGGAATTAAGAGGCGGAGGGGGGAGGACGGAAGTGGTGGCAAAAGGAGAATTTTTATGGCGGGGGAAAGGTGAAATCCGGTGTGAGAGATAAGGAAGCGTGTGCCACGTTTCTCAGCGGGTGCGACGGCATTATCGAGTTGCATGAAATCTACAGGGAAAACAATACGAGATAGGAAACTAGGTTAAAATATCAGAATACAGGTCTCTTTTTTATAGTTATAGTGCAGTTGAAAATTAATGCAGCGGTTTACGAACAATCAAGGAAGAGTTTTTCTCCAGAAAGTGAAGGGCTACACCGCACATTTGGGATATGGCGCGTTGTTTTATCTGTATTAACTTTTTTCAAAATAAAAAAACTATTTCAATGAATATAGTTACGCTGTAAAACAACGTAATAATGAAGAGTCACATTCTATTCAGTGCCACAGTTTCAACAAATGGTTTTAATTTTAAATATTAATTAATTAGGATTTGTGAAATCGTGTATGTATGCAACATTAATTCGTTTGAATAAAAATTAACGAAACACGATGACGGAAGATTAAATATGGAATCCGCATGTCATAATAAATAGCGCAAAATATATCGAATTTTAGACAGAAAAAACTCTAAAAAAATTTTTGGAAAAAATATTCTCTATTGGGATCGTTGAGTATTATTTGCTATTAGTTTCAGAGAATGCTTCTCAGCCGGGCGGATTAATTAAGATTCGTTTACTATAAAGGTAATCGTATGAGGCCATCAGAGAGCATTTTAAAGGAACCTTAAGCATCGATGTCGCGTAATTTCCCTATGCCTCAGTTCTGTGATAATTTCATCTCCAGCTTGAAATTAATTATCAATTCCCCTCCAACAGAGACAAAAGCAGGTAATTTATCAGATATCTATTCGTACATCGTTCTGCGCGAAGTGGTACGTAATTCTATATTTAAAATGCGCGGAGTAATTATTTTTTCTCTCCCTCATAAACTCATCAACACTCAACGAAGGCTTCCGAAAAAAAAATTCCAACCCTAATATCTTTTACCAATAAAGTTGCAATTGACACTTATCTGAATTGGTTTCTTGGCATCCTTCGGAAAGTTTGGTTTTAATGAAACGTCCATAAAATCCATTTCTCATCGTTCACATTTGATTAATGGCTCGAGATGAGCGAGGAGAGCTCGTCCCTTAATCCACCGTGGGGGTGCCGCCTTCACTTTTTCTTCCCATCCCTAACTACCTCACCATTCCTTACATTTCCCTTCCCAGTCCTTCCCTCTCCATTTCTGCTTTATCCTTTTTCAAGGGGCCGTCTGCTCCCCTTCCCCCCTGCCCCGACGCCAACTCATGAATCTACCTTCCCCACTTCCTGCCCAGCAGCCATACCTCTCAAAAAGGACACAGAAGATTTCCCAGTGCAGATCTTATAAAGGTTGGTGAAAAACGCGAAGATGAAGCCACAGATGGACTTGTGTTTTTTTAAGACTAAATGGAGAAGTTAAAAAAAATAAATGGAGCGAAAAGGACATACACGGGAAACGTGTGTCTTGTCTTGAATCAGGAGGAAATCAAGAGCCTCCAAAAATAACAGTGCTGCCAAGAGGATTCCTGGAAAAATGATGTACCTTCCAAGGCTACGACGAAAGGCAAGGATGTGGACGTATCATTGTCTATACCGGCCATTGGAGTCGCTGGTAATCTCAATTTCATTATTAAAATCTTTTTAAAGACATTCGATTGTGAGAAGCGACGAGACAAAATAATAATGGAATTTTGAGAGAAGATTGTTCGAAACGTTAAAAAAAAAAATACAAATAAAAAGATTAGTGGCGTCCAGAAAAATTCAAGAAGGGGACATGGATAATGTTTCGAGTGCGTTTTAATTAAAATACATTCAGGAAACTTTGACAAAAGGGAATTGTATCTTACCATTCAAGAGTTTCCAAGCTTTTACTGAACTGAAGATAAGCAATTATAAGATATTGCTGCTTGAAAAGGGAGAAGCGAATTCATTCAAAACTATAATCTCTGTAGATCGTGCTCGACCAATGCATCTTTCATCTAAACATTTATATTGGCAAACTTTTCTTTCTCTAAATGAAACATCCCGCCTCATCAGCCATCACTAGCTCTTACTTTGACAGCAAAATCAGGTTTAGATAAGATACCACAAGGTTATTTTTACATCATGAAATAATGATCAATAATAAAAATTCACTTTAATGAGTTTAAAGCTTTCATTTTGTAGAAATTTTAATGCTTAAAACTCATTTACGATGATATCGGCCATAACCTACCCCTACAGAATATCAATCCGGAATATTTTGGAAATGATAACATTTAATAATGAAAACTTAGTGCCTTCTGATGATTTGCGAATTATGCAAGTAACTAAGATGGATGGTCGCTTGAATTCGCTATTGAAAAAGATGCGTTTATCATGCATAATCATGCATGTTATATCAATGTATGTATGCATAAATGTGAACTTTCATACCATTAAATTATTCGTTATTATTGAATCCCTCACGTGGAAAGTTCCTGACGTAGAACTCAAACGGGTTAAAAAAATCGAATAAACGACATATTTAATAGTGATATCAGAGAAATAAAAAGTAACTTCTAACAAAATGTTAAAAGTAACTTTAAGTTTGATTCAGTTTTGCCACCACTGAATGAAAACTATAATGTTTTAGGTTTTAAAACGCGTAGCCGATTATATACTTCAAAATATCCTAGTTACGATAAATTTAATTTTACATGCACACGTATGACTGATAATTTTAGAAATGAGTTAGTTAATTTTTGGATCTGTAAGATATAGATCGACGAATAGTTTTGCAGCAAAAAAGTTTGAACATATTTTGTAGTCTTACGACTTTAAAGGGTATTTTTCATCCAGAAATACATTATGATCCCTTAGGCAATAGGAAAAAATACCTTGGTTATTCTTTCCTGTTAGAATATAAAGTTAAACATTCGCTAATCTTTGGAGTTATAACATAATTTTTCGTGGCTCTAAAGCTAAGAGGAAGATATTATGGTTCCATTTGACTTTTAGGCAGGAATTCACTGGAATGTTGTTTGCAGAGGTAAGAGTCTGAATAGGATGTGCGTCCAATTTTTTTTCACGAATATCCCCTCGAATATCCTTGAAATGGGTTTGAAGTTATGCCTGGATTACCAAGGGATGAACGGAAATAGAAGGGCTAACTTACTGAATTCGATCGAAAGGAAATTACACATAAAACGGCCTGTGACCCGGGGAAATTCCGGATATAAATCAGCCTCGCACGAAAGAGGAAAAATAACCACACAAGGAACAGAACTCCCTTAAAAAATGCTACTTCTTTTAATTTTCACTCTTAACAATGTAATTTCGAAATTTGCAATTCCCGAGTGAACCTGGGTGAACCTCTCTTTCTCTCACAAATTATTTTTGCGCAACAAAGAGATAGTATGCATTCCTTCAAGAAGATAAAAAACAGGGCGATGGGGAGGAATATTGAAATTAAATTCCATTTTTTAATTTTTGCTCCGAGAACCAGAAGAAAAGAAGACCAGTGTCGCGGTTTTGCGAGAGGGGAAAAGAGAAGAGTGCCATATACATATTTCTTCTTGGGGAGCCTATGGAAGTAGGGGAAAGGGGAAAGAAAAAGGGTTTTGGGTCGTGGCATAGAAGGGAAGAAGCAGAAGTGGGACAGACGTGGGTAGCTGGAGGAATAAAAGATTGAAAAGTTGGGTCGGAAAAAATGGACGATCTTTTGGAAGTAAAGTCTGCTTAGTGTAAAAGTCTCACGGTCTGGAATGGCAGAGGGGGAGGTCCGAGGGCATTGGGTGAAGGAAGGGAAGTCCTGGCGAAAACAAGAAGCGGGAAAGGGTGGCTCGAACGAAGGGCGGCGAAGTTTGGGAGGGGACTATGGGAGGGGGGGATACAGATTGCTGGGAGCCGAACGGGGACATATGAAATATCCCCACCCGAACAATGATGAAAAATGGAACGGACCATTCCGGTACAAAGACGGATAGAGTCTCTGAAGAAGTGCACTACTTTGGTCTAGTTTTTTTCCCAAAAAGTCGCAGATGTAGAGGTGGAATAATGTTAAAGACAAAGGTTGGGAGATATGTCGCCTTTTCTTGGCTAGAGTACATCAAATGGGATGAGAGAAAACGTCCCTAGAGCTTTTGTCTCATTTGCATGCCATTTACGTTTGAGACACTTTTGAGTAATAACGGGTATTAAAACAGAATTAGATCAGTATCATATAAATTATTGCACATAATATAATATATTGGAACCAAAAAAACACTGTGGGAAGTGTTATGTAAATGGTACCCGAGGAATCTCAAAAGATTATAAGGTAATATGTATGACAAATTTTATATTCCAAATGAAAATAACTATCTTTATTAGAATAAAGGCACTTACCTCTGCTTGGAATTCATATCCTAAGGGCATCATAGTTACGATCCTAAGAAAGAATCTAAATATTCAAGTATCAAGGTATAACTCGAAAGAAGGTACGACTTGAGACCGACCGTTTCAAATTTAATTTCATTTTGTGATTTTTAAATAAACTACCTCTATCAGGAATCTTAATTAAATTTACTAAATTCCGAAGATATATGCCATGTTAATATATAAGAAATTGAATTGTGATTAACTTACTTATATAGATGATTGATAGATCAATTAAAATTTGAAAATCTTCAACGGAAATTTTAAATGTAACCAGAATCACTTACTTTTTACCTAGTAACGACCGAACTCAATTCACAAAAAAATATCTACTTAGGTATAGGGAACACATTTTTATATGTAAATCGGTACCTATCAATTAGGATCAGTTGAGTATTGAGATTAACCAATGTCGTTATATGCAAATTTTCCCACCAGTTAAAAATAGGTTAAGAACTACTCCTTTAAAACTTTCTTTCTGGCTGAAATATCTTCGTAAAGGTAAGAGCGGCCTCTAAATAGACGTGATATATAAAAAACAAAGGGACATAGTCAAAATCATCCCCACTATAAAACATCTTATCCTTCCGAAGGGAAATTTTCTCCTTCGCCTGGACTTCAATTGGCTTTCTCAATCTTAAGCGTACAGCGCCCAGAGATGAGAGAGCCCTCTCGTGTGTCTCCCCCGCATACGCGGCCAAACCACCCCCTGTGGGTACGCGGTAACTTTGAAATTACACTGACCTTCCAGCATCTTCGCTTTGGCCCTTTTCCCCCACTCTCCGTGTCGTGCAACGCCAACCCTACTTCGATCCCTTGCCTCAAGTATTACCCTTTAAAAATCAGCCTTCATTGTAACTCCCTCCTTCCTCACTTCCCACACCACCACGACCCGAGAATTCCATTCTACTCTCCCACTCCCGCCCCGAACTCCCTCTCAGCATTTACCGATTTCCTATGAAGGGAACGTGTTCTTCCAAATGAAAACAAATCGAGGTTGGCTAAATGATTGAAGACGGAGGATTTTCCTCCTCTCTCCTTCCGTCTGGTCCCCATCCTCCCCAATCTCTAGTAGGTTTTATTTTATAAAAAGTTACTTCATTTATTATGAGTCAAGCTGGTCCACTCTCTTCCAGAGACATGAGCGAGGGAATAATCGTCGAGAAATGTAGAATTTATTTTAAGAATTTTAAGCGACCGCTTCGAACGCTCCGGGCATTTACCTCGGCACGAAGAAAGCAGAGCCAAAAATGCTTCGGCAGTGAAATATTTATGAGGACGGAAGAGGTTTCACCAGCAACCGTATCCATTGCTTTCAGAATTTTATTCCGCAAAAAAAATTTCCCCTTCGTCGGAAAGCAAAAAGAGCGCCGCACACAGTCGCATTAACAGATTATGAATTTATTAACACAGCCGGCTGGAGCACAATGAATCACACAGTATTCAAGTGAAATTAATATGAAAGCGAATAATTATTATAAAGGGATGAGAAATGGAGTGTGTTAAAACGGTTGAGTTGTCTGGAAATTGTATGAATGTGAAATGAAATGACCAATCGACTGGGAGCAAATGCAGTCATAATCCTTGGTTCTGTGCCAAAAATACCGGTCGTTTACCGAAAATGGTCCGTTTCATACTAATCCGCGTGTGTTGAAATCAGGTTCAATGTAATTTTCATCATAAATTTCAATCCGCAGACACGGCAATAATATCATTACCTTCCGGAAGCGTGTTCCAAAAATGTGAAAAGGTCACAATAATGCTGAGCGCATTTTATACTAGTCAGGAATGGATATAGACTGAGAAGAAGTGAACAGTCCATGGTAAGACTGAAAAGGGAGTACAGGGCTTGCAAGCAAATAGTCCAGGTATTCAGAACAAGAAAATTAGCAAGGTCACATCGTGTCTGATGGAGCATTTTGGCTTATGACTAAACTAAAATAATGAAAACATAATGAACTGCACATGAGACGTTATACTTACGAAGTCTCAAGGCCCGTGACTCAAAAATAGTTTTATGTGCTCTGAAATCCCTGGAAAACGGAATGCAAAATCTCCTCGTCAGCATTCTAACTAGTTAGGGTAGATTTTTGAGGGGCATTTAAAATATAACTATTCTTCTTTAAGCCTGCAAATCCTTGATAACAAGACACAAACTATTCCTACACGCCATACTACATACGTATTACAATAAAACGTTCTTCAGCTATGCAAGTTTTACAAATTCCGTATTTTGATCCGTAATGCCTTTTCTACGTCTTCGTCCATCTACCTCACTTTAACTACAATTCCTCCTTCATTACCTACTTTTCAGCATCCCAAAGCCTGCCTTTTTTTCGTTCCGCATCCACTCGTCCTTTCTACTTCGAATTTCCCAAAACCCTTCTCCATTTCCTTACCATGCCTGGAACTTACATGTTTATCTTTCATTCTATCCTTTTTATATTTCCCAATCTTTTCCACAACCACGTCTCAAAAATCTCAAGCCAACACTTACCTTCATGTTTCAACGACGAAGTTTCCCATCCAGACAAAACTACGCTCCATATTAAAGGTTTTAGTCCATTCTTTACAACTTTACTTAAGGTGCCCACCAACTTTCCTTGCATACATATTTATACATTTTAATATACTAAATAAACTTGAAAAATGACTCTCTCCCGGTTCACAGAAACCTGAAAACTTTGCGGCAGTTATCAAGGACTCAACAACTGATTTCTCTGGGCAGAGAAAAGGTAAAACTCTATATCGTAGGAGTATAGTCCCAGTGTAAACATAGTCAAAGAGAAAACGCATAATTTATTAGTTCAGGAAAATGACACAAGTAGAACGTAGAGAGTTCCAAAAAAATATTCATTGATAGGGGTTCTTAGGTGTTGGCAATATGGAGATTACTGTGTTGAACATCAGTTAATGAATGCAAAGTCAATCTCTTTCAAATAATTTCCGATTAGAGGCAAAAGTATCTTTCGCTCGGCATGTAATTTCAAACCAAGCACATTAGTCGGACCTGCCCGCTTCGCCAAATCATCTCGAATGCAATACGGAAATAAAAAGAGCTGATTGAATATTGGCCAGCTCTTTATATTGCATTAAATTAATCCACGACCACAGATTATTCGACTAAGTTAACGAAAGGTCCACGATTAATTGCGTATCCATTTAACGTTTTGCGGATAATTGCCTACGTGCCGCCCAATTCTTTTCTCTTCAATCCCCCTCCTTCATTCGAACCGAAGGCAAGCTACGGAGCCGACGTAAAGCTTGTAACAAAACCCCATTCCGGGTGCACGCGCGTGTTGCGCCACGCCGGTAAATTGCCGGTCGTTGGAATGCTCGCCTCTCTCTCTACCTCATCCCGCTCCGAACGGTGTTTTTTTCTCTCTTCGAGCCGTCTATGCTGCCGTTTTACTACGGTAGTGGCGCCAGAGATAGGAAGAGATGGAGTTGAGTTTGAATGCTGGTGTGAGGGTGGGTGTATGGCCGCTCCTCCTCTTTGAGAGTTGAGCGGGTGGATAGAGTTGGCATCGGGAGGAGGGTTTGGAAGGAGGATATTACGCGCAGAGGTCAGAGTAAAATGGCGTGTGGAGCGGAGGAGAAGATGAGAGGGGAACAGGGACCATCGACATGAAATATAAGAGAAGGGACGCGGAATACTAAGAAAAATAAATTATGGAGTACTCGCAGGATAACCATATTATCATTTGAGGATTACCCTCCACTAAATTTTATTAAAAAAAAATTCAAATACAATAATTAATGGAATATCTGAAATAAAACTACTAAATTATGATGACTAATCGATGTCAGCCACAAAAGTTGATAAAATCCTTCATCAATTGTGAACGCTGATGCAAATTAACGATGGTGATTGGACACCAGGAAATATTTCACTGCTAAAGGGCATAATACTCCCTACTAGGGTACGCCAAAATTAATTATGAGTCGAAAACTGAATTGTAATTAAACTGAATCACTCATATTAACTTAAAGATTGAGAACCATAAATAGGAAAAAGCCTATTCAGTACTTTTATTGCTCAAAATTTTCAAAATAAACGATCTCGGAACCAAATTATCGGATAAACCAGGGTTATATAAAGAATTGCTTTATTCAAATTTAATACTCGGGATCTGAAATAGTTCCACGTTTTACTAAGCATTCACAATACTTCCCCGTAAAGACACATAGTTTTTAATTAAAAATGACAGATGGTGACCTTAGATGTAACATATTTCGCTCCGTTAACTGACAAAGTGACTGTGACTCGATGAGAGAAGGGAGATAAGGTAAGACAGGGTATTATTTCTAATCAAAAAGGAGCAAACTTCTCCTTTTCTATAGTTATTTGGTGGTCTCTTAGCTAACTATTTTATAAAACTCAAAGGTCGATTAAAATAATGCTACTGTCCAATATACCAAACCCAGTCCAAATAGTGAGTTAAATATAATTTTAACGATCATTTCTAAGGTTTGACTTGGGTTCCTAAAAATATTTAAAAATCGTTTCCAACGAAAAAATTATGAACTCACCACAAACGGGAGGACTGAATTTGCAACATGTGCTACAGCGAAAAAAAAACCATACCCCCCGAAAACATCCGAACTAAACTAATTAAAATATGCGGGAGAACGAGGCTGAGGTTTGTGGGAATGACACGGGAGAGTCTGGTTCAGATGGGCCGGACGCCGACCTCGTGTCGAGGGGAGAGCAACACTGTGCTCCCGAGTGCGAGCGAAAGGAGAAGGCGAAAGGGGATTTGCGGGAGAAAAGGCAGGGAGAAGGAGGGTAAAAGTCGAATGGCTCAAGTAGGGAATGGAAGAGGAGAAGGAGAGAATGCTGAAAGAGGGCGTAACCGAGGACGGAGATACATAGAGAGAGAGAGAGAGAGAGAGAGAGAGAGAGAGAGAGAAAGGAAACGAAGTGGGGCGGTTGGAAAGACTAGGATAACGTCGGAGGGCAGGGCCATCGATTTGGCGGCGGCGGCGTCGCCTGTTCGGGTAGGTGTAGCAAGGTGTAGGAAGGAAGGACGGGGGAAAAGGGTTGCACGGTCCGTGTCCGCGTGTGTCCGTGCGTGTGTCTGAATGTAAAAGGATGGGGTCAGATGATGGGGTAGCGTCGGGTTGACGTTGGCGGGAGGGAAGGATGGGGGAGGGAGATGGGACCGAATTCGGTTTTCGGGCCGTGTCCGCCATTAGCAGAAAGAGTGTGGAGGGGGCCGGCGATTCTTGCTGCCCACATACACACACACACACGCACGCACATGGGGATGACGCGAGCGAAGGCATTTCAATGAGGGGCGGTCGTCACATAGCTCTGCGGCCGGCCGCAGGTGGCACTCGAGCTGTTTGGCAATAACCTTCAAATTAGGCATTCACCTTCGCCGTGCACGGCCGAAAGTGGAAGTTATTACTGGGATGGCGTCCGGCGACATTATGATGCGTACTTATGGATGACGCGAAATTTGACTTCAAACTAGGTAGTCGATCCAGACGGATCAAGGATGGATTAATAAATCTTCTCTGGTGACACAGGGCGGTGTTAATATCAACTTGTGCCCCTCCCTATAAAGGTGGTCCAATCTTGTTATTTAATGTGGAACACATCTTGGGCCAAATCCTTCAAAGCTTCAACAGCTAAAAGGATCATCACGCTATATGTACCCACCTAATCATTGCCACACATTACAGGATTATGCAAAGCCCTAACAAAGGAACGCCCAGCAGGCATGTATACCCTATTTCGAGATTAGATACTGAGAAATTAGCGAGCAAGTGTGAGATTAATATAATTAGATAAAGGGGTCCATAAGTACCCATTCGGGATATAAAAACCGAGGGTTTTAAAGTTCACGTGTTACGCCTTTTCAATGCATTTCACATCTATGTATTATTGACACTATCTCATGATAACTTTAGCCCCCGCTACATGCCACTGGTGAACTCTAAGACTAGAGGATAGAGCGTTTGATACTTATTCAAAGAGTTCCGACTTTAAAACCCGATTCCGAGTTTGAATCCAGGTCTCTGGAAATCCCCACATAAGCTCAAGATACAGTACTTATTTTCTGGATACCTGGGGGACAGGGCCTCCTGCCCTACATGCCGCTTATAGCTCATATATGCCACATACCCTAAACAATTCTCGTGCTCTATGCTTAGAATCAGCTGAGTCAGACATTACATTAACAACCAATAAAACTCAATTTCATGTGGACGAATGTTCAAATGCTCATGGGAGTGTAATATGCACTCATTTTATAAATATTTAGGAAAACTTTCATAAGTGCTAATTTAGTTAGAGAGATTTTTTGCGAGGTTACACCCATTAAAATACATTTCTTCATAAGTAACCGGAAAGTCTATGAAAGAAATAACACTATTGAAAATTAGAAAATCGAACGGCCCCTCATTTCGTATTCCAGAAGAATTCAAATATCCTTTCGTAGGATTCTGTCTCAGGCTCAGCTGCGTGGAATTTCTACATATTCCAGTGAATGATAAAAGGAAACACTGCAAGTCCACACTTTACACTTTTTCATCACTCACGACCGTGGTTTCACTGCTGTGCAGCATCATCAGGCCCTAGTGATTTACTACCTCGATGAGTGTTAATAAATTGTGGATGAGCAGTTTCTTTTTAAAATATACTTGCATGCATTAGTGAGAAATAGCTGCGAAATTAAAGATTTTACAGGGCATACAATGTTATTCATCAGCCTACTCTGTAGTACTATACACGATGGAATATACATTGTAACGCTAGAATCCTAGTTAACATGTAGGTAATATATAATAAATCCTCGTATATATCCAATTAGCACAAGTTAAACATAGTGTTTAAGTTACATATTACAGTTTCTACTCAAGTTACAAAAAAAAATAACTTGGTGATCTCTCATAGACGCTAAGAAACGCGATGCAGGTAAAGTTTTGTGAAAAGTTTTATAATACCAAAAATACCTGTGTTGCATGTCTCACTCCAAAAAATGAAATCGACATCCATGAAATCATTAGTCGTCATTGTAAAAAAATCCAAACTACGAGTGGATTATCCGTATTAATGGAGATAATAAGGAGGTTAGATAACTTATTCGTTGAAGTTAGATTGCATCACCATAAAGCAAAATTTCATTTAAAGTCTCTCTCCATTAATACAAGCAGCAACATTTTAGCAAATCTAAATAAACTTTAAGCAAGGAGTTTTCCCCAATCAGCTGTATGTTGTATGCAATAAATGATTCGAAAGAAAATTTTTTCAAAACTAGCCTATGAAACAGTTGTTTAAAGAGATTCAATCTCTATCATATCGACGAAGCAATGATAATATTTTTTTGGCGTAGAGGACTCAACTGCAGCCGCAAGCCCCCGGGAAATCGGTTCATTAGCCGACATGGGGAAAAGTCACACATCACATGACAAATACAAAATTTCGCAATGAAATCGGCCAGTTATACATCCGAAAGTCTAAATATGGATTATAGCAGAGAGACAAGCAGAATCATGCATGAAATTTGCATCGTAATTTCTCCCTTATAATACCTAGCAATTTGGGGCTGAAATCTTGAATACCTCAGTTTCGAAAAACTGGAAAAAAATCGGGAGTGATAGCTAGAGGAAGGAGAGGGAGAAATCCAAAAACGGGGACGATACGCGAGATAGAGCACAGCGAATAACGCGCTGTAAATTGTAGCGCACGGATTGAGCGAGAGTTTTATTTGACGGTCTTGAAAAATTCAGATCCAATCAACTGCGGCCCGTATGAGCAACCCGGAAGGTGATTGAGCGGGACGGGACGGTGGAAGCATGTGCGACGGGAGCGTATGCCCTTCAGCCCGATGGTACCTTGCTGAGAGGGATAAAAGCGGGAAGTGGAAAACTAAGTCGCGTCAAAGTGGGATAGCTGGAAATCACTATCTTCATCTAAACGAAGTCACATAGTCGCCCGGAAATGAACCTTATTAGCTCACGTAAAAGAGTTGAAATTAGAATGTGTCGGAATGAACTGTAGTTTCTTCGATCGATTGTTCTCGTTATTGACAAATGAACAATTCTATGAGTTAAAGCTCAGCGATTAATACGTGAGATATAAAAGGATTATTATGGAGGTTGTAATGGTGGAGGAATATATGGCATAGATAAAGAATGCTTTGGGTGGTGGAAACTGGAGTAATCTATCTTCGTTCTAGTTTGATGCTTATTTCTAGGGGAATAGCGTAACACTAATTTCTTTCAGTAAAATGTTGTACTCTTTAAACGAATCCAGTATTTTTTTAAATTTTTTTTTGTCATCCCAATGCAAAATATATACAGGGGCACTTAAGAGATAAAAATAATCTGAATGCATAGATTCAGAAAAAATACAAATCTTATTCGATGTGGAAGTGCCCACTCGATGTAATGATATATTTTTATGAATTTCAAATCCTTTGACGATTCAACTTTAAAACAGGACAAAAATCTTATTCCACGGAATTTGTATTCCTAAAATTAATTCTCTTGCAACAAAAATCTTTCTGTTTTCTTCCAAGAGGGGATTATTCAAATCAGACGACATCTGCATTTCATTCTGACCTTTGCTCTGCAAAGTTTACCACGGCTCAACTTCAGAGAGATTTGAAAAAAAAAATTAAGCAGTGGGGATTTAAGTCACAAAGAAAGCGTGATCCGCGAAAAAATATTCATTCCCATGCTCTGACACTATCCAAAATATTCATTTACCAACATCAAAACGAAATGAATTACCAATTAGAGTTTAGCATAAATCCACTCCCATTAACGGGAAAATTATATCTATACACTTTCGCCATTTATGGAATTGGGAAACTGATCAACCATAAAGGAATAAAGACAGATCATTTGAAAAAAATATCGAATATTGTCTATAATGAAACATGTGAAGATGATTAATTACTCGATGAGATTTTAATGATATAATTAACCATATAATTTTTGAAAAACGTAAAATTAGTTTGATTTTCTTAAACATGAGATTGAACACTTCATCTTTTGCTTAGGGATCATTGATGGCCGCATTAATCCTCAAACTACCAGTTATGAGCCCCTTTTCGCCATTTCTCCGCGACCAGACTCTTTCCCTCAAAGGAAACACTTTCCTGGAGATAAATGAGGAGCAATATATTCTTATATTATAGAGGAGCTTATATCTGTACACACTGTCACATTAAAGGTGGGTGTAATGTATTCCGCGAGTCCCCTCCAACGAAGGATCGTGCGGGGAGATTAAAAAGAATAATAATGATAATAAAAATACGCGAAGAAAAAATCAATTAGCAAGATCCGGGAAAGGAGGACATATATGCGGGTTTTGGGTGCGAGGTAAAGGGAGCAGATTTCGAGAGGTACAGACTGAGAATGGGGCGGAGGAACTAAGGGAAGGGAGAGAAGAGTGGGCAAGAAGAACTTGAGCCCCCGGGGCAAACGAAAGGGAAGAATCTTGGGGAATTGCGATGGGTGGAGGGGTTGGAAGAGGAGGAGTGTGACGCAAGGCAAAGAGGAATATCTTACGGGCAGGGGAACGGGAGCGGTGAAATAACGGGCGGGCAGGACGGGAATCGTGAGGAAAGAGGGATATGGTTCCTCTTCCTCAAGTGAAGACGGGAGGCGGGAGCGGTTGTGGAAGGAGCAAGGCGGGTTCTGCCGGGTGTTCATTGCATGGCTTAAAAGAGGAAGTGCCGGGGAAAAGGGGTGGGCAAGGAAAGTGTTTTGCGATGAGTTCTAGAGGGAGGAGAACAGGTGGGGAGGGGCAAAGAGAGAGAGAGAGAGAGAGAGAGAGAGAGAGAGAGAGAGAGAGAGAGAGAGAGAGAGAGAGAGAGAGAGAGGACGAACGAATGAAAGTGGAAAGGGAGAGGAGTCCATGGGAATGAATACCTGCTGGGGATGGATTCGCGGGGGGGACGGGAGGCGTAGCCAGGGGTCCCGGGCGCCGGCGAAGTACGAGGGGGCGACGAACGTGGGTGCTGGGAGGGGAAGGGAGGAAAGCCGCGCGACGGGGGCATATATGAGGCCAAGGAGGGTTAGCCTCGGGGTGAATATAGTGAGTGGTGTGCAGACGCAATATTGAAATTCGCTGATAGATTTTTCCCTCCCCCGCGAGCCAAAGCTTTTCCCCCTTCCAAATCCCCCATCGCTGGAAGGCCCCTCCCTCTTTCCCCCTCCTCCCAATCCACCGTCACCGTCCTTCCACCTTTACCTTACTCCTTCGCCTCAACCCTCATCTCCACCGAACCCGTCAACCCTCCCACCATCTCCCTCTCCACCTCCTCCTTATGCCCCCGAGAGGGAGGAGACGAAAATATATTCCATCTTCAAAGAACGTCCCATCTATTCCATGCTTCACTTATATCTTTCAATATATCTCTTTATCGAGATTGTCAGACGGGAAGGAAGGAAGGGGAGATCAGATCAAACGCTCTGCCAATCGAAGACGCGGAAGAGCGGAAAATCTGTGGACAATTAGCGAGAGGCGCTTTTTCTTTGAAAATCGAAGTAATAACCCGGAATTCTTGACATTTGATGATGATAAATATTTATAAGCGTGTATCAGGACCCTCACGGCAAGAGTCCTTGTCAATCCAATTACTCGTTAAGTTTTTAGCGGAAGAAATAGTTAATTCTTTTTCATGTTTTTCCTTCTTCAAAAGAAGTGCATGGTCGTTGCCATGTGATGCAACTGAGAGACCGAATTAACGATGATGATGAATCTTTTGACGTGAAGGAAGCTCTTCAGAGAAAAGTACATTGAATAAAAAATATGCTCTAATACATAAAGGCTCTTTCACTGGGCTACCAGGATTTAAATGGAAAACATGAACAAAATAAGTATTTCTACACCATTTCCCATATTTTAAATGTTGCATTTTATATCCAATTAACTATTTTTCTACACTTCCTATAAAATTTAAAACAAGACAAATAATGACTATTTCGCTGAGCCATTTCTCAGTGATTATTCCGCCAGGATCGAGAGAGCAAATTGACCTCGATTTTAGCCAGCGGCGGAGGCTGTTCATAGAGAACACTTCCTGTATTCATATTTATTTCCATATCCTTGGCAAAAGGAGAGTATCAACCGCATTAACAGTTCTTGCACCCAAAGCCCGACGACGTTAACTACCATATCATCCTTCCCAATGCTTCCCTTACGCCTAAAGCATACAATCGAGTAAATAAAATGTTTTGTGGTCCCTCCCTCCCTGTAATTCATACCAAGCTCATTTAGGGCGCTCTACGCAGGGCGGACGACAAAAAACGCGGCGATGAGGCATTGCCGTTGAGCACTCCGGAGAATTACTTCCACTTCGACGATAGTTACCTCGACTGCCACTGAGGGCCTCTGCTCATTCGTTCTCTATTTTTTTGGGGGGGGGGGGGGGGGTGGGAGGGGCGGTCGCAACAACTCCTCGTTCCTTTGAATTTACTTTCCCAACTTATCTGTTTTCTGTGCCTTTTTCCCTCGGGACAAGTGGTAAACGCTTAGGAAACAAAACTTCTACCGGCTAAACGTTGGCCAACGCTTGCTGCTAATAAAGCAGCTTGCCACACTAAATTCACAGGCGTCAACATAGTTCATCTCCCTCAAATTATCTGATTCCATGGCAACAGAAGTTCTCACGTTCCCTGCCCAAATACTCTGGTAAACTATCCTCAACGCATTAGGAACAAAAAGAATATCCAGAAATAGTTGATCTGGTGAAAATAAAATCTGTTACTTCATCATTTATACTTTTGAACAAGTACGTATTATAAAGTCACGCTATGCGAGGGTGCTTGGGATTCAAGGTACTGCATCTCTAAAAATCAGCAGGTCATCGTACAAACACAGATGAGTCAAAAGAATAGGATCCATGGTATAATGATTCAATCGCATCGAGGGTGAAGAATCGACACGGGGATGAAGAGTTGCATACATGTACTTAAGAAGAAACAGTCGCGAAGAGCACGAATTCGGAAACGGAAACTAAAAAATAACTCTGAAATCAGCTTTATCGGGTCCACTAAGAAATTATCAGAACACAGATTGCTTTATTGAGGCAAATATGCGTAATTCACAAGTCAATGTAAGAAATGAAATAGAGGACCATTTAATATAATTTCCCTTATGAAAAGATCCTCTCTCAAGGTTATATTTGAATGAATGGTAACTTACAATTGCGTTCACACGTCTAAGGATGAATAAAAAAAAGAGAACTCGGTATCACAAAAATTTTAAAATTATCCTATAATAATTATTTGTTCTTTGTGGATAGGAACACAGGTAAATCCAAAGTTATGCATTTTACAAAAAAAAGATGATTTACTCTAGTTGCTATCGCAAAAATTATAGAATTTAAATAAATTATTTGTGAGAGTACACTTTTAAAGTAATATTACCAGTAAATAAAGTCAAAAACTACACCACGCATTGTTTTAACCGATCGTTTCTATTAATTCCTCATCGTGAACTTGAATCTCTAGTCATTAAAATTTTACATACTAAAGTCAAACTGCATGTAAACTCATATTAAAAACCTTTTTAAATATCTCCTTAGCCTCATTTCAATTCGACAGGATCCCAAAGAAGACAAAGGGGGAGAGACGTTCTGGGCTGTAAAAACAAAGTTGCAGTGCGGGAAGATAAAAATAAAAAGCAAAAAGAGAGATACACGCGAATTCCCCGTCCTGACTGTATCTCGGGCGTCAGGTTGCGGCCAGGAAGGTACGAGTGGAGGGAAATGGCGACGAAAGAGAGAGAGAGGACGTGAAGAAGGGAGACCAAGGGAATGAGACAGTTAAGAGAAGAGAGAGAGAGGGAGTGATGGAAGTAGAGAAACGGGATCTCCGTGGATGGATGGGAGAGTCGGGGGTGGCGCTGGCATTTAAGTCACTTAGGGCGGAAGGCGTTCGCGAAAACGGTGATGACCGTGGCGATTGCACCGCGCGGGCGAAAGAACTCGCCCCGAATCCACTGCGGAATGAAAAAAGGGGGCGCCATGGAGGGAGGATGAAAAGGAATGATGGGGAGGGTGGATGGGAAGGGGGTTAGCGAGCGGGCACCGTCGTAGACTCTCCTTCGTGCGAGTTAGAAGGGTAAATTAGTCAGGCGCCACAGTTGGGTGGATAGATGTTAGGACATCAAGAGCGACTCGATTCCCGCTAGAAGACGGCCCTCAGAATGCCTCTACGCCACTGCAATCATGAACGCGGTCGCCAAACTTGTTACAAGGAATTTCTTATTTAGGAAGTCTTAATCTTGGAGGAGTGAATGAAGTTTAGAAGTACGCACGTTAATTTGATGGTGTTGCGGAGAGGAAGAATACCCAGGGCTATTCGTCATTCCCATAAAACACAACAACCCCAGTATCCTAGTTTACTTATTCCTTATTTAGAAACCCTTTACCCTGTTGTCATAACTATGGCTGTCGAAACAGCCTAGCGAACGTTCTCTGGTGGAAGTGACTATATGGGTTATCGTTTGCAGAGTTGAAGAAAGGGAACATGAATGAGAACATGAAATACATCATGCTGTGAAGTAGAATGCTATTATACAATATGAATATTTGGCAGCATTCATTTTAACGTAAGAAATTTATCTTTAGACGTGGCGAGCCCATACAACAAAGTACTCCAAAAAACCATATTTCCTGTATTTATGCAGGAAGTGTTGAATTTTCATTAAAATCTTTCCGTGATGCCTTCAGGTAACACATACCTCGCGGTTGGTAAAGAGTAAGATGAAATAAATGAGCATAAAAAGTTTAGACGCTCACAAAAAGGTAATGTGACGCGAAAGAATAATTTTACCGAAGACAACCCACACATATCGGGTGATTTCTCTAAATGCTTCAAAAACTTTTGCGCTTCTTGAAAGTAATATGTCGTCGGAATAAAACTCATCGGTATCTGCGCTGAAAGAATACACAAACACAAAATTCTTCAACTGACGTGGGCGTCGGCTGGTTCAACCTTTTTTCTGGAGTCAACTGCTGTATTGTTTTGCTATACAAAGACACCATATAATAATCGCAGTGTCTTCTTCTTGGTAAACTCCGGGGAAAATTCTAAGATTTTTCTAAGGGTAACTTTAAACTTGGCTGGGAAATACACATCAAAGTTTCCAATGAAAGAAAAGTTTACGGAAAAAGATAAAATTAAGAGAACGAAGTTTCAATGAAAATTCGTTCTTACTATTATCCCTAACAGCCTTGAAAAAATGTTTCCTATACAAATAAATCTTTACGAAATTTGACATTTTTAACGATGAACTTCGTAAATAAAAAAAGAAAAGGAACGGAGGATATTACTTGTAGTAACATTAAATTATGCCAACACAATTAATATAAAAAGTAATTATAATAAATGACCGATCTTAGAAAACTTTAATGGAAATGTTATTCTTAATCTTGCATTTATTAGTCAATTAATTCGTAGAAAATGTTATTAAAACGTGTAATTTTGTATTCTCATGAGGTAACTAATAATTAATTGCATGAGTGTCAAGTATCACACTCATGCAGTACATGCAAAAACCCAAGAGCACTTGCACGAGAGCACATGGTTTTAGCATACCATGCAGTCATTAAGCTCAGGTTTTCACGGCAGAACTTCCAGAAGAATCTAAATAGTAGGCATCTCATTCGATCATATGTTATATAATGCGTTATGGGAACCCAACAGAAAAAGTTACAAATATCTAAGGGCATAAACATTAAAATGTTCCCAGGCAACCGATAAGTGACTTCCTTGAATAAATCACTCTGAAAGGGGCGCGGTAACTCAGCTGAATTTGAAAAACGGCATGATATTGTTCAATAATCTCAACCATTTACGCGGAAGTGAAAAGTGAGAACAAATTAAATAAAACGAAAAATTTACACGTGCGACAAGTGAAGGAGAAGAATTTGGACCAAAAGTAGGCGCGTCTATTACACACGACTGTACCCCCACAATCCTATTTTCTACCGACTTCAAAAGCCGCCGCTCGGAGCGAAGCAGGAGAAATAAAAAAAACGGGCCTCGTGAAAAACGGAAATAAGGGATAGAGCCATACTTAGGGCTTTATGAAATATGAGAGCGTGAGCAACTTATGGAGAAAATAAAGAGGGGGAAAGAGGTGAGGTGAGGGAGGGAGTAAAAGAGCATGGGCGGAAGGGAAGAGAGAGGAAGTGAGGCAAAAGGAAGACGAAAAGAGCGAAGGGAGGTTTGAAGAAAGAGACTAAAGGATCCTAAAGAGGGAGGACTTCGCAGGAATTAAAAATTAATGTCTACCAGTAGCACTTAAAGGCAGTTCAGTTAAACATACCGTTTTACCTTACCGAGCTACGAGGTCCATCGTAATAAGCCGTTGAAAAGAGTGGAGGTCCGTCCCGTTATTGGCACTCACGTAAGCATGCCTATTACTCATTATATGGGAATTATAGATGTCGCAAAGCCAGTGGCGATACGCAATAGGCTGATCTGAGACTTCGGCTTCAAAACTTACAAAAACCTTCGAAGTAGGGGAGCAACGTCGTTTACAGCGTGAGGTCAAAGGATATACAGAATCCGCCTAGCCTCTGCCAAAACAAAACTTCCTCGAACATTTGGTCGATGCCCCATTTTCTGACATGCATTAAGGAGTCAACTCAAAGATAAGGTAAAGTATCGTCAATATAAAATAATTAAAGCACAGGAATTGGTATTACACCTTCCTATTTAGCCTCGTGCGTGAGTGATCGTTGTTGGAATACTTAAGTTACTTGTTCCTTGTCTAATCCCCCTCCACCCTTTCACTTTACTTCTTCCTCCTCTTTCCACTTCTCCACGCCGTGCGACGATACGCACCTAATTTTAGCGATAGATACACAATTCTTAAGGTACCCCCAAACACACCAAGCTCAAACATACATTCAAATAGCGCACAAACACATGCTCTACGGAGGGAACACAGAATCATCCAGATAAAACCCAAACTCACTAATTCAGCACACATTAATGTTTATGTATATGTCTTAAGCCGTCGTCGTTCCACTTTCTACTTATTATGCACGAGTTGTTGGAGAAGGGATTCATGGGGGCAGGGATTGGGGAGAGGAGGGAAAGCAGGCGAGAGGACTGAAGGGGAAGAGAGCAGGAAGTAGGTGAAAAAGGAATGAGAGAGCAGGGGGACGGGACCACGGTCCGACCTGGTCTCACATCTCGCAGTCGGTGAAACCGCTCTCACCTCCGATACCTACCACCCCTTTCTACAACTTACCCCCAATCGATTCACCTGTCTGATCAAGACGGAACGTTACTACATGCATAGCGTGCCTAGAGTAAGAAGAATTGAAATTGGGTGACTACTAGTGGTGAAGTGCTGTATGTAATTAGGTTTTAACTGGCATAAAATCACAGCCTAATTGAAATTCAAAGGCAAATTTGTGAAGAGTAGGCGACGGATTAATGAGTTAAGGCGGATTGAAGCAGTAGTGCATTCAGTTTAAAAAAGGCGGCACAAATGTTCAATTTGAGGACCGCAGTGGTAGGCCTAGCCTTGTGACAGATGAACTGATGTGTGAATTTCACACGCCCTGGGGCTTAGCACTGGGTAAAATCTACCATCACCTGCCAAACCGAACTTTGGGTTGATTACTATTTCTACGATTTATATATATATATATATATATATATATACTACCTTGATCAAAAAGTTCCCGGAATAACCACCGTGTGGCGCTCCCATCGTTCCGATTTGAGTTCTGTTTTTTTTGTTAAATTGGTACATCTGTTGTTGATATTCCCTTTAAATCTTAGTGTCATAACTTGACATTTACAAAAGTTACGGTCGGTTTTCGGTATGTCCATCAGTGCTTCCTGCGATTTTTCCATTACTTCCTCTCGGCTGCTAAAACGCGTTCCCCGTAATGGTTCTTTAACTCGATTGAACAGAAAGAAGTCACAGGGAGCCAAATCAGGTGAATTCGGTGGCTGTTGGATGGTATTTGTTGCATTTTTCGTCAAAAAATTACGAATAATGATAGCACTGTGCGACGGTGCGTTATCATGGTGCAAAATCCACGAGTTTTCTGCCCACATTTCTGGTCTCTTTCGGCGAATTGCTTCACGCAAACGTCTCATAACGCCCAAATAATACTCTTTGTTTACTGTCTGGCCTTCTGGCAAAAATTCATGATGCACTACACCGTTGTAATCCATGAAAACCGTCAGCATTGCCTTCTTTTTTGACTGAAAACGACGTGGTTTTTTTGGTCTCGGCTCATTTGGTGAACGCCATTCACTTGCCTGATGTCTGGATTGCGTGTCGTACTCATAAACCCACGTCTCGTCTCCAGTAATGATCCTTTTGATGAATGTGGGATCGGATTCAGCCTCGCAAATCATGTCTTTTGCGACGTCAACACGGTCTCTTTTTTGCATGAAATTGAGGTCTTTTTGAGGCACCAACTTTGCTGCTACACGACGGAAACCCAAATCATTAACCACAATGTCTTGGGCGGATCCATAGGCAATGTTCAAGTCCTCCGCTATTTCTCTGATGGTTAATTTGCGGTTATTGACCAACATTTCTTTTACTTTATCAATTTTTTCACCGACTTTCGATGTCGATGGTCTGCCACTGCGTTCATCATCTTCGATTGACTCACGACCACTTCTGAACCGCTCGTGCCACTGGTAAACGACCGTTTTTTTTTAGAGAATCGTTGCCGAAACACTTTTCCAACATTTCCAACGTCCGTGCGCCACTAAATCCGTTTTTTACGCAAAATTTAATACAAGTTCGTTGTTGCAAATTTAAATCCATTTCTGAAATTGTAAAAAATCGCCAACACACACAGAGATAGATGTACTCTTGGCTACGTAACTTTTGCAAATGTCAAGTTATGACACTAAGATTTAAAGGGAATATCAACAACAGATGTACCAATTTAACAAAAAAAAACAGAACTCAAATCGTAACGATGGGAGCGCCACACGGTGGTTATTCCGGGAACTTTTTGATCAAGGTAGTATATATATATATATATAAAATATATAATAGATAATATGTATTGTGTGTGCGTGTGTGTGTGTGTGCGCGCGCGCGCGTGCGTGTGTATCATTTTCTGCCATACTTATCATAAGAATTCCAAATAAATAATAGGAAGTTTTAATGGAATTTATACCAATATTAATCGTATTAAAATTTTATAGGTAGTTTATTGTTAGGCCCCACGGCGCCAATGGACGCAAAAAATAACTGCTCTCCTAATTATATCTCATTCGCAACACACGAATAGATAATTGCTTCTTAAACGTCTGAGAAATGTTTTCTTACTATTTTTACATCACATCGAGCAACGGGTATTCATCAGTGATTTCCATTCTGTTTTAAACTTCGGTATTTAATTTAGAGAAATTTTAACTCTTGAGCAAGGGAAAAAATTAGAAGTTTTAACGTTTTTATTGTCAACTTATTAAAAGAGTACGTAACTTTAATTAGTGCAAATAAGCTGTATTCTATTTGGGTACTTAAGTTGCTGGAAACACGTTCCACTAATGGTAAATATCCATTTAAAAAAGGAATACCAAATAAATTCATATTAATTATGCACCAGATTCCTAGCCGTGCATGGTTAAAGTTATGTGCCAGGAAGCGTTTATTTTCAAAATCACCGATTAGATAACTTATGAGCATGATCATAATAAATTGTGAAAGTTATTTCAGTCTATGGTCAGTATGAACATTAAAATTAACCGAAATTAATCAAACATTCACAGCAATTTTTCCGTGTTAAAACATTGCAATCTAAACATACATTTTCTATTTTTTCTACGAGTAATCAGTACCACCTATTTGTTTCTATACCCACAGCTGCACGGTACCAAGGAATATATCGCTCGTATGCGCGGAAAGCGATGATTACAGATCAGGCAAGTAACATTCATTTTACGTAAACGCAAGAAGCTATTACACACTTTCGTAGAATTAGAGGAAATACTAGCGACAACTCAATGTAAAGAAAAACAATATATACATTGAGTACATTAAACTAACGACAAATCATAAAATTCATTACCTAAACATTAAATAATTGGAAAAGAATATATGGTCATTGTTTACTAAACATCCTTCGTACATTACTTGATGTGTTAATTTTTCCCAAAGAGGCACACGAACTAAGTCTAAGCACTATTTTTCGAATCCTGGTAATTGCTAGGAAAAGGACAAATTTGTCAAGTTTGCGAGACAAGTTATTTTCCGGGAGTCCGGTACATGACTACGGACAGGATTTGCGTATGTTCATTTGTGAACTTCACCGGAAAAATCACCCGATTTACAATCATTCGCCGAAAGTAGTTTCCCTCCGTACAAATTTGTTTTGTTTGCCTCTGGTGCGTCCAAAGTCGGAAAGAAACTCCGTAAAATATAAAAAGTTTTAAAGATTTCGGCAAGTGTTTTAAGAGAGATAGGAATGGAATTTCATGATAAATAAATGGGACGAATGACAGGAGAGCAAAAAGAGGGAGCCAAAATCTCGGGAGTGTCTATTTGCTCCGCAAAAGATCCAAAGAAAAGGATGAAAAATAATGTAGCGGCGGAAAAGAATTGTGGGAATTTGGAATAAAGAGAACCACTACCCATTTTCGCAGAAATAACTGATTCAATTCGACTAACTGACGCTTGAGTTTTACTCGCTCCCTTGCACAGTAGAAAAGAAAGAATGAACGAAGGCATTCGCTTACAAAAATGAATATGAGGACAAGTTTCAGAGAAATCCTTCTATAATAGGTGGGATTTTCGCGAAATCCGTTTAATGGCAACGAAGAAATATGACTATGGGGATTGACGGGAGAAAGGGTTCCCGGTGAGGAGGCGGAGTATAATAACTTTGAAATTGGTTATGGAAGCAAAGTCACTGTCTTGGGAAAACCACCATTAAGGAAATTTCAATTCAATAGAACAAATAATCATCTTAAGTATCACTTTGAAAACGCAAATGTTCCGTTAGTTTGACACAACGACCCTGCGATTAATATTACAATATTTTATTGATGCTACAGAGTTAAAAGTTGAACTCAATTGATTCCTACTTAATAATAATTTAGTTATACGTACATTCATACGACTTGAAATATTTTACGATTGTATTTTTCCAGGAGGAAAATGGGAGTGGCACGAATATAGCATCTGACATGGATAAAACACAAGGGATATCTGAGAAGTAGCTGCCTGAGAAGTAGCTACCCTGACCTGTCTTCTTAAAGGGTAAATTAGAAAAAAAACTGAGTGGAAAAGTTACGGAGAGCACCTGTTTATATCTGATAAGACTACACCCTGAACAAGCGTCCACATTTGGAACCTTTATAAGAAAGGGCATAATTTCTTAATTAAAAAGGTTGCAAAGAAATACCTTATTCGTGAAAATACTGTATAGATGGGCAGATGTGTCACACCAGAATGGCTAAAAACTGGCTTACAATTAGTTAAGAGCCACAGTAATCACAACCTTTACGTGCAGGGTTTGAACCTACAGAAAAAATAAAAACTGTATGAGTTAACTGACAAAGCAGGTGGAATGACTTTATATTCTGATACTTGGTAATTCGAACTACCTGAAACTATGATGACATGAAAATCTTAAAATATCCGATTATCCTGATTTCTGGTGACCAAACAACTTCTGCCACAGCAGGTGTTTGGCCACGTCTGCCGTGCCGACTAGCAGCTAATTATGCAAGCGTACCTAATTTTAAGTAGTTTTGAAGCAATTTATGAAACGCGCTTAACTTTTTTTTCAACAATTTGATTTGGGGGAGGGGTTAATATAAAGTTATTCATTTATAACTCCTTCGAGAGATTAAATTTAAGGAAGGAAAAACTGAGAACAAGTTCCTTATTTAAGTGCGTAAAAGGACATCAATGGGTTTCCAGCAACATTTGGCCGAACTGTGAATTTTATGAAGAACGCATTTCCACCACATTGAACACAGAAACAGGATAGAAATTATTGAGTTATGAAGCACTAAGGAAAAAACAGCAGACAATATTTTAAGCTGTGCACGTCCAAATGATTAGGCTAGTTAGATCATAAACCATTGAGGCTTGAAGTTCGATTATTTTCTTGTCCCAATTGGTTCACATTGATTAGGACCATGCAATACCTTCTGCGAATCAGAAGGGGGGATGCGATATCAATTTAGCCACAAAATCAACCACAGATACTAATCAATGCTACTGGTAAAACACAATTGACAGTTTGTTCCTTGACTTAGTACCCACGAATATGAATAACAGAGAGAGATGTGATGGTGTATTTAATTCAATGGAAACAGAATCTCCATCAGGTTCAAATGCGTTACACTGACATGCAGTTATACTATGCATACGTTATAATGAGAGTCCAATGAGTATGAACGTACATTTGGATTGAAATTTAGCTCAGAGTCTTATGTATTAATGACTTGATTAACCTCATTCACGGATCTGGGTCGGTATTTCCATTTCAGCGTATTTTACAGAATCATTTGAAATAGGAATCACATGAAGTTTATCATGCTTTGTGAAAATAGGAGCACGTAAATATTAACTTAGTAAAACAAATGCTGCAATAAAATACGGGTACTTTGAAAGGAACTATCTCGGATATAGTATAGTCAAAACTGTATTTGTATATACGTGAATTCATTTTAGACGCGGTTACAGTCCCAATTTTGTGTTACTTCCATTACATTTCAGAAGATAGCCAATTCAACTAAAAAAACCTTATTTTTACTCCTTTCTGAAGAATAAGTTTCCTTTCAAATCATATATGTTTGTCTTTTCGGAGCAATAATATTTACACCAAACCATCTTTTCAATCAAACCGATAGAGAAAATGTGGAGGTGAGCCAAGCCTGTCATACTCCAAAGGCTTTCAATTTAAACTTCGTAAACAGTAAGAATGTTCAAATATGATACCCAACTCCTCTTATTTCCCATTTTTTCACCCATCGACTCTAAAAACGGTCTTCAAGCCTTTACTCCAAATTCACCAGATCGATATTATATTTAATTCCTATGGAATACATAGGTGCACGGTCCTCAAAAACACCCTTTGCCAACCTTTATTTTGAAATGTTCTCCACTATACTTACCTCTACCTTACACACTCGGCGGTCGATTACAAACATCTCAAGTTCTCCTTTGGCATTGGTGAAAGAAAATATACCAAGCGCCACATGACATTTTTACATACATTATAAAATAAAATATAATAAGAGAGGAAAAGAGGACGGATGAGGACAGGTATATAATTTTCCAACCAAACGGAGCGAGAGAAAGCAGATCAAAAGGAAGAAAAGAGTTTCTTTTGTGGGCTCTCAGTCTTTCTTCTTCCTCCTCCACAACCCTCAACCCTCGGCCCGTGCCTCCCCCTGCGTAGTCTCGATGTTCTCTTAGAAAAGGCGAAGGTAAGGAGGTATGAAAGACGGAGATAAGAAGGTGAATGGGGAGAGGGAGAAATGGTGGACGCGCGGGAGCGGGAGCAAGGAATATGCAAAGAAAATCTTGGTCGGAGAGGGGAACGTGAGGAGGGGTGGTAAGACCGCGGAGTGAGTCAAAATCCCTGGAGCACGGGAGAATTCAACAACACTAATGATTTTCCTTCACGTGCTTGCTGCGCGGAGGCTCGGTGACGTGGAGGCTGAGAAGGAAGGAAAGTGGAGGCGAGGCTACCGTGTGCTGGGAAGGACGAAATGGGTGGGGGTAGGAGGAAGGGCACTGGTTTACTGGACGAGAGTAAAGAATATGAATGACTAGGAGTCGGACTGAAGCGTAAGGAGTGGGAGAAGTAGAGAGAAAGATTTAGAAAGAGGAAAACATTTAGGAGTTATAGGGGTCGAACGAGAAACGGAGATGGGAGAGGAAAAAAAAAGGATTGACGGAAGTGTAAATGCCTGAAAAATGGCGGAAAGGCCTGAAAAATGGCGGATTGTTTTCGTTTTATTTCATAAAAGGCATCAAAATGAGGGGTGGATAATGAATTCAGGCGTAAAAGAACGTCTCCTTTTTTTTCTCCTCTCAAGAATTCCTTAGTTTCGCAGTTTACGATTTCGTGACTACTTAGGAATTCCTATTTATCCCGGTTCACCTAACGTTCCTCAGACGAGTAATGGAATATCACAAAGCTGAGCCATTGAAAGAAAAGAAGGCTAAAAAAAGGAAGAAAAGTATTAGCTTTTTTGATATGGCTTTGCAAGGAATGAACCAAAATTAAGTTGCACATTTGTAATATCACATTCTAAGGGAAGTACGTCATGGGAAATATAATAGGAATCTAATTATAGATAAGATATTCTTGGAAGAAGTTCCGCAAAGAACAACCTTTCAAATCGAAAACAACTAGTCTATTGACACAAATGATATAGTTCTTTTCTTCCTAGGCTCAAGTAAAAAATGAAAATCTAAAATACGAATAAGTGGCTCTATTTTTTTAACACGGAATTAAAAGAAACATGTAGTCTTTCATTCTACAAACCATCCTAAAAAAAGAAAAATATGAGCAGATCACCATGGCCTCACTTACGAGTACATTGATGCAGGCTCTGGGGAGTGATTTGATTAAATAATTACAAATTTAAACAAACCGGTAAGAACTGCGAAAAATGATCACTGGTTCATAAATAAACTTGCAGCTACACGAATGACAATATTTAACCGTGTATTTGCAGCTTAATTGAACAGCATATGCTTTGAAACAACGAGCGTTGAGTAAAATGGAGGCTTTGGTATACTTGTTCATAAACCTGTTACAGTGGTGGATGGCCGATAGAAAGAACTTTTTAAGCGGAATGAAGACTTCGACGATGGATCAGTGATTTGTATGAAATGAGAGAGTTGGTCGAGATGGACACGAGAATACACACACGAAGGGTGGAGTGAATGGAAGAGGGATAAGGGGAGACAAAAGTGACAGCAAGAGAGAGAGAAGGGGCCCTCAGATGGGAAATCTGTACCAACTATCGAAGTGTATGGAACGGGAGGAATGGATGGAGAGGGGGACTTAAGCGAGCAAGCGTGAGAAAGCGACGTTAAACAAGCTAGACAAGCTATCAACCCTTACCAAAGTTCGTCGGCTAAAAACGAAGGAGCAGCAGCAAAAAACAGAGACTCCGTCACACGAAGCGTAATAATGGAACAGTAATGCCTTCTCATTGGGGTAAGGGCATTATTGATTGATTTTCCGAAGACCTGTGAATTTCAAGTACTTACTTGAAATTGATACAAAAAAAACAAATTCGACATTAAGTATTTAACATCATTACCTCCGATATTTAAACATTTTATACGATTGCTATTTTACGGGTAGAAATATTTCATTTAGTAATAAATATGAAACATAAATGGAATATGATGACCTGGGATAAGCAGGTGTATCAAATCACAAAAATATCTGTGAACATATAAGAAAAATATGGTGAATTACTTTGAATCTTTTCCCAAGTAATAAACATAAGTGCGTATCATAAAATTGCAAGTTTAAACTAATTCTTTAAAAATTTAAATTGTTTGCCAGTAATAACATTTTTTCCGTGCAAAATAAACCCCGAATGAATTGCGAATTTGGAGTAATATTGAAACCAGCATCACGAGTTAGTCTATTTAAATTGAATGCCCTTCGGGCAAAAAAATAAGAAATATACGCAGAATGCATAATTCAGCATATGACAGTGAAAAAGAAAAAATATCTCTGTATTGCCGTATCCTATCAAGTTAAGAACTATACACCAGAAACATTACCATTAATTTCAACACAAAAAGCAAGAAATATGCAACAATATGAAGTCAAAAATCAATTAGTGCAATCAAATCCCCTCTAGAATAAACTTATTTCATTTTTAATTTATTGAAGCAACAATTCAACTTCGTGTATTGATTTTCATAGTTTTTCAATGTAAATTCTCCTACGCGCATTTGAAGAGAGAGACCACAAAAAAGTTGAGAAGCTACAACATAATAGGTCATTCGTAAGCAATTAATTTCAGTTCCGAAGAATAGCACATTTATTTTCCAAAAAAGAAAAATTCGTTGCATTTTACCTCCGTGATATAAATTTACAAAATAAGAGAATTTTGCCACATGAAATAATCAAAACACAAAGTGCAACAATTTTATATACTTAGGGGCTAGAGCCAAGCAACATAACAAGTAACAAAAGTGCTAACTTTGTCGGGCGATACAAAATATTTATTTACTTTGCATTAGTAGGATACAGCACTTCGACCTTTACATTGGACTTTGAACATTGATAAAGCAATTTGACGATTACATACGAGGGTCATCCGGAAAGTAGTACCCGTTCGTGAAATAAAGACACAAAAGTAAATATTAACAAACATAAAAAATTTTATTTGAAAGAGGATACTTTAAACTACTTCTCAACATAATCTCCAAGCAAATTAAGGCATTTGTCATAACGTGTGACAAGTTTCTGTATTCCTGCTGCATAGTCCTTCGCCGCCAGCTCATTGAGATACGCGAGGGACCCATCTTGCACAAATTTTTGCATAATGCAGATGGTGTTTAACAATTTCATGAACAATTGTTCGAGAAACATTGGGAAAATGCTCACAGATGTCATCAATTGTGACGCGCCGATCGTTCCTCACGAATTCGTCAACTGAGCTCACCAGTTGGTCTGTAATGACAGACGGTCTCTCCGAACGCTCATCGTCGTGTGTGTTCCCCCTCCCCATGTTGAAGTTGCGACACCACCGCCGAACAGACGACTCGTCCATTACATTGTCTCCATACACCTCCTTTAATTGGCGATGAATATCACATGGGCGAACGTTTCTTGCATTGAGGAATTTAATCACTGCCCTCACTTCACAACTGGCGGCGTTCTCAATTTTTTTAAACATTGTAAACAATCACAGAAACAACACAGGCAATGCTAGCGTCACGCAACTTGGCTCAGAGAAGGCAGACAAGCCACTGAAGCTATCTGACCTCGTCCAGCGGCTACTCGCGTCGTCAGCACTTCATGCGGCACGAACGGGTACTACTTTCCGGATGACCCTCGTACATCCAAATTACCTTTAATCATAGGTATAATACATTAAAATAAAGTGCCTTATACACCTATTAGCTGAATTATAAGGTAATTCAAACACTACCTTAAAAGTTATCGCAAAAATTCATTTAGACATATACGTGTTGATAGTGAGCATTGAACGTTTATTTTCTGAGTAATGCTAAAATATTTATGGAAGTTACTACGCATTTTTGTTCTACTAAATCCAAATATTTATGTAAAAAAATTTTAATATAAAATATTTTAATACTGTATTTAGCTATGAATAATAGTGCAGAGCATTCGCTACGAATTCTTTAAGAGGGATGAATTTCGATGAGACAGATTCATCGTCCTACCCGAGTTATAATTGTATTCATGATATTCTAATTCCTAGTAAAAAGTTCACTTATTTCATTTCTAATAAAAACTTCAGCGTCAACAATTAAGGTCACAAAGAAGAATATTCTACACCAAAAGGATTTTCAAAAGTTTAACGTGTAATTAATAACATTCGCGCTATTCAAGTGTTTTAGAGCGTTTTCCTGACTCATAAAAATAGGAATTTACAGATTCCATTGTATGTAAAAAATATTTTTCAATGTGATTCCTCGTTCAAAGTATTATTCATAGTATTTTAATATAATGCAGTAAACACTTCCATTTTGAAAAAGGTGTTTGCTATGCAAGAAAAAAGTCTGAAACACGAAGCAGACTAACACGCGAGGAATGAGTACATACGCCATAAGTCAACACGGAAACAAAACCAGAAATCCAGATAACAGCTGACGTGCATGGATTGGTTTGGTTAATGCTGTTTTCTAGCGTACGCGTACTTTGTTTTTCGAGCAAAATGCGATTAATGAATGAAAATCGAATCAACAATTTTAATACATCACACGTTTCAGTTCGAGCGTTCAGCTTCCAGCGTTCGTTAGAATACACAAATTTCCAACGTCCTCCACTGACTGTCCAATTTTTATCGCAAAAGAAATACCTTCACTCCAACTTACATTTTGCATATACGAATGGTCAGTTTTCATCGCGCATTACCCCATCGCTTCGAGTGCATTTGCAGCACTCTACTACACGTGAAACCGTCACGTAATTTCTAAAATGCTCGCATAACCCCCACCGAAGCAAGCTCTTCCGGGATGTTCACTTTGCGATGCATTCTTTATGTCACATTCCCCAACACTGAATAGAAAGTATGATACCATTGGTCATATTTGATACAGTAGAGTCTGCTGAACACAGATTATGGAAGACATAAAAGAAAATGCCAGCAGATAGATGATTTATTGTTCATTCACAACAAGGCTAGGATTCATTTACTGAATCCTAAGGACTGAGAAAAATAAATCCTTGAATTATTATTCGAGAGAAAGATATCATGAAAAATCACAAAATCACATTTCGAGTGAAAGCTGGAAATATCACAAAAACAATAACTTTAGGATCTATGCAGTCGTCTTGTATGTAGCCTATCGTGGGCTAATTTCCTGCCTCAAAATCATTCATGTGCGAAAACTCAGAATGTTGTCAACGACGTTAAGCTACCGACAACACCGAATTCAACGCCTTTGTGGAGTGAATGCTTTTTTAATCATTGAGTATGAGCTTAGGAGTTCTATGGGCGGTTTCGGTTCAATATTATAACTAAAATATACTTTGATAGTATTTTTGTAATAGTGCTCGTTAATTTATGATATTTGCACACATTTTGTCAAAGAACATTGGCTTAGTAACTATATTTCCGTTGGAATACATCACCTATCATTAGTATTTCGCTGTGCTCGATAAACTAAACATTATTTTCATTCACGCCATTAATTTCCAGGCATAAATAGTTTATACTTGTGTGTTTACACCTAGACGGAAAATACAGGTAATTCGTTTTGAATGCAAGTTTATATGTCTCGACCTGCAGTCAAATGTACACATCACACAAATTACTATCAATATGAAATTAGTAATAAACTCAGATATACTTCTCATGCGCCATTTGCACTATGATATTTATACCACAGTATACGTACGCGCAATAAAAATAAAATATACAATCAAATTTAATTTAATATGCAAATCTCCTTATTCCTCTTTTTTTCAATAAACCACTTTAACCCGTCCTCTGCCCATCTAATGGAGGGTGATCAAAAACTCCTGGTCATATGCCTCATCGGCATCCTTCAAGGCGCTAGCAGAACCCTCTCCAGATATTGCGATTGCATAACGGTGGAGGAGAGTAGGGATGCTAAACATCTAGCGCGGTAGATAATAACCCTAGTTTCACGTGGTATGGTCCGTCGTAAATTCTCCCACGATGCTAATCACCGCTCTGGAAGTGTGGGTGGATTGTCTTCCTATTAAGCCCCCCTCCCCCACACTCTCCCCTCTTTTCACGATGGGCCTCTCGGCCTCCAACACGATCCCCCGACGGCGCACGCGGTGTAACCAGGACGATGGAACATTCAGCCACCCACCATTCTGGACCAAGGGACTTTCCGATGACTGTGTACTGAGGGGTAAAAGGGATATGCAAGGTATTTTAGGAAAGAGAGTAGACGAAGATGAGGAAGGGACACCAGGGCCCTTTTAAAACGACCATCCTTCAACCTTTTTCCACGAGTTGGCGAGAGTATGGAGGTAAAGGCGGAAGAGGGGAGGGGGTTTGAAAGTGTCTCCATTCTGAGAGGCTACCTGGCCGGAGGACGACTACTAGAAGGGGAGAGGAGAGAGAGAGAGAGAAGACCGGAGGGAGAGATACGCAGGAGAGGGATGTGGGAGGAGGAGGACCAATGGCGCCCCGGAGGAACAGAGCTTCTTATTAAACTTTCATGTATTCGAGACGATGCAAGTTTGAAACAAGTGAAAGGTGCTGGTTCTGGGGAGAGGGGTTGCGGAGGAGGTGGGGAGAGAGGACTGTTAGGGGCGGGCGGCGGTAGAACAGAGGGTTTTGGAGGGAGGGGGAGGAAGTGAAAGGGGCGAGGGTACGGCGTGGGCAAGTATGAGGGGTGGCACGAAGAAAAACAACGGTGCTGAGGGGAGAGGCGGAGTTCGGAGGGGCGTAACAAGTTAAAAATGGGGCCAGCCGAGCGTTCATTTGTGTTCGTTATGTGAGGTGTGGGGAGGGCCGGGGAAAGAATAGGGGGGGGGAGGATATTTTTAAAGTGGCTCATGTGAAGTTTAATATGTTATCTGAATGGGGAAGACGTTGAAAGACCAGGTAAGTTAATAAATTAACTGACGTTCGTGTCAAGTTGGATCCATGACTATATCATGAAACTAAGATAGATGAATGAGACGGAGAAGGGTGCTATCCAAAATTTTTCCCAGTAATGAACGAAATTAATTGATAGTGACAAAAAACCAATAAAGGATGGTTAATCTCGAGTCGTCACAGAGACTCTTGCCACTCAAATCAATAGCAGTAATCACATTGAAAGAACAATTTAATATTAATAAAATCTAAGTTAGTTCAAAATAACTTCTTCATTAGAAAAACTCTTTACATACTTTCCCAAGTAAACAACAATGAATAAAGTGATGACTCATGGAGCCGAGATCACTGCATTTAAGAAACATAAATGTCCTTTCTTGATGTACTACATCATCTTTTCGCAAAAAAGTGAATCTCCGTACCCAGTTACCCCTGAAGTATAGCATCATTAATATAGTCTACATATTATATAGTGTTAAGGTGACATTAAATTGTTACCAATGCTTTACCATCCTTGGTGAATAATGAATAAAATAATAGATTTTCATGTAAATACGCGCATTCAGAATGTAATAAAATGAATACCAAGCTAATATTTTAAATTACGGACATAAAAACAGAAAGATATCACCAAAAATAATTCCCATAATTTCTGTATCTCCATTTATTTTAACGACTTCCATTGATCATATTTTTTTGGGGTAATTGAACAATGAAATGATATTTTGATGAAACAATACATTATCCGTTTTTATTGACTTTTCTTCGGAACAGAAGAATGAAGTCGTGGCTTTATTTATTTAGAATTGTTAGTCATTTTTTTCAATTTGAACTGCGTAATAATCACTGAAGAAAAGTGCATACAGAGACTTGTGTGTCGTAAGCTTACAGCTGTGGACTAAGATACGTTGAAGGATACAGAGCGAGTCTTCTGTTAGGGAAACGATAACCCTGAGGTTCGAGAGAAGAAGTCTATGTCTTAATATTGAAAAAAATGAAACTAACACACGAGGACTGAGAGACAGGTGAAGACAATGGCAACGAAACGAAATTTAAGGGCTTTGAGGAGGAAAATTTTAAAAAGTGAAGAGGAATTCGATCAGCATCAGCATTTTTTATCATTTTCTCGTTTATAAATCTTTGTATTGCTGTTATGCTTAATAAATGATCAAATGAATGTGATGTGGCATCTAAGGAATCTTGTTTGATATTCTTAAATAGGAGAGAGACTTTGAAACATTAGATACTTGAGTTCATTTCTTTGCTAACATTGTTCTTGGCCTGGCATTCCTGATACGCCGACTGCATTTCAGTGAACTTCGAGAAGACGTTACATGAAAGGCGAGAATGAGACGTTCTTTCCACAAAACAAATGACTCAATGAATAAACAATGCATGCAAATTAGTCAGTGTTCATTACTTCAGCTACGGCAACTAATTACCAACCCGCAGTTTCATTTGCAAAGGAAAGTTTCATCTACATGAAGGGAATTTAAATGCAATATGGTAATTCGATTTGTGAAATGTTACTCTGAAGTTAGCCATTGAAGTTTGAGCCACAGATGGTGGCCACATTCCTTATACCTCGTTTATAAAGCATTCGGTATGTAACTGATATTTTGTCATCTCATTAGATCGTTCCTCCTTTTATGGAAGCTAATGAAACTTCTGTCAAGATTGCTCCGGTCCCTTGTAACATGGTATGCCTAGATTCACGAGTCTCCACTATTCATGCGTGAAAGTGATTTTAGGAAGCATGCATATCCAAGTAAATAATCAAATTATGAGTAAATTACAATTACTAATAAGGAAACTGCTAAGTCCGATAAGATTCAACTCGGCGGTGAGCTAAGTAAGATGTTAAAACAATGAAAAAGCATTTAGGAAAGAAGAGCGCAAAATTATCAAGTTAATTAATCAGAATTGCTTGTCATCGCTTCTTTTCTGGTGAGAATTGGCATTGGATATTCACATTACAACTTGAGTCCAATGCATTATCAGGCGTTAAAGACAACATAACAATTTTTACATGAAGAGTGTTGAAGTAAGAACGAGCAATACCCCACACAAGTTAATACGCAAACACGCTCGTTCCTAATCACTTTAATACTCGCACTAACGTTGGAGAAAACTTAGTACGAGAATATAAATGTCAATTTGCATAATATTCCCTGGGATGAGGCCAATAGATGCATTTACCTCCCCGGGACCCCTCAGGGATAATAATAAAGACAAAATCATTCGAAAATGAAATCAAATGAGAATTATTAAACAAAATCATATGAGATAGACATAGGAAATTAAAGAAAAAATTAAAGTTTGGGGGCAAATTTTTAAGTGAGGAGGGTATACAAATTACGAAACCATAAGAACCACGATGGAAAATAACGGGATGTGCGCAGATATCTCAGTGGACAGGGATATACGAGAGATCCCTTCTCGTATAAGAAATTTAGGATTTTATTTGTAAGAAAAGACGGTAAATAACTTAATGTAGACAGCAATGAAGGAAGCCCATAAATAGAAAATACCGCTTAAGCAATGTAGGGGACGGTACATCCGCATTTTTTTGCCAAATGAAGGGGGAAATGAGTTTAACGGGATGGAAAAATTATTTCCTTCTTAGAAATGCTTAATAGCATAAAGCATATTATGGGACATACGTTTTCTTCCAGTTTATTAGAAATATTTCAAGAAATAAATAAATCGTAAAATTGATCAAAAAAAGCTAATTGCACACTATTGTTATATTTAGAATCATTGAGTCGGTAGTCGGTAAAATATATGCAAATAACTTTGTGCGCCATGCTAATAGAACTAATATTTAAAAAAAATATTCTTGAAAGAAAAAAGACTGGAACCATTAGTGATCAACCTTATGCCATGACAGATTAATACGTATTTATCTTTTATTTTGGAAATTAATAGAAAATGTGATTTCAATGGCAAAATATTACGCTGAGCATTCTCCATGCGTCACGCCTGTGGAGTAATTTTTCTTAACAATCCCACAACTCCCAGCAAGCAGAGGATGTACCTTGCGGCGGGAATGCAGAAGAAACTGGGAAAATTTAAAAGAGGTGGGAAAAAACAGAAACATAAGAACCAATTGGGGCGGCAAAAGAGGTTTTTTTCCGCGAGGAAGAGATCTGCGGGACCAATATATACAGTAGCGGATCCGAAAGAAATTGAAGCTGCCGGCAGACTGTGATAGCGAATCGGTTGGCCAAGGAGATAGAGTGTTGGAGAGGGGATTTCCCACCAATGCTCTTCGACCGTGAGGAGTGGGGGAGTGTGGAGGAGCGGGTGGAACGTTCTACGTGGCTCAAAGGCCAGGGGAAGTGCGGGGAAATTGGCCGGGGTGAAGGGACGGGAGAATTTAGCGATGGATGGAACGGAAAAGTGGCGATGTAAATATAAGTCAACGGCGGAGTGGTGTGAGCGCCAGGCCCGGAGGCGAAGGGGCAGGGGATAGTGGAAGTCGTCTGCATCGTGCAGTTAGTTAGCCCCACTGTTTACCATAGCCATTATTTTTCCGTCCCCCACGCCTCCCCCTTAGCGAAAAAATATAATCGAAACGAGGACGACGCCTGGCGGGGGAGAATGTGGATAGGCGGGGTCGGGGCGGGGTCGGTTTGTCTCTGTGGGTAGGGATTCTTTCACGGAGGACGGGTTTGGAAAATGGGTGAGCTGATAGAAGAAAAATATTGGAGAAGCAAGGAAGAAAATCGTTTACAGAGAGGGAGTTGACGCGTTTCAATTGAATGCTAATGCTCCGGAAAGATCTGGGACTTAATTGAATAGGATTAATGGAAGATTTATTAAACGGTTTGTGAAAAAAGATAGAGAGGGGGAAAAGAAAGAGAGGAGGGAGAAAGAGATATATGTGTGTATATATCTTATTGGTGCGAAGAAGACCAAAATATCGACCCACGTCCACGGGGTGATCGGATGGAGTGAGGAATTTTGTGGACATTTTTTTAGACGACCATATAAAAAAAGAAGGGTAAACTTTATCAAGATACGTGCACTTCCGATTGTTTTTCAGAGCCTATTTGACGGAGGAAGGGAGAGAGAGAGATGAAAGGATAGAGCGTGGACCTTTTTTCCGAGTGGGAGATTAAATTACATTTCTGCGATTGGGGTGTAACAACTTGTATCGTTCACGCAAAAAAAGATTGACACGCAAGGATTCAATCCCAAGGGCGGACTTAGGTTTAAGCCCTTGCTCCTACTATCGTATTCAGTTTAAGGGTCATTAAACTTGAAGTTCGTATACTCGTCGACAAAGATGTCAAAAAAGAAAATAAGCCCCTTCGACGAGTAAAATGAAGAAAAATAAGGAGGGAGGGATTCCGAAAGAGAATTCCCAACATTCAATTTAAACGTGCAGAGGGAAATGAAGAAATAAGGAAGACAAAGTTTCATGGGATAATAACAGGATATAAATTCCCTGTTCAACTTGGCGGCAGTACAAAAATAAATATTTCTTCCTGTTTACCATTTAGTTTGGCATTACTAAAATTTTTGTGCTGCAAAAACAGGACACTTGCACTCCAACCTATTTTTTATCATATAAGATAAAGATGTAATAAATAACATGAACATCCGATTAAATCAGATGGATAAATTCTATTGGCGAAATAAGAAAAGGTATTTGTGAGCAGTATCATGGGCGGAGTTTGCTTCTTTCGTTACGGCTCTTCCAACTTCTTCAGATTACTTACAAATGTATTTGCGCATTAGGATAAAACCAAGTAGGTAATGAATTAGAAGTAGGTCAGGCAACAGTGAGATCCGCGACATCAAGATGAGACTCATTGAGAAAAAAAAAATCGCGTATCTTTGTCACGCCGACACATGCAGAATTAAACTTGTTTTCAATAAATTCAACAGTTTTTGCTCTATCGTGAACGCAATTTTGTCACCATGAAAAAGTTGAAGCAAGAATTCCACTACCGTCTTGACTACTCTGACTTTTAGACCATAAATTGGTCTAAAAGTCAGACTGCTCCATTGTTCTTATGCGCCTCTTAAACTGGATAGTCCTTCCTCGAGTACTTGGGATCAATTTATTACTCGGTAAAAGCATCCGCGAGCCGCCTCCAAACTCCTACTATTAAGGAACGCCGAAAGCAAACGGGAATGGCGTGGGCATAACGTAAGTTCTTCCCTAACATCCTTGCTCGTGCCATGGACTCAGTTCGCGGGAGATGGGCCATCTCCCGCGAAGCTCGGTTCCATCTATGATCCTATTATACACTTCCACCTTCTCATTCGCCCATCCCTTTTACTTTACCTGCCACATTCCCCTGCCCTCCACACCGGTGCGGCGATGCATTTAACACTCTGGAACGGCTGCAAGCGAGAGAACCGAAGCTTCTCTCCGGACGCAATTAAAGAGATAGACACGATCCCGAACGACTCCAAAGCACCAAGATTCGTCTTCGGTGGGAATGGACAAAGCAATTGGATCGTCAGATTCAAGCACCCATATCTCCACCGCCTCCTACTCCGCCCACTTCACGTCGTGGGCTTGGTTGAAGCCGTGATGCCAGGGACTCGTCGTGTGTACACAAACTTGGTCGGATGGGAATCTCCGCCACCTGCACGCCCCCTTGAGCATACAAGCTGAATGACGCCGTGGTGTGTGGGCTGCCATCTCCGAAAACGGGGGCGCGTTATTCCATGAGACTGGAATGCAGGAGAAGCCATTGAAGAAGATACCTTGAGTGAGAAACGTTTAACTTCTGGAAGCTGTTGGGGTAATGCGAGCGGTAGTTGCTTTGGAACCAGAGAGAGCCGTTATTCCGTTCGACACTGACACGAGGCTCATTTTATGTGAGCATGAAATTATTACATATACTTCACAAGTCAAACGCAGATCGCTTTTATAGAGGGAAAACCGTTTGGAGGAATTTGAAAGATAAGTTTTCACATTAAAATTTTAAAGACTATATCGGAAGTTAATCTTTAAGCTGCTCCGACAAATAAAGATCTTAGGCAATTAAGGCTAATTGGCAATTTCATTCCATCGGTGACGAAATCTCAGAAATGAAGGGAACATTATGTGTGTTAGACCCAAAAATATTCGATAGATGGCAAAGAAATCTTCGTTCTAATTAAAGATTTATTATGGAAAAAATTACTGAATGTAATAAAAGATTAAAGCGACTGTTAGGTTGCATCACCTGCAACCATTATTTCCCGGATAACTGAAACTTAAATATGTATTCATGTATATGTATGCAATTGCGTAAATGTACACATTTTCATTTTTATTGTCCCTCTAGTTTTCCAGTTATTGCAGATACAATCTTATGCAGAGACAATCGGCGCCAATTTGATGACTTTGGCTACAAAAAATATCAAAATCGTGACTGGATTGTTAGGTAATCACTGACACAGTTAAAAGAATTACCTTTAAGTTATTAAGCCATTTCCCGATAAGAGGAGTAAAATTTATCATTTCCTGCTAACGAAATAATATAAGGCTTATTATAAAGCTTAGGATACGCTAAATTAATTATTCACACTGAATATTATCAAATCGCGTATTAAATATATGCAAGAATGGGGTGGGTGCTGTCAAAAACCAGGCGAATATAATATTAAAATATAAGAATTTTGAACCAATTGGAACCGCACACCGAACGTAAAAATGTGAAAAGAACAGTTACAATTAAATCTTTCCTAGACTGACCCCAGAGACAGTCCAAACGCGCTGGGGCACCCAGTTACCCAGTTAGGTTCCCGGAAGGGCAAGGCTGATAGCAGAGGGTACCCAACCGGCTGAAGGAGGAGAAAAAGTTTCAAACGCATTGACCGGATGAGGCGAAGCGGAAAGGAGTGGTTTTAGAAAGTGCAGGGAGGGGTGAGTTAGAAGAAGTAGATGGAAGGAGAGAGGGCAATGCCGGAAGACTGTTTGAGCTCCCTCTCTGCCGAAAACTAATCCTCCGTGTCCTCCGATTCCATTCAAGAAGTCCCAAACTCAATTCCCTCATATGTGGCATCATTGTTTACAGAGCGCTCGGCTCCCAACTTGGTGACACCAAAATCCCTTTAAAGGAGTACGGTTTTTTTATAGTTCTTCGAAGTATTTGGAGCCGGCAACGACAAAAAGTTAAATGAACGGGATTTGTCAAGTTTGATTAAGATCGAGGAGGACTCATGATCGCAGAGGAGATTGTAAACATGCGGGGGGGGAGGGTCTTCACAAAATTGACTATTTATGTTTGCCACAGATATTATTACGGTGGCTAGATGCATTCACATAATGATAATTATTTCTCGGTAGATATATTAACTGAAGAAATAATAATTTGTTTTCTATTGGAAAAATTGTTTGTTTTCCATGAAGCAAAAAAGTAAAGTTAATCGTTAACGGCAACAGTCATTACCTAATTGTCCACCAAAATTAACCTTCCAATTTCGTAGCTAATTAATGTAAAAAATGTTAAAACGTAATTTCAGTTTTTGGGGTTTGCGATTAAATTGGCAGTGAATTCGCAATCCGTACTAATTAATAAAGTCATTCAATTACGTAAACAGAGACAGACAAATGCGAATGGGGCACTTTTTCCTTGGGTGCAAATTACTAATGAATCCTATGGGACACTCGGGGGCCATGATGACTGAATTCACGCGAGAGTGGCAAAGAGATAGAGACACCCAACACACGGGGCGGATGAAGACAAAGAATTGCGAAGTTGTTTACCTCACTTTTCCCTCAGCTGGTTCTGCGAGGCCAACTTCCCAGAATCTAAAATATCCCCAAACGGGTTTCTCGTACAGGTGGCGCCCATCATAACATTTTCCCCTCTCTTTCGAGGTCCCTTTTTACACGGACATCGTGCACCTCCCCTTCCACCCACACAACCCATCTCGCATATCTCTCTTTCGGAGGATACATTCCTCAGATTCCCGACACCCACCTGAGTCTAACGGGGAACGCCGGGAGCTTCGAACCTTTGTTCTAACCCGTACTGTCACGTCCCACTCTGAATATAATACCAAAGGGGGGATGAATCCACTTTTACCCTCCCACTCTGTTAACTCGTCATTCGCTCACGGTGGCGGCCGCACACTCGCTCGACGAGAAGGCGTATCTTGCTCCACGAAGGCAAGTAAATGGGCAAGAGAGGACAAAAGTTGCGATGGAAACATTTTGGAGTAATTTACCCGGGCCGCCTGCTTCAAGACCCGAGTGAGTTTTCTCAGACTCTCCTCTCCTTCTCCCGTCACCATGAGATATGCTCCATAATTCATTAAGTTTTTCATTAATGTAGCAAATACTCAACTTGTGAGGGAATACATTTAAAAGAACCATTTTTTATTCTGCTTCCTCCTCAATATCATCAGTGGGACTTTTCACTTGCCGGGATGGAAATGTCCGTATACATTTTTAAAAAGACCAAGAATTTTTTATCATTTATTTTTGAATGACCTGTTTCCATTGCAGATAATTATAGTCCAGGGTCTTTAAGAGAGAAGAGAGTATAAGATTGTGGAAAAAGAAAGCAATCTATAAATGATTCTTTGCAATTCAGCGCAAAAAATATATATCCAATAACGAATTTCACACTATAAACGGCGTGGAGGAAAATCGCACCCTCTTTTACCATGGAAATTGATGAGATTTATTAATAGGTGTAATTGCTTCGAATGAGTGTATCGGTAAACAGCCACAGAAAATATTCCATCGCAAAAACGTTTTATCAATAATAATCCAGCCATTAAAAATACTTTTATTATTTTCTTATGAGTTATTCCATTGCTATTTTTTTCAATGCGCAGTTTTAAACTGCTCCAAAAACGGATCGGAAGCCGAGGTATTTTAATGCTATTATGCATGTTTTAAGCGTGATAGCCCACAATATATTCCCTCGCGGAGAAAAATAGAAGATACACTTCTATAACGAGGAAGTCAATACTGTTTTCATAATAGAAATCACTCCATGAACCCCATCATACTCGGTAATAGAATTATGAATTCATTTTAAAGGCGGTAATTTCCAATCTCGCCAGTATAACTGGGCGTTTTGATTTTTTTCCGGATGAAAAACACGCACTTAGGACCGATGTGCTGAAATATATATTCCGATATGGCAATGGGCCACCCTGGCGGGAGTACAAGAAAAGAAAACGGGCACAGCAGAAAAAATCTACTAAAATAAATAAGATAAAAGGAAGGAAACTCCATTTCATACGGAACAGAAAATAGCTTAAAATAAAGGACAGAATGTCAAAACGAATGACAACAAGTCGGGAAATAAATAGCAGAAATAATCCAGTCAACCGTGGCATAAAAGTACTAGCTACTAAGGAATTAAGAAACATTTTGAAAACACGGAAGATCAATTGCATCCACCGAAACAAAAGCAACACTTGACACCGGGGATATGTGGTTGGTGGTTATGAATGCATGCCGGCAAGAGGTCGAAAGACGATGACGGTTAATCCGTTTGGTGGTCAAGATAAGGGGAAGGACGTAGTTCGAAGGTGTAGTAGGGTCATGGGGAGGTTGAAGGGGGCGGATGGATGGCGGAACGATGACCAAAGTTTTGGGAAGGGTATGGTTACGTGGAAGACTGCGGATGGAAGGGAGAAGGGGAAGCCGAGGGGGCGTCAACTTATTCATCGCTATGGGGGTGAATCCAGAATATGTAGGAGGGAGAATCCAGAAATGTCGAATACTCATCGAGTAAATATACTACTGTTATAATTGAAAATAATGCGGAAAAACAAAGCAATTGAATCCCACATGGCCATTTGCGGATGCTATATCGTTATGTAAATAACAATTCATGAGAGTGTTCATCGCTAGGAGCGAATATTTGTACGATGGGAATGATTTTGACCTTATAAATGACGAAAATATTACATATCATTTACAAAGAATATTAATTATTACAGAATAAATGAATCGTACAGAAACACGAATTGACTATGGGAAATAACAGTTGGAATTAATGCCAACTTCGGTAGAATCACTTTGATAAGGTCATATTTTAAGGCCGTTTCGAGGTTTTATATTTTTGGAACAGATCTGGTCTTCTAAAATTCAAGTGATGTACATTAATATAATTAATTTTTTTATAATTTGTGGCCTATACGCAAAAGGCAATTTTATTGCGAGATGTATTTGTTGTTTTGTATTATTTTGCATTTGAACTAAACAGGATGGGGTACAAATTTTTATGCTAATTGTTATTATTATTATCCAAAGAAGCTTAATGAAAGTGCTGTTAGAGATAGACTAACTAGAAATCAAAGCATGGAATAGCTTTATCTTAAAATTCTTGCAAATTGATGTGGTTATTTGCTTTTGGTTCATTGCAGTTATTTAAAGTCAAATAATGCATCAAAATAGCTTTCAGAAAAAAAGGGTGAGAACGCCTATAAAGTCGGCAAAATTTCGGTTGCCATCATCTAAGGGGCAAACGGTATGAACTGACTGGATACCTTCTGAAATGACCCATACGTCGCGTTAAAAAAAGAAATTGGTCAAAACAGTACATAAACAAATACATATATCCGTTAAATTACTATATTTTTTTGTTCGATTGCCAAGACGGAATAACTATTAAATCGGTCATGACGTCATTCCTATTTTTAAATCTAAAAAATAATTATTAATATTATTAACCTTTTTTCATTGAGACAAGCGTATTATAGAAAATCGTTGGGAAATTACTGTGAGTCTAAGCACAGGAAAAACTAAAATTATATATTATCGTAATTTGACAGAGTTAGAGGGACGAGGTAAGAGGAGGACATTTTAGGCATGTCAGACGGAATGAAGGGAGATAGAAAGTTTGTGGATTTGACGAACATTTTAATGTATGCATGTGAGGTGATGACTGGCTATGTTTTTCCAGAAGAAGCAAAGAAACTTAGCGCCGCAAATTTATTTGTAGTCTGTTTCCATGCCAAAGCCAATTAAAAAGAGTAGACTACCAATAGTTAAAAAAATCCCATCGCTTCATAAAAAATGGTTTTACGAGCACTTTTCAAGACGAAGTCCGGAAAAAATAAAGGAATATCCGTAGTAAATAAAATTTCAATATTAAAGGAATACACTTCTAATCCTTTTCACCCTTAAATCATACACTCCTGTTCACAAAATGCAACGATTAATTTGCCTGAGAATAATTTCTAATCATATACGCACCTTTTTGACAAATCCCACCCTTTTTAACGATGCACTAAAAATATTTTACACCTGTTTACGTCATATTTAGAACCGAAGCCTTGACCATCTCGTAAAATATGTCACAGTAGAATATATCGAAATAAATATTATCAAAATATTTTCATCATTAATTATTTCGTGTTACCCTTTGTAAGGTTTATTCATTTTCAATTTTTTCACGATATTTTTTCAACTTTTTAAAATCCAGAATTACATATAATTTAACTTTCCCTGAAATATTTATCCAAAAGTATCACTGAAAAGAAATTAAGGATAATTGAAATACTTCATGGAATGAAAAAGAATACTTTAATTTGTCATTACGCGGCTATGGTGAATTCTGAATTAACGTGAAAACAAAATTCTAATCACCATCAATAATAAATTAAATACATTTAAGTGCTTATTCACTCGCGGGAAGTCGTCATTCAGGGAAAAACGGCGTTGTCATACGACAAATCAAAAAGTGCATTTATGTGGAAATTCTGAGCTAAATGTTACCATCAATACAACCTTTTTACGTCTTCATAAAGCAGTAAATTCCTCTAAAAGGATTCAAAAGTTATCTCATGGTTAGATTAAATATTGACGGTCTAATAATTTGCAGAGTAGAGATGTTCGAAGGTAGCTGCATTAAAATAAGACATCATCGACTCTCAAATACTTGCTTCCTTGCGGCTTGTTTGCCACTACCGATAATGGAAATTCGCTTGATTGAAAAAAATAATGACTTGAGCACATATTGACGAAAGAATATCACGTTGAGTGACGCGAAACCAAACATAGGATATACAAAAATCTTTAATACAGGTATTTTAAAGCTGCGATGTATAGTCGGAAGAGCTCAATTAATTCCTGATACTAAAAAAATACAAAGTGTTTTATAACCTTAGAGGGAATATTCCTTGATCTTACTTACCATTCAGGGGAAAATTATGCTAGTCAGGTTTGTCAATCAAATTTCAACTGAGTAACTTTTTTACCCAAGAGAAACATGTCGCCAAAGATACATTAAATTAAAGTAACTCACAAATAGTGGATGGATAATATCCTTGTCTAAATGTTAAGGAAGAAACGAAAGATGTTTAGAAAAATGAAAATAACTTGAAATAACGCCTTAGCCTATTGAACAAAAATAAAGGTTACAAGCAAAGCATGGGATACTATACTTCGCATTTTTTTAATAACTGATGGAGATCAAATAGGCTGTCAAAATTGGTTTTGGTTATGTTGCAACGGATGTGGTCTGAACTAAATTATAATGAATTCTCATCAAAGAAATGCCGAAACATGAAAATATGTATTTCTTATTATTAACTCCTAACTAATAAATCACCATCTAAAAAAAGTCTTCACTTCATTTATAGTAAGCCTGTGAAGAATATTTATTAAATTTTTCTGAATTTTTCAAAACATTCGAGCCCTCAGGTGCTTTCATCGACCAGTTAATCTATGCACTAATTTCTGTGAATATAACATGGGGTAGTTTTCGCAACTCATGGTCACTTTGTGGTTGAAGAAAATATGTTATATGAGAAGAGTTTAAAGAGTATATAATATTTTAAGTCCTAAGAAAAGGGAAAGAAATCGAAACTATCTCTGGTTTTGTGAGCCAGTGACAATCCTAACCTTCATCTTCAACTCTGAGACGTCTTGTGCAATGTTTATGACTTCAATGACGTATGATTCTAACGCTAGCCATTCAAATGAAACAGCTATTGATCATTTCGATAGCAGGAAGAAGTAGTCCTTCGGAAATGTCTTAAAAACGATAACTAATTTGAGGTTACCTGGGACTTGAGGAATAATACACGGAAATATCCTTCGGATTGGGTAAAACATTTCTCGGAAGGCATGGCAATATAAAAATATTACGACAAACCCAACCCGCTAATCGTAGCTACAGGAACGATAGCTGGAAAAGTCTTATTCTAGGAAGAACGGGAGTGGAAGAATAAAACGGGAATAGATGTTTACGGGAAAAATATTTAGTAAAATAAGAGGTGAGGGTATTGATTGGAGCGGATAAAAGAGTCGGAAAGAGTGGGAAGAAAGGGAAAGGGGTACGAAGGTGGGAGGGAGGGGCTATGGAGGGAAGGTTTACCCACAATATCCTTCCCGGAGTGAACCGGGACCAGGAGAGGGATGCTAAGGGGGAGGGAAACTGAATCGGTGAGAGAGTAGAGGGAGCGGAAAAGTCCACCGTGGGCGGATTTGGTAGTTCTCAGAGGTTGAAACGGTGTCGAACTGCGGATAGTCAGAGGGGGTGCGAAGTGGTTTAGGATGGCAGAGTTGGTGGCGGCCTGGTTTCATCGGAGTGAATCGTTGGGGAGGGGGCAGGTTGTGAGGTAGGTGGGAGGGAAGGGTTCGGAAAGAGATTGAGGGAGAGAGAGGGAATTTTTCGGACCTGGAAGGAGTGAGAAAGGGCGACGAGGAGGGAAGAATGGTAGAGGCGGGGGGATCGGTAGCAGGCGGACAGGGATGTGAGATGGGGCGGTAAGGTGTTGGGGACAGTGGAGACAGGAGGATGGGGCCGGAGGCATGATGAAGGCAGCAGAGGAGAGAGGAGGACCGTGACCCCGTAAGGGGAGGGTTGGGGGGGAGGCGGGAAGGGGAGGTAACGCACCAGATGGTTCCAACATTCCACTGAATTATGGATTCTACGGAACCTCCTTCCCCTCTCCCATAGCCTTCCCTGCCCCGCTCCCTATCTACTGCTCCCTCTCTCCCAGATCACTCCCATCTTCCTCCTCTTCTCCCTCTACCTCTCACCTTTTCTTCTTTGCGTTCTTCCCTTCCTAGCCTATCTTTAGTTTCCACCCTCGTGGACCCCTCAGCAACCCGCCATCTCCGCCCTCTTCCTACCAAAACTTGACTTTCCTTTCCCTCTCTGCTTCCATTTTCTTTATCCAGACTCCATTTGAAGCCGCTCCCCCGCCCCACTTTCCACCATCGACTTCTTCCCTTCTGCCTTTCTCGTTTCCATCGGTAGACTCTAGGGGAGTCCCGCTCCGGCCACTTCCAAGGGGAAAGATTACCTGTTTTTTTTCATCCGGAGCGTTCGCAAATACGTGATTTTTTTACGTTCCCTCCAACTCTTGCCTCTCCCTTGTCCATCTGCGGCGGCCGTCCCTCTTAAATGTGGAAATCTTCGACAAAATGATATTCGCACATTTTGAATCCGCAAGAAAATACTCCTGCTGATTCCTGCCCTCAGCATTAGAGTAGCGGTAATTAGCTATTCATTACTGGTGAGGTTACTCGCGAAATTATTCAAATTATTTGCCCTTATGGGAAAGGTGTGCAAACATTCATTTCAATTACTGTATTTATTTGGAATCTGAAGTCCACTTACTGGCGTAAAATTTCTCTGATGAGTGTTGCTTTGTATACAAAGGTCTTTCTTATGCTAGCCTTGGCAGGCAAGGATGTTGCAAATAATTCCTAGTTGAATTTACATTATTGATAATTTATCTTAAGTAATTTGCGTAAGTAAATGTATATAATATCATATCGATTCCCGGGCAAGGCACTCTGGGCACCTGCAGCTCCACCCAAGCTATGTAATTTTTTGGGTACCAGGTCTTCCTGGGAAACCATAACCGGCACAGGGAAAGAAATTGGCCCCCCCTACCCTGATGTGTGAATTTCACACGCCGTCGGGCTTAGTACTGGGTGAACTCTACCATCACCTACCAAACCGAACTTCGGGTTGATTACTGTTTTTATGGTTTTTGATGGTGTATATGTATAAGTATATGTGTGTGTGTGTATATATGTGTATATATATGTATATATGTGTATATATATATATATATATATATATATATATATATATATATATATATATATATATATATAGATACATGTATATATATGTATCTATATATATATATATATATAGATACATGTATATATATATATATATATATATATATATACATATATATATATATATATATATATATATATATATAAACAGATATAAGGAAAAGGGATAGGAACACACACAAAGGACGAACACAGGAGAGTGGGGAAGGCGGAATCCAGCAGATCACGAATGTAAAAATATTTCCTAGACCGGGATTTGAACTCCGGATCTTTCCACTTGCCGGGCGGAGGCTCACAACCACTTGAGCTATCCAGGAAACGTAATTTACCCAGAGATCTGCGATGCTTTATGCAAACAAGTGCCCCGATTCTTTGGGCAAGAGATGGCGTTAGGGAGCTGTTTCACCCACCAAAGGGTAAATAAACAAGACACACAAGAGGAAAGGTAACTAGTAAAGGAATCATACAACATCATAAAGGATAAGAACAGTGTGTTTCGTGGCACGCATAGCCGTTTCTATATAAATGAGTACTTGTTCGCCGTTTGGCGGGATTTCGTGTTTGATTGTATACACACATATATATATATATATATATATATATATATATATATATATATATATATATATATATACATACATATACATATACATATTTTTGTGTGTGATGAGAGCGTGTGTATGCGCACAAGCATTAATATGAACTACATTTTCTGTAATTATTAGCAAATCAACACTTTCAAAATTCAAAATTATTAATTATTTCCTATAGTATTGATGGTGAAAAAATATTATTACTAAATATTTCTCATACCTTCTTTATTTGCTTATAGCTAAACACACGAAGAGCCACTTAAAGATTTAAAGAAATTAGTTACAAAAGCATCACAAAAAAACTGCAAATTCAAGACTTAAAAGAAGTCTGTTGCGGACATATTATATTTGCACAGAATGACTGAAGTAGGTAGGCTATTTTTAGCTAAGATTAATTGGTTATTGTACAATGTAATAACCTTAGCAAGTAAGCGTGATATTTCCTTATCTACTCCCGAACGACGGGCTTGGTAGTTTTCTCTAATATTTCGAAAAAACAATTCAATAGGATTTCCTTTTTATACAACCAAGTTAAATATAAGCTGAGTAACTGAAGTAAGTAATGATGGGAGACATCGAAAACATACAATGGGAAAAATTCTTCTGCAAGAATAAATTGACTAAGTTCAGGCAAATTGCCCTCGATTTTCCAACTCCTGTCACTTAAGCAAGAAAACGGTACTGTTTCAACAAATGAAAGAAGAAAAATATAATACCCTTCTACGGAAGCGGAAACAATTCCCTAACACAAAATGTATGACATTTCAAATCTTCACCCGGAATCTCCCCTCCTGCATGCAAAATTCCCCGTCCACAACAGACCGAGCAACAATTCCTTAAATGTGGGCTTGAGTCCCGGGTTGGCAAATATCTAAATCGAAAGAGGAGACGAGGAAAGCACTCAACATCTCCAAAGCACATCTGCGGAATCAGTTTGAGATAGTGGCCCTGCGGGGGAGGTAAGGGGAGAGGGAAGGAGAGGGGCGGGAGGGGCACGCACACTTCTCGGCCTCGTATCGCGTGGAATTTGAGCAGAAGAGTTCACGGCACCCTTAACAAAAAAAAGTGAATGGAGATTGTTCGGAGATGGTAGAAAAGAGGGGAAAAAGACGGTGCTCCGGAGGATTTGGAGGGGGTTGTTAGGGGAGAGGGTGCCTAAGCCACGGCGGGGTAGTAGTGGCGCCGGGACTCTTCGGGATGGGGTTTACTGAGGAGAATGTGGGCGGAGACGAAGGTGGGGGAGCGGCCGGTGTAGTGTTGCTTAGGACGGGGCGGTCGGCGGATTGCCGCTGTGGTGCGTGGAGGGTGGGCGAGATAAGAGACGCGGGAGACTGTGGGGGAGAAGGTAGAGCCGAGAGGGTTGGCGTGTATTTGTAGGTTTGGGAAGAGGGGTTGGGAGAGGGGAGAAAGAGGAGGAGGAGAAAATGAAGGCTTCGAATGAGGCGGAGTGATGGGAGGAGAGGGTGGGAGTTAGGGATGAGGAAAGGAACGGGGAGTGGGGACGGCAGGGAGGGATTTGTTTTCTGATGTGTGAGTGAGAGATTGGAGCAGGCGATGGGATGTAACGGACAAGTTGGAAACAAGCTACGGAGGAAAGGGGAAAAAATAAATTATACGCTGGCGCTGGGTGAGAATGCGGGTGGCATAAAAAGAAAAGAGAGGGAGAGATAGAGGAAGGTTGGGAAGCATTGGGATTTTCTTAGCGCATTACCGAGACGTTACTCTTAGTTTTCTAGCGTCACAGCGCACATAGGAAAACTTGAGAAATTAAATCTGAATAAATTTGGTGAGAGGATTTTGGACATAATTTTCACCTCTACGGCAGATATTACAGCTCGTTACATCTTTCCATCCAATGAAATTTTATTTTTTGGGCTACGAACGTGATTTCATTACGCTCCTTATGATGTCAACATTATAGAGACATGAACCGAAAAACGCAGAAAGATTTAAGAATTGCTTAGGTGTGTGATGCATAACTTTCGCGGGCATAATTATTTTCTGGAGTTCAAGAATGTGTTTCACACAAGCTAGATTTTAGGTTTAATACCAATTTCCATATTTCATATAGTTTCTATATAATAGATATTCCTTGTTAGAATTGAGGAATGGGAAAAATTATGTATTTTTGATTTTATTCATCATTGATTCTCCGACCACTAAATCTATTTTACACTATTTCAACCGCATTTTACAAACGCTGATATTGGAAAAGTTACAACAATATGTGAAGCAAGATTCTACAAATTAATAACGCAAAGTTTCCAATAGCATATGTAACTATATCGATTAGAAAAATTATCAAGGAGAGGTTATAAAATAAGAATCACTGAAAGAAAGGATATGTTTAGTAGCAGAGCTGGAAAAAAATGCGTCCAAGTGTTAAGGTTGTTCAAAATATCCTCTTAATTATTCGAAAAAATTTAGAAATGTCTATTTCATGACGTTTGTAATTCTTATGACGCTTGAAAAAAAAATCACGGAATTTCCAGCTGCAAATAATTCTTCGAGAATAAATCTTCGAGAAGTACACCATTTTTTAAAAAAAACGTACTACAGCAGAAAAATATCTAGACTTTTGCACACTAAAACTCAGTCGGCTTCTCGGCAAGAAGAATTCCAAGGGGTAACAACATATCCTACATGCAACAAATGGATGTAAATCTAAAACTTCCAGATCACCTGGATTACTCAGGGCTGAAATATTATCTCGAGCCTTTCTTTGGAACGCACTAATGAACATCAAACGTAACTTGCAAAGAAAATCAAATCGACGTCGAAGATGAGATCTTAAGTTATTCTTGATAAGCCGACATGTGAACTTATTCCCTCAGCACCCTTCATATTGATTGTAATGATAATGAGGAATGAAATTTGAGGAGAAAAACGCGAAGTGATGCGGATTGCTGAAATGGTGAATTCTCGTATTGACTATTTTGACGATAGTGCGGAATGCTAACTGGTTTCTATTGAGAACAGGAGTGGTTGGTCCTCTGCTTCAAAACCAAGTTAATTTTTTCGCGACTTACGAGGGTGGTGATGAAGCCTAATATCTCGCATCTGCACCTCATGTTCCCCTTTGTACTTTCTGGCTCACCCAAAGATAAGAAAAGGTAGAATTCATCTCGTGGCACAGGCTGGCCTACAGAGGGATATGTTGTATCTCCGAGACGACGAAAGAGAGAAGGGGGACTTGAGCGGGACTTCGGAGGAGACGCTAGGAGATTATGAGCCGGGGTGAGTAGAGAGCGTGAAGAAGAGGTGGGTGGGGGTCAGGGAACGTAAGCAGTATAGAGGTGAAACGTGCCTCGGCCCTCATAAACCTGATATTTATTCTTTACATGGGGGGTGGAATCATTTTTAAAAATTCAAATAACTTTCCCGAACAATGCCTTGACTGCGGAAGGCCTACTTGCGCAGCATCCACATGTTATTTCCCCACTTTTCAATTCAAGGCCCTAATGTGTGACCAAAAAACGCCATTTCCGCTCGAGTTTCCGTGGAAGTTCATATTAAAACAAAAGACGAAAATAGTATGGAACAAACATTTTACGAAGCATTATGGGCCTTAATTTTACAACTTCACTCTCGAAATTGCTTCAAAACCCGATTGTTGCAACGACCGAAATATCAATAATTGTCGTATCTCTAAAACACAATCCATTTGCTAATCAGAGATCATTTCGCATTATTTTCAACCAAGCTGCCATTTGAGAAGATAGCGCTGAAGTAATCGAGTTTTACTCACAGGACATAACGATCTTTTTCAATCCAGCTTAAATTTTTCCATAATTTGTTAATTTGAGAATATCATACAATTTATCATCAGCTGATACATTCCTAAAAGAATATCTTAACTGAAATTTATAAGAACCAACATTCATATTCGCCATAATAGCGTATAAAATTTTAAACTGGAATTATTGATAAAACTTGAAAATTTTAAAGTAGGATGTTACCTTATTCACTAAAGGTATTTGAATCCTACCCAAGAAAAATGAAAAATTCATTTGTTAACAAACATTTGAGTGAAATGAAAATAAATAATTTCAGGATGTTTAATGAATGAGGTTTCGATATCTATGTAGTAAAGATACACGAAAAGCCTCGTCATAAAAACCGTTACATTGTGGAGCGGTTGAGTGATATTTTATTCCAGTTTTCAACATTGATCATACTTCCGATTAAAATTTGGTCAAATATGCAAACAAATAATAAATTTAATTAAATAATAATATATTTAAACTCCTATTTTCAAGCATTACCTAGCAATTGCTTGATTTAGGAAGACGAGAGAGGAGAAAAAGTAATTGATAAACTCTCCATTCCAAAAAATAACGAGTCAGTCAGGGTATCAAAATTTTCTAAACTTTCATTTTTCATTTATTCTTCAGTGGGAGAAATAATATTTTCAGTCACCATCAGCCTTTTGATTCCACCTTTGGATAACGTAAAGCCCTTAAACATTGCACATCATACATCTGCCAATTAACATTCTTCATTCGAATTTTCACTACCTTCAGTTTCTAATATTAACTAGCTAAAAGTTACTTCCCGATATTAATGTGTGTGTATGTGTGTGTATATATATATATATATATATATATATATATATATATTTATATATACATATATATAAATATATATATATAGTAGAATACACAGTAACACACAATATAGAAACACAAAAAAAGAACACTCACACGTTATTTCTTAATATTTCGACGGAAACAATCCGTCTTCATCTGAAGATATAGAAGTAATGACTGATATAAAAAATACACACACACACACACACACATATATATATATATATATATATATATATATATATATATATATATATATATAATAGTAAGAAGTAATGATTGATATACATGTTTGTGTGTATATATATGTATGTATGTGTGTATATATATGTATAAATGAACTAATAAAACTGATTCCATTACGATAACTAAAGAGGGCCACTAGCTTCACAATTGGCAATGTAATCGACACCCGATTTCTTACTGGGTTGCTCGCCCGTACTTTCTCCATAACCACTGTCACCAGATCCATCCTCACCATGGTGCCTGGGACTAACACGAAGCATTTCACGTTTTCCGCAGGTCTCACATACTCCCAGGGATTTGGGTAGAGCGGAGTGACGCCTTCGTCCTTCAACCAACCCCTTTTGTGAGCCGGCCCAAAGCGCCATCCAAGGCTTCCCCAGCTCCTCGTCCCGCTTCCTCCTCTCGCTCCTTCTGTTCCCTCATTGCCCCGGCCGAGTACGGGCGATAAAACCGTCGCTCCGGCTGCATCGCGCATTAACACGGGGCAAAACGCCCGGGTCAATCGCTCCCGCGGGACACCTCGGTACTCTGGCCCGCGGTGGTGTGGGTTGATGCCCCTCCTCCACTAGCACACACACGCACACACACTGACCTACCGTCCCCCATCCCTTCTCCGGCTAGGAGTGCGCCGACACCGTGCCAAATCTCTCTCCTAGCTCGGCGTAGCTCCCTACCCCGAACGACTCATCGCTCTCGTGAACGTGAAGATCCCTGGCCCTCTGCGCTCATCCTCCTTCCCCCTCTTTCCCTTCACCTCCACGACCTTTTGCCTGTCGTACCCTTATTCCCTAAACCACTGCCTGCTCCTCGACCGCTCCTTCTCCCTCTGTCCCCATTTCCCTCCACGCTCGTGACCCCGTCCTCCCCATCACGAGGGTTATCCGAAATCTATCCAAATAAACCGTTGGAATAAAGTGTCGGAATCAAATTCATGCGCCGACGGGCTGGAAGCCAGTGAACATGCCAAAAGCTTTGCTAAACTACCATTGTTTGAGAAAGAAAGAATATGAGAATAAAGTTTTTTGGTTCGTCCAATTTTAACTACTATTAAAATTTTCGATTTCCGCGATGCGCAATGATTTTTTGTAAAGATTTACACCGGCATTTATATTTTACACCGGCTGGCAGGGAAACATTTGAACCTGGTATGATGCAGGAAGGAAAGCATCTCCATTTAAGAGAACGTAAATCTGAATGAAATAAACAACAATAGGAGAGAAATGAATGAAATTTACCAGCAGAATAATGATGCGCGTCTGCAGATCTCTGGAAGAGTTTCAGCTGCTCTAAGGCACCGGAGTCATTTAGAAGACAGTTGAGAGACTTTCATCATCCCTACATTGGTGGACGATAATCAAATATGGTACGTTTCCACCCAAAGAAAAGTAAGATATTATACAGTTATTAGATGAGGAAACGCAGCGTGGAAACTTGTGAGATAAAACGATATATCTTTAATTTAGATTACTCACGCATTCAATAGAATGCATAGAGTTCCTAGGTTCCACAAATCATTTTCTCCACACACACACACACAGACATTCCAGGTTTCCAGTACTTACTATAAAATCATGCTTTACAAGAATTTTTTTTATATACGGTGGATACGGCCATCTCTTATTAGGATTCATCTTATTTTTAGAGGAGTTCTTAAAAAAATATCCCATGTGTATATATATATATATATATATATATATATATATATATATATATATATATATATATATAGTCCCATTTCAATTCAGTAATGAATATGAAGATAGAATTTAAAAAAAGTAGAAATAAGTTCTCGTAATGTAAACATCCAGTACGAGAAGTTTCACATATTTAGTAATACTCGAGAACAATAGTGATCATGACGGAATTGGGAGACAAATTTGTGAGATAGGGGACCAAAGTATTGAAGATAAAGGAAAACTTGCTTGAAATACTATCGCTTCCGACACTATTGCGCCTCATGTGTGGTTTTTTCGTTCCCGCAACGTTTTCATAAAGGAAATAGCGAAACCCGCCCTAGCGAAAATGTTTTATGGTTTCACGTATATGGTATTTTTTCGACTAAAATCTTTACAAAACTGAGATACATCAGTTGCAATTACTTCCCCGAACTGAGACCAACTTTAATGAATCCTGCCATATGACAATTTTTATTAATCACTCTGCAAATATTGTTCCTTTGATCGGCTTAATAATGATCACCGTAATATTTCTCATTAATTAAAATGAGAGAAGGGAAGGTCTCTTGCGTGTGACAATTTATTTGAGTTATTCAAATATGGATATATTTTTATGTGAAACGGAATGAAATACACGTAGAACTTATTTTTAAGTTTTCCACTGCTTCATAACACTGTGATTGACAGCTATATGAATGTGCATCTCGTTTCCCATCTTTTTAATCTTATCACACGAGTTCAACAAAATTAATGTCACGTTTAAAGTCCTTATTTGAGACTTTGCACTGTGCAGATACATAACAATCCCTGATCGATGCAACAATTTCAGAGTGTAAAAATCATTCGCCTTGACTGGGATTCGAACCCAGATCCCTCAATATCCGGTCGAGTGCTTTAGCCACTTAACTACAGAGGCGTCGGTAGCTTAAGTGGCTAAAGCACTTGACCGGATATTGAGGTATCTGGGTTCGAATCCCAGTCAAGGCGAATGATTTTTACACTCTGAAATTGTTGCATTGAAATGCACATTAGCGGATGACTCCGTTAAAAGTTACTGTTGCGGCATCTCCCGCAGTTTCTTTGGAATACCTGATCGTATCAATAATTTTACCCGTCATTATGCTCATATGCGTTGAGTGGGCGTACATGTAGGAGGTATTCACTTAGAAGTAGACTACAAAATTGTACCCTAACTTTTTCTGGAGAAATTCACTTTAAAGGTAAAAGTTGTTGAAGGGCATGGGAGCCCTTCTTGCAAACCTTTATCGCCATTGAATATTCAGCCCCACCACCTAAGCCCTGAATTTAGAATTTTTTTAAAATAACCAGGAATTAGGAAGAAACTGACCTGGGAGAAATTTAAAATTTCTGTTAACTGATATTATTTCATTCTTCTGTTACAATAACGCCCGAGAGTTTTGAGTAAATTTAAGTGTAAGACAATGGCAATTCTCCCGAGTTTTCAGAAAACACGGACATTTTGCATGAAAGACAATACTTAAATACACGAGAGAATTTTAAAAACACACTACCACGGACATTTATCAATCCGAAGGTTCGCATAAAAAGGTAAGGGTAATGCTAATCCACTTTTAAATCAAAAGGCGTGTGAAATACATCAGCGCGGGGGAGGGAGTATTTTTCCCTGTTTTGCCTCCTATTTCCTAGGAATATCTGGCACCCGAAAAATAGAACATCATGGGGAACCTGAGGGTTCCAAGATAAATCACTGGGAATCAAACCTAGGCCCTTTTGTCAGTAGGCCGGGAATCAAACCTAGGCCCTCCTGTCAGTAGCCCAGCAGTCAACCATTTGGACTACCACGTCCCCAAATCATAGGTGAGGGACCATATATCGCAACATTTCCCGTATTTCCCTTATTTTTAAGAGCTGTTGATGATATAATGGTTATAATTACACCTAAAAAATATTTTTTCACGAAATAATCAACAATAATCACCACTCTAACGACACCGCACGCTGTTTACCAGCGGGAATTTTACTGCAAATAGTGTATAGCAAGTAAACTTTTTTTTCCTTTGATGTAATAACATGAGTTGTAAAAAATATTCTAATGTAATGGTGGACTTGAAGCAACGAGTTTATTTAGTCTCATCAACGTACGCACGATTAATTTCCGTTCACGAATTTTTGCCCTCAATAACTGGCATGAAAACAAAGACCTGCACCCCGGATAGGTATTCACTGTGTGACTGCACCGGTGATTATTAATATCATTCAGAAGTAAGAAGAAGGAAGATTTCTGCCCTTTCTTCCTTGGCGAAAATTGGGAGCGACACAGTGTTTTCCAACGCATACATTCCATGAAGCAGGCCGTCGAATCTAATTCTAGTGGACGAATGGTAGAATCTGGACGCTGGAGAGTGGTAGAATGGATTCGCCGAGGCTTTTATGCCGCACGGGAACATGCAACACAACATCAACACGGCATTCCATCCATTAGTGATCTCACAGTTCCAAGTCTTGCAACATGGAGCCCGTTTCCCGGGCCAAAGGTTTTCTATTTTCAAATGAAATGATATCATATTTTCAAATGGCCCCAACAAAATTTCATGGGACAAAGTCCGCGATTTTACTTGACGACTCATTCCATGTTGAAACCAAAAATATGGGAAATTGAGGAAGAATTTTTAAAATATTTCAATATCTAAGGGTTTTAGAGGATATTTAAAGGGAGTAATAAGTTCAAGATTATTTATCCGTTTCCCGGTTTGAAAGGTGTGTGGCCACCTTAACATAGTTGCGATAATAATATAATTTATTGACCGAACGTACTCACTAATTTTGTCGAAAACCTTTAGTTGGGTGCTCCATAATCATGCATCTAGATATTACCCGAGTTTTTAAATATTTTTTTCAGTCTACCAGTAAGTTTCACGTCCCAAAAAAGTTTATATTAGGCCAAATAATGGTTGCGCGGTAATAATTATGGACTGCAAGTGTTAAAAATGACAACTATTCGCAATGACAAATATCCTGCCCTTTCCGGAAGAATATTTTACATGAACAACTTTGGTGTTACCAGTTATTCCATTAAGTACTTTTCCTGTAATCTCAGCAAACTCCCCTTTAGAAGATAACGAATTTGCTGAGAAATGAAACGTATATTCGGATTAAAATACTAATGTATTGTTTCTCCAAAAATGGTACACCTAAAAATAATACCGACGGTGGAGAGGTCCATCATTTCAATCTGCACAAAGTCAAAGCAGCATATCTCAACGGAAGATCAAGAATGGCGATGGATGTCAGGAAAAACAGAAATATCTCAGCGCAAATTTGCAGCGTCACTCGAACGCATCTCAAAATGACAGGCGGGGAACATTTCCACATTAAATGAGTAATTCACCGATTTTTCCAGAAAATCTGCCAAATCAAACGACTTTTCCAGGATGAAGAGCGCCCTGTTTAGACATATCGTAGATTCATAATTTGTTCCTTAAAAACCTGGGTGGTCAGAGTTCTTAAAAAGTAAAGATGACGATCATTTTAAGATATTAGTTGTGGATAATTTGCTAATTATGGATAACGTAACGAATGCTTAACGTTCACAACGGGGGGTGCCGCTTTTACAGCCAAAAAATGATAAGTATTTACAAGCTATGGCCAACCTTTCAACGAGGAAATCTATTTGGTGTGAATGATGCTCGAAAATTTTCCCGGCATTACGTATGCTAAAATGGCATTAGATTTAGTACTTACTGAAATCGGAAAACCGGACAGAGGAACTTGTTCAACATACCTGCAAAAGAGAGAATACATTATTGACATTTCACTGTAGATTACATTTCGAACGGTTATTTGCTTGCTTGTTACAAAGAAGGTTTCTACAAGAGAATAAAAACAGCCATTAGACACATCGAAAACACTAAAAACTCAAACGCACAAAAAGAGCCACAAAGTCCAGAGATGCAATGAGACGTCGACCATCAAAACCTCAACATTATGATCTTCGTGGCAATAAAAAAAATATTCTGAGAAGGGCGTTCGTCTGTGTGGGCACTGAGAGGTACTTTCCACAGTAAAGGGTGAAAAAGTAAGAGAAGAAAAAAAAGAGCAAGCGATGAAACTGCGTTGCGAGTTGAGGCCGGACTTGGGGGGCGAAAAAAAGCCGCACCAGGGAAGAGGACAGACGATGAGAGGGAATTGGAAAAGATAGAGAGAGGTTTGGAGGGAAGAGTGGGAAAGAGTTGAAAATTAGAGGTGGATAATGATGCCGGGAGCCAACGGACGGAAAGGCTATGAAGGAGAGGGACCGAGGAGGGGGAAAGGAGGGGGCGAGTACAGAGAGAGAGGGAGAGAGGGGGAAGGGGTTGATGAAACCGGAGAGAGAAAATAATGAAAGGTAGCATAATGCTAGAGGAACTAGGACGGGTCGGGCGGGGGCAAAATTAAAAGCTGTAAAATATTAATGATGGGTCTTCGATATGAACCATTCCTCTCGATACCATCATCCCAGGGGCCGTCATGCACCGAAGCCTTTGGTGTTTCAAGATAATTTATACAGCAGCGTGCTCAGCATATCGCTTTGATTTCGAGTGTATTGCGTAGCACGCACGCACAGAGGAAGCAATCAGTTTCGTCCGTCCTGCTTTACGTTTTCAGCAACCCACTGCCGGCCACATTGAAATCACATGAAAGCATGAGGGGGACGCGATAGCGTCAGTCTCCGTTTACATTTCCATCGGAACTCACAGGACAAAAATATACTCTAAATCAAACGCAGTCCTCAAAATACGTTTACGGCGAAAAATACGCCAGGGTAAACCAGAAATGATTTGTACAAAGCGAAACTGGAAAAATCATCGGGCTGATATTAAATTTCTTTCGGTCGGTGTTTCATAAAATCACACTTTCACCTTAACGAATATTATCTCACAGCCATGAGAGAGTAGTACTGATTCAAATTCATCATGCCGAAACATTTGCCCCATAAAATTAAGGAATCCTATAGCATTTTAAACGACTCTTCATTACAACATTTTACTCGAGTCTTCATGGATTACCCAAATAGATATCAAAGGAATAAATACATAGATAGATAAATGGAGCTCTTTATTTGGGCAAAATTGAGACCAAATTGACCCTACTTCCATTTAACCATCGCCGTATACGTATTATATCAGCCATGAAATTTAAAATTACATGCAGACACATAAATACATATAGACAAACAGACAGACATTACTACAAGGGGGCCTACGACACCTATGACCGAGTAACGTAAAAAAATTGGTCCAGTAGCGAATCTAGGAGCGCGCATATTGATCAAAAGTGCCGTCTCGGCATCTCCGAAATTGGTACCATTGGGGGGGAGGGGGGGAAGATGGGGATGAGGAAATGAATAGCCGGAAAAAAGGGAACCCGACCGTAAGCTTGACTCGCACTCCATGGAAGGTGGAGGAAGTGAGAGGGATGCGAGGAGGCGATTGGGCGGGAATTCGTTGGGGAAGGGGCGCGTCGGGGAAGGAGGTTGGTCAGTTTGGAAAAGTGGAAACCCCGGGGGACTCTCTCTCTCACACACGCACACACATACGTACACACCTGAGGGACACGGGCGTCTGGCCCATTTGGACCTCTTCAGTAGTCCAGGGCGACACGGAGAGAACACAAGGCAACCCTTTGAGCCCTAGAATTCCCATCCCCATGTGGAGGGCCCTCTTTCCTTTTCCGTCTTCCTCTTTCCCAACTCTCCAGGAGTCGTCGCCTCACCCTTCTACGCTCAACCTTCCCCACCTCCAAGCATTCCGACGCTCACAAAGCACATTCCGTTTGCACACTCATTTCCACCCCTCCGACACACGATCATTCTTCCCACCTCGTCAACCTCCCACTCACTCTCCTCGGCCAAAGGCATTTGCAGGGTTACGACTCGTCTGCCATAGTTTTGTCCTTCTTCCGAAAACATGATAAAGGGAATGCTCACTCGGCACATGACGGCCATGCGGGTGGACCGATGACTCGTGCCAGGTTGAGAAAGAATTGCTCTGATTAGGCGTGGCACAAATGAAATGGAAAGCAGAGAAATCTTTAGATAAGTTTATACTTACTGTCTGCATGGTTTCGTACTGTTGAGAGACCAGGGGGAGACACCCGTAATACGAGAGAATCAAAGATCTGAATTAATGAAGAAATGTGATTCCACAACGTCCAATTAATACAAAAAACCAAACTAACATACTCAGGGCTAAAAAAACCTTTTTAGTATCGTAACTTGAGGGAGATGAACGACACTGAATGGCAAAGATTGATTTACGGGACAAGTAACGGAGGACAATGAAAAATACCTTGATTACTGCCAGAGTGCCAAACAACACGAGCCATGAAAACGGTACTGTCGATAATTTCTGAGAACACGGAAGGGATACCGTCATGATATTTCAACACACGTATTATTGTTATTAGTCATCTATTGGTTAAGATAGGTTTTAGATGGACGCAGCAAAAACAACTAAACTATTCCTTACTTATCTCCCCTGACAAAATACAACCTGACATCGGGCACTACAATAAACACCTCTTTAATTTCGCATACTTCCGTCCTTCATTCATTCCGTCCAACATTTCTATCTCATTCCTACCTCTTCCTTGTTTGTCTTACGTTCCTCTCTCTATTTACATGAACACAATACGCCTCAGTCTGCTGCAAGGGCGTGTGGCGGTATGTTAGATCACCAGCCATGCATGCAAAATCCCAATCTTGTCCTGTTGCAGTCTTCAACATACCATAACCCTTCAAAACGCTCTGAATCCATTTTTATGCAATTGTATTTCTCGCAGTTCCACCACATCACGTCTGAATCTGTAATTTATATTCTTACACAACGTCCCTTTCATCAATTCCCTCCATAATCAAGTTTCTTTGACTGAAGCAACCCTTCTCATGTCCCTATCAATTTAAGCATTTTGATCCACAACACTTCCGAGATACGCTTACTGTTCCACCTGCTTAAGTTTGGTATGAGTATTTAATTTAATAATTAACATATCTTTTCTCTTTCTCAGAATCCACAAAACTTTATTTTGTTTATATTTATTCTCATCCAGTTATTATCACACTGACTTCCCAAAGGGTCTACCAATGTTTGCAATCCATTGATTGACTGGATAATTTAAGCTTGATCATCACGAAGCCTAACTTATTTTGTGAATTCCCCACCGACTTGTGTGCCTATCTCCAGTTCTTCCCATGCAACCATTTCCTTCACATATACGTTACGCTCACTACATCCGCCACTCTCACCTGTGCAATCTGATTTGTGCACAGGTTGCAGATATCCTATTTAATAAATAGTTGCCGTTGTTCATACTTGGTTACTTTTCAATAAATGAATCTTTTCTTAATGAGAGTAACGCTAAAACCTTGACTTCTGGTACTCATGAGTCATATTTGTTAGAAATTTATAACGATTGGGGTAGAAAGTAAAAGATTCATCAAGAGTTCATTTCGATTTTTCCGTCAAGGTTTATAGATAGATAGATAGATACAAAGGGACCTTTTCCAAAAATAAGCACACTTTCACAGCATAACTCCATTTAATACGCTTTGAAGTTTAGAAAAACAATAGAAGAGCTCACTCGCCCTACTCCGCCAAAATTCATCAACTAGAAACTATTGGCAAATTCCTCATAACTACACTTATTGCTCATCTCCCAGGCTTCGCCTCACCACATTACTCTCAGGTGAGATCAGGTCTAGGGATCAGGTGAGATCAATACTACGGGTACTTGGGATAACAAGGAAAGTACATGTTACTCGTACCTTCGAGCGAAGCAAACGGAGTAGAGATAAATTAAGACCTAATTAACAGCCCTAACGTGAGTTTAGCGAACTGCCTTGAAGGTGGTAGTTTAGTTCAAGAAGTTTTTATAGGTATACTTAAAAACGGTGGATTCATTTTAAATTGAATTTTCATAGCATCTGGTAGTATTTTTCTATTAATTTTCCAAAATTTAGGAAAATAAGCAGTAACTGGCACCATTACTACGATTATCAAATAATTATTCCTGCTAGACTCTTAAATTAGCATCAAATACGTTAGATTTAAATAAATAGCGAATGAAAATATACAAAATCGAAATATTTCAACAAACTAAAAAGATAAATGAGCAAATTTTTTGAGATTTATTTATATTTATCATGAAATATTTAAATTATGGACCCGGTCATCGTCTTATTTGATTTCATATTTCTTTCCAAAATATCATCATTTATTCAGCTAGTTCAAGAAAAAATCCATCATACTCGAAGATTCCGTTAAATAGACATTTAAATCTCATTAATAGACAAGCAGAAATTTAATGAATTACCACCAAGTCCACCGAGTAAAAAACAGATATCACGGGTAGCAATTCAGTGAAAGGGATTTTTACGAGTTGAATCGGCAAAAGCATTCAACAGAAAAAATGCTACCGGAACGCAAAGTCATCTCAAATGACACATCGGATAGGTTATAACGTGCTAGTGAGCATGTGCATGGATTACCAGGATCACTTCAAACGCTAAAGAGGGTTCGAAAGGTTCCAATTTCGGGGAAAATAATGTTTTTTGCCCTATTTGTGTGTTCTCCCACGCCCCTTATCAATCACATCTCCCCCTCAGAGGCATTCAACCTTCGCCGTATCCAGTTAAAATCAACCCTCCCTCCCAAGAGTCTAAATCCACCGCGAACACACAACCCCTGCCCTTGGGCAAACAATACCTCCACCAACCTAGCCTTATCCGCTTTCACAACCACCCTTCAACGCTCCCGTATGCTCCTTGCGTCCTTCGGCGCAACGTAAACCGAACTTCCAACCGACACCATCAACTAACTCCAATCCTTATTCCTTCCCTGCCTCGCCGGTTCATCCGTCTCTCCCCTCACCCTTAGCACCCAAACCGTATCGGCTTCCCCAACCTCACGACTCACCCTTCGCTGTCCCCGAATCTCTCTTCTACGAACTCCTGTTTTACTCCACATAGTAAACCACTTCATTTAATGGATCCTTGAACGTTTCTCTACCAGACGCTGCATGCTTTTATCAAAGGAGTTCACCATTCAAGAGTAATATTTCATTGATTTCAGATGGTACCATCATCTAAGCCGTTAAAAATTATTTCGATAGAGAATACTGTACACGTGCCGTTGAATCCCTCATTACGATGTCAAGAGGTTTTACCCATGTTTGGCACCTCAACACCTAAAGTAAAATTATTTCTTTTGGAATTTTGCATTTTCACACGGGCTGAATCAAATGAAAATAAGGGCCTATTTATACCATCTTCCGTTGGCCAATTTGAGAAATGCACACCTTCAAATTGGACTGTTGCTTTATAAAGAGCCGTCAGCATAGCCCTGAAAGTGAAACTTTTAAATATATTCTAAAATTCTGAATATATAATAAAATTCAATTTTTACAGAAAAATCATGCCTTTTGCTCTTTCTAAAAATGGCTTACTAAACGATAAATGAAACGGGGAAAGTTATTTTCATGTTCCAAGAAAAAATTACAATGGCTACATAACCAGAAGACATTGTGGGAAATAGTATACGAGTAAAATAATTTTTATTTTTTGCTGAAGACATTGATAACATCTCGCCCGTCATATATATAAATATAAATGACAAGCCATTATATTCACTTCTTTGAGATTGAAACATTTTCAATTACTGTGAATTACAATGCGTGAAAAATCTCTTCCCAATGTACACGATATGGTTTTTTCAAAAACATTTTGAGGAAAGACGTTTACAAAGGTACGGTTGCAGTTTCCTTTCTGCACGCGAATACACACCAAACACACAAAAAATAAACTTGACTGACAATCGATCTTCGGGAAGGTTCGTTCCGAACTAGGTCGTGCTTCCAAGCACGCAAGGGATTCACGTACAGTTACATAGGTACGTATTATTTTACGTCCTCGGGTGAGCTCCGCGAAAAACATGAGGCCAAAACACAGGCATTTTAAGACCCAAGATCCAATCTCCCGCCATACTCTTCACCACAATGCTTTCCGCCTTCACTTTGGACAAAAATCACCGATCTTGACGATTGACTTGATTCCTGCTCTGCAGCCCATGTCCAATCGTTTTTACGTCTCGGAGCCAGCGATTCGTCAACAACCCCCCTTCCATGGCTCTTTTTCCTGCCCTACATGGCTCTCCCGCCATCCTTCTCAACAGCTCGAAGATTTTCACTCGGCTTAGGCAACTACACACGTTCGTCGCCAAACTCGTTTCCCCCCGTGTCACTCTCTCTCTCTCCCTCCTCTTGTCTTGTCTTCCCTCCATCTGCTTGACTGTTCCACTCTCTCGGTTTTCTTAACATCTTTAAGCGCACTCAGCTGTTCTCACCTCCTGAAGGTGAAAACGTAGGCCGCTCTCGTATTTTTCGTCTCCACCTGACTGCCTACAATCCTTTTCTCTTCAATTTCTGGGTCCACGGGCCTTTTTCTTGAAAGCATTATAGTAAAGCATCTTTGCACGTAAAAGGCATTAACATTATATCAGTTATGCCAATGAAATAATTTATTTAGTAATCACGTAATTGCAAAACTAATGAATATTTTGGGCAAGAAAGGACTCAAAATACATTAAATCAAAGTATATAGTCCCATACTTTCCAAAGGACAATATAAACATAGGATAGGCCTTCAAAACCGCCATGAGAGTCAGGGTTAGAATACAAGCTTTAACAAATAATAACAAACCGTAAAATGCGAAGTATTTCAAGATGATTGACAGGTTACAGTAAGGTATTTAAAACACAATTTTAGGACTGCTTAGACCTTATTTTTCATTATTTTAGAAATTAAATGTATATATTATCATGACTTCTACCCTCAGTAAGACGAGTCATTTTTTATCATGAGTAATTTCTAAATGTAATAAAACCAGAACTTATAAAACTATCTCAAATTAAAAGTAGGTATGAATATTTCATGGGGTTTTTCAGAGTAATTATCCTTGATTCTTAATGTATTTAAGGACCATATTTGCCTCTTTCTATATTATTTAATTTGCTCAATCTATACTACATAAATATTATTTACCATATAAGCAGAACTATGTGAGACCCTAAAATTAACCCCATAAATATCATTTACAAGCATATCACACAGATAAACAAATATAAAACACCAACTCATACTCCTTTAATAATAAGCCAAAAAGGGAATATTTATGTTAAAAGGTAATGAAGCTAAAAATCCAAAGAATTCAAGGGAAGTAACAAATCAAAACAATTTCTAGTCTAATTTCCCTCTTTGAAGCGTGAATAAGAATATTTTTTAAAAGAAATATTGAACTGATTTAAAAATCAAGGTTCTCTAAAGTTCATTTTAGCTTAATCACTGAATGATTCGCTTAAATCATGACCTTAATCTTCTTGCAGCAATAAAGGATTTTAATAATGCATCACTAACTCTAAGGCCTATAATTTAATTGATAGCATGAAATAAACATTCCCTTAAATTTATTAACGGTTTCAACGTTGAAAAAGGAAGAGTAAAATAGGAATAATTATTCCACCGCATTCAAAGCTTGCTTTTCCTGTTGGAAATGATTTCTAAATCTGGCACTCGAGAGAAGAGGACAATGGAACGGGGATGAAAACAGCTACTCGCAACCTGACGAACCCAGGAAACCTGCCTTGAAGGCTTAACCAACCGTAGTTGTAGAGACTTTTCTATTCCATACATTTACTTTGACACTACTATTATGCTCGTCATTAACGTGGACCATGTTGAAATCTGCCCACACTAATGAACCTCCCTTTTCAATACCCATATGGTCCAAATAAACTACCCCAGCCGCCCAACCCTCGGAATGATGAATCCTCTCCCCTCACCCCAAACCCTTTCTCTCCCTCAACCCACCTCTTCTCCCTCACTCCTATCGTATGAATGTGTGACAGAGGAAGTCCGACTTCGTTCCACGAGAAAAATCCTCCCGCTCACCCACCCACACATACTCCGGCTACGGAAAAGCGGAGGAAAAAGAGAACGCTCACACTCCGCTCAGACAAATGTCAACACTAAAACAATTAACTCTCTCTTCCCAATACACTTTTATGAGTGAGAGGAGAAGGGGGAGGGCAGTTTGGGAAGGGCGCCTGCGAGAGAGGGAGATGAAAAAGAAGAAAGAGGAGTAGGGGTTGGGACTTGGAAATGGGTGCTAGGGGATGGGAGAAGGGATAGGGAAGGGTTAGGAAGGAAAGAACCCCTGAGCACGTATCCCCCCGAAAAGGGACGCAAAAATGAGAGAAAAAAGGGGACAAGATTAAAAAAAAGGAGAAAGATAGAGAGAGGGAGGGAGAGAGAGAGGGAGGGAGAGAGAGAGTGAGTGAGTGAGAGGATGAAAAAAAAAGGAAAGGGTTGGTCGGGGCTGCGAAGATTTTTCATTTGAGAGAGCGCCACGACGAGAGGGATATGAGGAGAGGAAGGGTGAAGGGAAGTTCAAAGTAAAAAGGGGGATGAATGGAGTGCTCTTGGGGATGTGGGGAGTGAAGGGAGGAGAAGGGGAGCGCGCGGGGTCGAAATTGATGACAGAATGAAGAGCGGGGGTGCGGGGGGATGGAATGAGCGTGGAGACAAGAGTGTTTTTGGGCGAGGTGTGTACGGAATCGGGAGAGGGTTGCGCGGAGGGGTGGTAGGCAAGCCGGAGAGTGGGAACGAGGGGGAGGTGGGTGGGTGGACGAGGCCATTGAGCCAATTCGCTGCAGTCGAGCGAACGGCGTCAAGGAGAATAAGGGATTAAGGCGGAGAATGGGACTGCCCAGCTCGCTATGTTCTTCACTGGAGCGCATTCTCGGAATCCTTTTCCCTCATTCACGGTGAAATGAAACTTGGACACGTGAAACGTTTTGAAAATTTGTGACTGAATAAACGTCAAGTGCAATAAATATTTATGTAGCGTGGATTATTCATCAACAAAAGTAAGGATTACCATCTTAAGTGAAAGGCTCCGGCTCACTCGTTGCTACGAGACGTCTATCTTGATGATTAAATTCAAATATATTTATTGCAATGATAAAGAAAACCATTGCCCTGCAAAATTTAAAAATAAAAAGTCGTATTTTAAAATTGTTATTGGTTGCTTTAGTAAAAGAAAAATGATTTAATGATCTTAATTTGACGCCTAATTCTAAATGATTTATGTTCTAAGAAACTTCGTTCAAGGAGAAGAATAAAAAAGTATAAAGAGTAACTAATGACTATCCATTTCCTCACCAAGATAGAGGTCAAAATAACCTTTCGTAAGTATCCTTCCCGAAGGAGCAGACGAGAAAGGCAATGAACATCTGATTATAGGATATTCAAATTCAATGATTGCAAAGTTGCTAATATCATCATTCAAATAAGGCTTATTATGCTCCACTTTAAATATTAAATGCCCTATTATGATCCGGAAAACAGAAACGCCACTTCAAATGCTAAATACAAGTATCTTATGAATAAAATAACAATATTCATTATTTATAGGCAGAAATTTTAAACAACTGCTTATATTTAGAAATGAAATAAAAATAACTGGGAACTCTTAGTGAACCAAAACAAATCTTTAGAAGTTTTCAAATTTTTCCACATAATGGATTTCTCTGATGCTAGAAAAAGTGATACCAGTGGCCTAGAGAAATGAAAAAACCTCACTTTAGATGACAGAATCATTTCCGGAACTCTCCCGTTACTACACGTGCTGATTTGTGGTGAAATATAGAGGAAAACCTTTGTGCCAACAGAGAGAAACAAGGAAAGGAAAGACATATCCATATCTTGATATGTGATATGTATCTTGATAATGTCTACTGTAAATCAGAGAGGTACACGTTTAGTTATTTGGCCCAATTTCTTGTGCTACCACCAGCATTTGTTACCCCTCTTAACCCCAAGAAAAAAATAGGATATGGCATTATGCATTTTTGAATTTACTCACTCACACAGACACGTTCTTTGAGGTGAAAAATGAAAGCTCAGGAGTAAAATTATGTTTGTCTCTACTTGAGACACGATTTCTTGTCAATGAATATTTACACAGAATTTTATTATACCACACGTTTTTCGTCGGAACACGAAATCTGGTATTTCAGATTTACACAATGTGGAACTGGGAGTGCTTTTTTGCGGAACTACAATTAAATACTGGAAGCTTAGATAAATTAGACCAAAGACATGAATTATAGCACACACTAAACGCAAATTTAAATTTCAAAAATTCAACAAATAAAATTTAGAAAATTAAATCCAAATATATGGAAAATAAATTGAATTGAGTGCAGTTCTCTTCACTAGTTATTCCTGTGATTACAGTCGCTCCTCCTTCTACAGATATGCATAGTTCGTTTCAGCGATTTTCCTTCAGAAATTTTAAAAAGGGACGCTGAGGTAATTAATTCTTGGTGAAGTAGAACATAGCATGCTGTTCTCTTAGTTTAAAGTAACTGATCATAAAACAGGCTAAGAGGCCGTTCAACAATGATGGGGTGAAAGATGAAGAGCTAGCTACAGTTCACAAGATTTTAAACCAAATGCGCATGAGTTAATTTCGCCGTCTTTCGGGTGTGTGGAATAATATAAAAAACACTGATCGCTCGGCATTTAAAGCTTTCTTTCAAAACTAGAGGAAAATCTTTACCAAGTAATCTCATTCATTTTAATTAACTTCAATTTTCCTGTCCAATTCGTTTTATTGTCGGTAATCATTACCTCTGACATTATTATCCGAATCACATATATACTGGAGATATCTCAAGATATCACTATCTCTATACTTGTATGAAGCAATCAACAACCAAATATTGGGTTCCGAAAAACCAAATATATATTAATACAATGCAATTTGGTTCAGGTATCGAACACTTGAGCTCAAAAAAAACCAGCGGAGAAAATTATTTTTAATGATCTTCATTATTTTGAAGGAGGAATTCTTCTGGGGCTAGATCTGGAGTATGAGGATCACACTTAGAATTACTTTTCGCAAGATATTCTGAAACAAAATTTGCCATGTGCAGCTGTGGATTTTCGTGTTGCAGCATTCAGCGTTTCTACGAAATATGCCCTTTTGCGATTGATAGGGCCCTAAAGAATTTTCAGCACGTTCATAGTATGCCCTATTTTCAGTTGTGTGTTGATACGAAATGCTGATACGCCACTCCCTGAATACTGAAAAATGAAACCACCATAACTTTCCGAATTTTAGAAATCAGACATCACGATTTTTTTCGTGTTGAGAGTTTGGTTTGGACACCGAGATTTCAATAAAGGCCAATTCTGTTTGCTCACAGGATCACCATGATGTGGCCAAGTTGTATCTGCAGTGGGTGCTTCCGAAAAAAAAACAACTTTAGCTGCGAATAACTCAGAGTACAAATGCCCTGTTGTCCGGATATGAGCAGTCTATCAACCCACCGCGCACAAACACGTCTCATGCGCAATTTTTTGAACAGCACATGGATGGCAACCAATGAAATTTTTAGCATTACTGATAATCCTCTAAAAGACATTTGACGACCTATTTTCGCAGTGGCAGCAGCGGTGTAAATGTTTACTTTCGTTAAAGCAATGAATCGAGATCAGGGTCAACTTTCGATATTGATTGTCTCTACACTCAACACATTTTATAAACAATCTTCCAGAAGTGCTAAAGTAAATAACAGAATCAATCCAAATGTGGAAGTACATAAACGTACCTCGAATGATGCTTAAGAATGAGTGCAATCAAGTATACGTACTAACCATCACGTTTGACCTCCTTCGTTACCGCAGGGAAACTAAATGTTTCCAAATTAAAATAATGTCGATGACGTGACACTTTAGTTGAATTAATTATTCTTATAAAGCATGTAAAACAAATCTGAACTTAAAATATGACAGAAAATTAACTTTTATATAATAATTCATGAAAACTAAAATAATGCCTTAACTCTTTATTGAGCGAATATCGTAAGATATGCATGCATCAACTTATTCAGGTATTATAAAAGTAGAGTTGCTTTCTTCCGGTAAACGAGTTTTTTTGCAATTAACTCCTCCAATTTAGGTATCTTATACGTATTTGCTTTCATGTAAAATGCAAGAAACTCTTTATCCTTCGAAACATTGAATATCACAGCTTTTAATTTCATCAGAAAGAACTGAATGTCTTTATCCTTACCTATATGTGTCTTATGAGAATATTAGGAATATGAACATGAAAACGTGTCAAATACCACCAGAATAGCCCTAAGACTGATCGTCTTCCATCTCTACCCAAAAAAATCATCAATCTCTACGAAAAAGATTTATAAAAAAGAGTTCTCCTGGGTGAAAATTTAGAGCAATTTTTCTTTCGACATCCTTTCATTTTTGTATCAAAGTAACTTCAAAGAAACAAGTTTCTGGTTTCGCTTATTTTACCGGTGAAAAACAAATAATACTTTCAATAACTTTTCGATCATTTTTTCATGGGCTACAGAACAGGTACATTAATAGCAGAAAAAAGTAAATACTCAAATTGAAGCGGATTAAAAAAAGAGAGACTACTTGCGTGCGGGAATATATATGCATAAAATGAATCTCTTTCAAAAACGAAGCATATATTCCCTGGTGAAAACAAAAATGTAATTTATATTCAGTGCGCTCCAGGTCCAATTGGAATGGGCTTGGCGAATGAAATTTACATTCCTGAATAACATGACTTTCCAAGTATACTCGCTAGGAGATGCTGGATTGAAAATATCATACCAGTATTTTTCAAGAGCTATATAATTAGTGCTACCATCATATCGCATCGCATTTTCACTCCTTTGTCACATATTAACGTGAGTCAGTTATAATTACTTTTTGGCTGGGGAGGAATAAATAAAGAGACCGTCAATTAACGTTAATTTTGATTAATAAGATTTTACAAACAGGGCAAAATGGGCACACGTTGGAGAATAAATGAAAGGTTGTTTTCTTTTCACAAGCTTAAGAGTAAATCAATGCAAAACCACAACTAAGGCAAGAAAATAAGTCACAACGGTCGCCTCATGTATGATACGAATGAAAGTTAGGTATTTGTTTAATGCATGTATAGCGCAATACTTTAAGAGGGTAATTGTCATGAAGTATATTCTCGATCATTGCCAACTGTTTCACACCATGGAGTAAATTTTACCTCGGTTGATCCGTTCAACTTTTAGCTTCATGGACAAATATCTTCCTTAGTCGTTTGGATTCATTCCGCAAAATTGCTATTAAAAAGCAATCCTCTACACTACGAGCAATAGGCAAATTTGACTGGTGCAAAACAAGCTTTTCTGGTTCTGGAGGCACTCTTTAAAGTGCCGGAAACATATTGAAATTCCTAGAGATCTAGCAACCCGAAATCTTTTATTAATGTCTTGTAACATAGAGGTACCAGAAGAAAGAATCTGTAATACATAGTCGACAACACATTTTCTAGACCCATGTTTGGGAATGGTAATAGACAGTCCAGTCCTGAGAGGTAGAATTATGAGCTACAAAGTATTGACTACACGCAAGCAAGGCTCTGCAAGGGAACAAGCGAACGCAAACAGAGATGATTAAGCAATTTTAATTTAATGGAATTTGGAAATAACTAATACGTGAGTAAAGAAATTAGTTCGGAACCATGACTTGATCGGCACAACTGAGACAGAGTTAACACCAATATACACATACTTGTGAAAATATCTCGATTTTTACTGCCATTTATCAACTTGGATTAGAAAAATGGCAATTATTCCATGTGTGAAAATTTCGTCTACAGTGTCTGTGGTAAAGATTTAGAGTTTTTTTTACAAAAGTTGAAGAAAGATGGCATTTAAAATTAAAATGGAAGTAAAAACCATTGTATTCATCAATAAGGTAAAATAACTAAAGAGATTTACTTGATTAAATTGTCATTTTGTAAATATTAAAAACGAAGATTACAAATTGTTTACTTAAAGATGAGTGTAAGCTTTGTGATCAGACTGTACTCTTCCAACCTTCAGCTCTAGAAGTAACTATTCTTATTTTAAATGTTTAATAACATCTTAAAATGAGAATGGGTAGTTTCAGTGTCAGGGTAGAGCCAGTATCATTAAGGATAATGAAAAAGAATTAATCATTAAGGCAGAGGCATATACTACTCAAAGGAATAAGTAGCAAGATAAGAGTCATTTTATTAAAATCTTAAGTAAGGTTTCTAAACATGCATTTGTAATTCAGAGTGCTACGTCCCTCTTTATGCTATTAGAGTCCTAATAACTCTAGAGCAGCTAATGCTTCTAACTGACGCATTTCAAAATTAAATGAAACAATTAATTTTCACCACTGGATATTACGAGCCCATTTTTATCGTAAGAACGTGAAAAACGTAACACGAAAGGAAATGATGCCACAGGTAATTACGCTGGGAACTTTGGGACATTAGAGTAATAGTCCTAGGTAAGGTAGTAGTACAATCTAAATTTTATACCAATTTTGTAAAACTAAAAATCCTTTATGTACGAGATAAAATATATGTATATGAGATAAAATTTAAGTAGCCATTATTGCATGTAAGCTTACATGCATTTCAGATACGTTGGAATTTTAGGAGGTTAAAGACGCGTAATTGAGTCAAACGTTTTTAGCCAACTCTATTTATTTAGCAAAAATAATTCTTGCATGGATCCTTTCATATAAAACAAAGAGGTTTCATTACAATTATTTTAATTTCTTTAATAGCAGGACGAAATTACTTTTTCTCCAGGAATATATGGCTTTAAAGGACCTACCAAGATAATGAGTTCAACCACGAAGCCGATAGAAATTGAGATATTTTCGAGCCCCATGGTGGCATCCTTCGGTCCAGAACAATATAGCACACTTAATTGGGAACGAATTCCGTTCCACACTTATTGTCTTCCATCGATTCCGAAAAAAAAGGATCAAGCGAGGGAACCTTCGCCCTATTCCGGGAACACCGCATCGATCGGGTGGGCGTCTCAATTAATTTGCCGAGTTATTGCTGACAACAGAACGAGGAAAAAAGAGACGATTGATTTAACAGAAGAGATGAAGTCCCTCGCAATATAAACACTGGGATACGGATTGTTTCGTTCTCCGCTTATTTTTATTATTTTCGGTGGCTTCGATTTCGCGAGTAAGAATTACTATATGCCGCCAGCGAGGGCGTTCGTGCGCGATTGCGAATCGGCGACATCTCTCGATGCTCCTCGCTTGATCCCATAGCCGTGCACGGGAGCTCGTTCTGCCAATTTCCGCGCGAGCAATAGAACCAATGTACCTCCAGTTACGAGTACCACTTCGCCCGAGGAGCGGAAGGAGGGATGGGGAGGGCTGGGAGGAAGGGAAAGTGCGGTGTGGATAGACGCAAGAGGACGAGTGCCTCCCCTCTCCGCGTTTCCAGCAGCCCTGTTGCAGTGCTTTTAACAGGCGTGTCAGTCCAACTGCGATCGTAGACGAGAATTTCAAGTGGGGCTATAATGAACATGTATCCATCTCTGAATGGGAAGCAATATGCTAGTAGGTCGGGGGAGCGAGAAAGGAGAGATTGGCTGGGCTTTCGGTGCCGGATAGGGAAAGAGGCAGCGAGAGAGATGGGAGGGAAGGAGAGATCAGGGAGAGGTTTGCAAAGGCGTATGCGCGCTCATGGGGGGGTGTTCGGATGCATGATGGGTTCAGGGCCGGGGGAAGGAGAAGTCCATTAAAACGCGACCGGTGTTCCCGTTCGAGTTTTGGCGTCGCTAGGGAAGCGAGCGAGATGGTTAATCGCGGGGCTCGGCTTGAGTTCCGACAAAGGGAATTCCCGTCAGACCAGTTTCCGAGGTTTTCGTAAGGCGTACAGGATGGCATGTATCTAAGAAAATTGTCTTTGTGATCGCTCGGCGCGAATTTTGAGTCTTCAGTGCCCACATACTGGGATCATACGGTAGATAGGAGGGCCGTAGATATTCCTTCTCTGTAATATCGTTTTAGGTAATTGCAGATTTAGCGCGGCACAATATTTTTAGTAGTTCTTAATTTCATAAAAAAACTCTACTGCCAATAAGTTGATTGGAGTCGGAGAATAAGAATATTCTAAATGTTTAGGAACAATTTATTGGGAAAGTAAAAAAAGAGTGTTTATGCAAAAAATATATTTTAACATATTTTCATATACTCGTAAATGAGAAACATAACTTTGAGATTGAGCAACTTTCTTTAATATCTATGATATTCCTGGGAAAATGGAGAGAAGTGAAAAATAACCTTCCTAAGGGAGGGGTTACTCATTTTTTTGAGGACATCAGCATCTTGACATTGTAAAATTTTCCGTGAACCCAGGCTAAGGAAGATCTGCGCCTACTTCACAACGTAAACACGTAACCTTATTGTGATCAGATTCTCCTACCTACCGGGCAAGTCAGGAGATTAAAAAGAAGAGAAGATAACAACGTGTTCGGGAAAGTAAATTTCGGTCGGTGCAGTGGAACAGATGGCGAACTCTGCAATCGTACCGTCACTTTGTCAAAATAACTTTCAGTTAGTTTTTGGTCCATTACTCTCTCTGACACTGCATTGCTAATCTTAAGATGCGATGATTCCTACGGAGATGAACACTTGGCACCGGAGATATCACTACAAAGACAGTATAGTAAAATGATCATAGCCTGGGTTCTATATCACCCTTATAAGACGAGCACAGCAGGAAAACACCAAAAGGGTAATCTAAAATAATATTCATTTTGATTGGCGCAAGTTTCTGTGTAGACTTGGCTCTCTTTGCATCCGAATGAAGGGTGAAAAAATGTATCTTACCATAAGAATTTTATTTATAAAGAGAAATACTGATGAGTAGATGCAAGTTTATTGCTTGATTTGTTTTCAAGTACAATGGAAGAACTCAGAAATCAGTTCCTTTGTAAGAAGAGAAATTGAAGTTTTAAGGTGAAATGCAATAAATATAAAGAAATTAGTATGTTGAGAATATCTGATAAAGTGCTGATTGAAAGATTGCCGACCATAACTTTGAACACAACATTGGAAGTACAACGGAATAATGCCAGATTGGAGATGCAAGCTCTTTCCTGGCATATATTTCCTCAAACAAAGTAAAAAACGGTTATATTCATGTATATATATATATATATATATATATATATATATATATATATATATATATATATATATACTCATATGATATCCTCCTTTCTTATTGTTTCTTTGTTTTAAATATCTACATCTGTGTTTGTATATATATGTATATATATATATATATATATATATATATATATATATATATATATATATATATATGTGTGTGTGTGTGTGTGTGTGTGTGTGTGTGTGTGTGTGTGTGTGTGTGTTAAGAATGTGTTGAATTATCCTTCACCGAAAGAGAAGGGCATAAAGAGTGTGTATGCTATAATGTACTCATTTTAATAAAATCATATCACAACTCGAATATTATATTAACACCGAAGGGTAAAATTCATTTTATTCTCTTATATATGCTCAGGTTAAGCAATATTATCACCATACTTGCTTTTATATTATTTGTTATTGTCCTAAACATTAAATACCATACCTTAGAAGCAAATTTACAGGTGTTATTTTAGTTAGTGCCCGAATATTTGAACAATTGCATTTGTATAATTATCGAAATTAAGAATAAAAAGAAAATCAAACTGCTGTAAATAAAATCTGAAGAGATCTGTCTAGATGAATGGCGTTTTTTATTCCTATCGTGCTCTCATTAGAATAAATTATATATTTTATGCGTGAAATGGAGTTAAATACATTACACCTTTGAAGTGGAATATAAACCCTAGGTAGCGGTCATTGAATAAATAAACTTTCATTCAAAATATTTTGTATGCACTACTTTTTCATACAAAAACTTTATTGTACTACAACCGGTTTCGACGCATAGGCGATATTATCAGGTAATTGCGTCTGTGCCGAGACCGGTAGCAGTGTAATAAAGGTTTGGTGTGAAAATATACTGACTTTATTTATTCAGTGACTATTTTTTTCACTAAGTAGAGGCCCAAGCCATCGAATCTATAGGGAGCCGAATTTAACCTTAAAATTTGCAGAGCTATGTTAGACCTATTAGATAGGAAATCTAGAATACCTGTAAACGGAACAAATTTAGCATCAAAAACTAAATAATTGCAATTTTCCATCAGTGAATCCATTGGTTAACGCCTGATTTCCGACTTACCAAGTGAAGATAATCTTAGTAGTGCAACGAAATCTTGTCGGAAATAAAATTTACAACTTGTAAAAAATTGTAGTTGTTTGGCCAATAATATATTCCGTTCCACCTAATCAAACCTGAAACTAGCTTATTTGTTAGAGGCCTAGTACTTACGATTTCTAAACTCTATATGACAGACAAACCACCAACATACCTGAAATATAAAAATAATGAATTAATTTTTTTTGAGAACACATGGTTAATTTTATACCACTAAAACTTTATGAAAAATTGCGTAAATCTAAGGTATTTAGCCTAGCCTTGATATTCGTTAAACATAGCACACTGAGGCAGATAAATGACAGCAATTTCCCTGGACTAAAATTTCTGACTACGGTTTTCATGGGCGCCCATTAACCCTCAAACATTATTAACAATATTTATGAGTAGGTACTATCAACAAAACCTTTCAAAGCATATTTCAACCTATGACACATACATCATTTCAGCGATAACCTGGTTCCTGTTATAGGAAAATATCAATTGACAAAATGACCAAATCACCAAAGAAAATGATGAAGGTACAATATTCTTTATTTAGAAGAGTGTGAAAAAAAGAACGTTGCTCCCCAATTAACACGATGCATAAAAATCGCATCACAGTATCGTGAAACTGATGTTCAAACGCTTTGCGATACTAACTTTTAATACAATTCTTGAAAGATCATTAATGTACTTAATATCTTTACTGAGCACGTCGTCATGACGATGAGGAAAAAACACTGCAGTCGAATGAATTTACACATTTTCCACTTCTCCCCCCCCCCATTCCCCCCAAAAAAAGAAAGACTGGCTATTCCATACCCGCGTTACGACCCTTTTTTACACCTTAGACTAGACAGTTTCCCCCACAAAATGGCAAATGCACACCAAATAGTTCGTCGTTACATTTAACATTCACCCTGAATAAATGAGCGGGCTTCTGGAGAGAGGTTACTTTTGAGCGTAAACATTTTTATGCCCAGCCAGCAGCAACGGCTGCTCCGTTTCGGGAGGTAAGTGGGATTGTTCTCACAAGGCGGAATGCGAGAAGATGGAAAGGAGCGGCGAGCGAGTCCTCGCCAGGAGGAAGCCCCAAGGATGATGAGAGGGGGCGAGGAAGGAGGCCGTGTGAGAGCAGCACTTGGGGATTCGAAGGAGGCGGGTGGGGTACCGGGAAGAAAAGGAGATGGGGCGGACGCGTGAAACGCCCTGGCGCGATACGATATCAATTACGATGAGATTGCGCCTCGCTCTCGGGAAAGGGAATTGCCGCACTCACGTTCGTGTGCTCCCAACGGCAACCCTTTTATGATGAGAGCTGGTGGGGATTCCCGGAGACTCGGGCGTGTGAGAGGGTGAAGATCCTACATCCTTCGGGACGAGAGGAAGGAGGGATGTGGGTCGGAGGATTTAGTCTAGGAGTGGGGTAGATTGTCGCGGAAGGGTCGTGAGGGCAATAAACGGGGAAGGGAGGGAGGAGGGAGATCGCCGTCCGCGGCTACCGCAGGAGTTATGAGCGAGTGCGTGCTGGAGCTCCGGAGGCGACGGAATGAAAGACGGATTTGGAAGAGGGTCTCCAAGGAGGAGTGACGGCAGAGAGGGGGAAGCATCACGGTTTTGGAGTGGTGCGTGGGAGGTGAGAGCGAGGACGGATATTGGGAACTTATAAGAGGGACATGTATGGGATGAGAGGCGGGAGCGGGAGCGTTGCTCGTGGAGGCACCAGATAGGGTTCGGGCGGGGTGAACCGGGAGGCCGGTGAAAGGACGAACGGAAAGAGAAGGATGGGGGTGCTCTTAGAAGGGAATAGAGAGAGAGAGAGGCAGTGGTCTGCTTTTTCTAATCTTCAAGATGCTGAGAGGAAGAGGAAGGGAGGGAATGAGGTCGAGAGAGGGGTAGAGGAGAAGATTTTTTGGAAGGTTGGCGAAGGTATTCAGGGGTGCGAGGAGAAATTTCAGTCATCTTGAGGAGGAATCCGCGGCATTTGAGGGGATTTTGAGATCGCTGCCGGGAATTTTCAAAAGGGGGAACGCAGCAGAGAGTGGATTGCGAGTGTGTGTGCGTGTGTGAGTTGGAGACATGGTGCGGGTGCGTGCAGGCGAGAGGGAGAATGGAGAGAGGGAGGAAGGGGGTACGGAGGGAGGAAGGAGAAGGAAGGGAAAAGGGAGGGAGAGGCTTCAAGGTTCTCGCTCCCTTGACACGGCATCGAATATCCAAGATTCAGGAAGACGTTTCTGGTCAGAAGAGACAGGACGGAAATGCAGTCAAGCAGGCGGAACCCGAAAACATTCGACACGGTCCATTTGATCGCCAAACGTATCAACCCACATTAAATGGTCGCGGAAATTCCGAAGAAATGAATATTTCATGAAGTTGAGAAATTCACTCGCGTATTTTGAAAGCATTTGTTTTTTTCCTGACAAATTTTCCGTCATCATGTGGCGAATAAGGTCCTTCTAATTCAATGTTATCGATGATTCTTTTAGTCCCCGGAGTTGTGTAAAGAAGAGAAGGTTTGTTGTACTTTCAATACGTGTGACTAAGAGGAATTTACGGATCCTGTTTGCTTATCTAGAACCAGTTTTCAAACAAGGTAGAGTAGGGGAAAGATTAGTGATGATGGATAACTCGCATTGCAACAGGGCCACCGGACGTTGGGTCGCATTTCCTGCCTTTCCAGTCTCCTTGGGGGAGAGCGTTTTGTGTTGCATGTTCATGTGGTGGTAGAGTTTAGCCTTCTTGCTTGTTTTTTCCTGGCTTGCGTGTTGTTGGATGGCTTTCGTGCTGCATCCTGTGGTGCAGTTGTCTGTTGGTTTATGGTATATGTGTTTGTATGAGGGTTGGATGTAAGGATTTTGCATGAGTATGTGCGCTGCTATGGGTGTAGTTTTCCATGTTGTAGTTTTTGCATGTGGTATTGTTATCTTTTACGGGTGATGGCCTAACACCCCCCGCCACACGCCCTTGCGGAGGCTTGCGGGGCATTATGTAGATGTAGATGTCGTGGCCGAAGATTCGACCAAAAGGCGCAATAAGCACTTAAATCAAATCATACATCACAAACTGTAAAGAAGGTTCATTAGATAGTTTCCACATAATATTAATGTATAAACATTAACTACTCCTTAAAAATGTATTCAAAAAATTTATTATTATTATTCGAAAAGAAATGAAAAATGTCACTTAAAATTTTAGAATACGCGATTTTTTAGAAATTAAATTCTTACCTCAGCATTCGTGATTGCTCGATCGCAAAGGGTAACTTGTGAAATCAGAGAAATGTTAAGTTTAGTTTCAAATATCAAGGGAAATTCATAATTAATCACATTAAGTCGAAGCAAAATGCAGGTATGCTTCTAGAATTCGTAATGGCAAGGGAAGAATAACCTTCGCTCCAGGCATGAGAAAATATAGTTGATGTTTGCTTCCATTGCCGAGTTTCTAATGCGAGAACGACTGATTTGATTAAAAAGGAATCTAAGCGAATTTTCTTTCCTTCATTTCCCCGTGATGATTTTTATGAACAATTTTAATTATAATTACTATATGCATAATATAAAATGACAATTTGTCCAAAGAGTATTCAGGAAGAAAAACTGAAAGAAACATGGAAAAAGGAGAAACAACCAAGAAAACTACTGGAGTGCTCACATTATTAAAAGGGGGAAGGAAAGGGAAATAATTCGAAGATTAAATCAGTTTAAATTGCTATATCTCTCTTTTAATATATCCATGTCTGTTGGATAGTGTTGACAAATTTTTTTATCCCTTTACCCAGGGAGGATCCCCAACGTTCTGTTCTGTATCGCATCTTCCTTTTGAACTAGAGAAGGCAATAGGTCTAAAGAAAAGGGAGCGAGGCTTTCATTGTCATAAGCGTCATCCATCGCATGGATCTTGCCGTGCCGAGCCTTGTCCAAAAGAAGAGATTTTCACACTTGTCTCGCCTCGTCTATGCCAGAAAAGCTTCTCGAAAAACTTGAAAGTTTATTGACCTTTCGTATATTGAATGCGTGACTTTGATGGATATTTGAAAACAGAAAAAAAAGAGATTAAATAAAGACTGCTTATGTGACATGGCGCAATGGTATTATGGTCCTCTAATCCCTCTTCATTTTCAAAAACCTTGCTGACTATCATGATAATGATGCTATCCATGTCATTATGATCTAGATAAATGACGATCTTTCTTCCTGCAGCCATTTTCCCATGACCTTATCAGCTCGGAAGCATTACTATTTTCAAAGAACTTTCCTTTCCTACTGATATATGCAAACAGTATTAAGTTTTCATAAAAACATTTTTTTTTACATCTACCGCCTTTTCTCTCTGTCACTGTCGGGAGCTAGTGATTGCATTTTTATTTCATTATCGCTCGATCGTCATAGAATTTCTCTTTTCTTTCTTTAGTGGTTACTAATATAATTGAAACTAAGAATGACATTGAGGTAAATGTTTTCATTATCTATAAAGTAAATAAAAACCAATCATCAGAGAATGGAAATGCCTTGTATTCTTTGACGAAAGTATAAAAAATGATCACGTAAAGTAAAACTGCTTTTAGCATAATTGTATCTTTGACAGAAATACTCGTCATAATATCATCTTTTTGTGTAAACCGATTCAAGAAGGTTGTTGATGACAATTTTAAAGTGCATTATTTTAAAGTGCAGTGCTTGTTTTGCGTGCCTAGTTTCATGGCTTTCTCAGAGGGTAATTTTGATGTCGGCCGGATAGTTCATTAGATAACACTCAAACTTGACTATGAATTCATCACTTTTTGAAGCCTTTGAAGAGTGAAGTCAAATGCTATAGCAACTCAGTTAATATCTGTTTTGTGACACACTAGTGATCATAACTTTTTAGTTCAACGAAGCAGTCTCGATGAATCTAAATCTACATCTACATAACCACTCGCAATCCACCACTAGGGTGTTTGGCTGGGGGTGTTAGGTCATCACCCGTATAAGAAAAATATAACCGCATGCAAAACCAACACGTTCATGCAAACCCACAGAGGCGTATATATTCATGCGAAAACTTCCTTGACCCACACACATGCAAATGCATTTACCATCAACCAACATACACATGAATATACAAACTTAGTATACAATTATCCAATAACGTGGAAATTAGAATTGAAAATTAGGTTGAGTAAAACTAATTAATCCCTAGACACTGAATGGTAAGTTGCATTTTTGCTGTCTACCATACCCTGCAGTTGCTATTCCGTATAGTCCGTGTGAAGTCCTTGGGTCTGCTAGTTCGGGCATCTATTTCTCGAATTTTATATATTCAAGATCCAAGTAACCATTTTACGTTGGAGTGCGAATAACTAGCGAGACCTCGGCGCTGAAACATGCGGATTTGAATTTATTTAGTAAGTTCAACGTAGCATTGAATCGGCTTCCTTCTAATGATTTCCACCCCAAAAATGAATCGGTTAAAGGGCAGAATATCTGATGACGTGTGTCTTCACCAGGTGGACGACAATAAATGTGTTTTCTTGGAATGAGTCGAGGGCCGATTTTAAAAGAAACGTATTCACAAAAATTATTCTTTGGGTTAATTGAACACCTAAGAATGTTATTCCGATTCCGTATCAGGTTGTCTACTTGTATTCAAATTCTCCTTTGTGAAGCGTTTAGGTGGAATAATATTCCATTTGGCAACCAGGTAGCGTATTGACTGAGTCATATTTATTTAATTTTTCCCTTAAATTTTCAAATGGCCCACTATTTACGGTGGCATGCCTTTTGTTCCTTTGTTAACATAGTCGCGGTACCAGGGCTGAATACTTCTCACTACCACGATAAAACCCTTAACATTGTTAATCAGAGCAACCATTACGGGTGAAGGACGGTTTTCAGAAATCATGTATGAACCATTCTGTAGGGCGACGTGCCTATGTGCGTGAGTATTCATACCCAAAATGGGATTTCTCGAGGACACGTTGAAGCAAGTTCGTCGCCGAAGAAAAGGGTTGCAAATGCGATGATATTTGAGGGAATAAAAGGGGTCGCCGACCGAATAGCGGGCGTTGGTGCGGATCGCTGGGCCTCTGCGGATGGTCGCCGGTTCTACGTATTGCCCTGTTTGTGCGAGTGTCCTGCATTTTCCAGAACGACATGGGCAGCCACGACGTTCGCTATAGGAAGAGAGTGGGAGAGGTAGGGTCGAAATAAAGCGCTTATGCGTGATCTCTGGGTATGCATCGGTGGATGGGAATATCATCGGCTGCCGTCTCCTTTCGTCACTCTGCAAAACCGCCCAACTGGAAACGGGACAAATTAGCAATTGAGACGTTTACACTCGATTTCCCGGGGATTTTATTCTAAGAGTAAAACGGATTACGCTGCGGTTCTCTGTGACGATATCTGACACACGGGCATTCGACAAGGTGGCCGCTTTCACAATACACTTCTCTCAGAGAAATGCGATAATACAGTAGTATAATGCCTATTATTATCTTTCCATGGCAAATTACATGAGAAGTAAAAAATTAGGATTCTTCAAACGCGGGAAATAAAGGTGATGCCTGACATAATTCGTCTACGCCCATTAAACACGCTAATTTTTTTCTTTCCCACCATTTAGTTCTTCGCGGCATTAGCCCTGTGAATAGAATAATTAAAAGAAAAGCTTCAAAATGAAATAAAGTTCAATCAAATCTCTAGATATTAAATTGCAATTTAGGTTTACACCTCAAAATCATCATGCCTACAGGAGTAATGCAACGGATTTGCATATTCACTGCTGAACTAAAGGATTCAATAATAAATGCATCTTTGGCATACGAAGACAACGAGCTAAATATTTCAACTCGTTACCCCGAATCGCCGGAATTCACGGGAAAGAGTGTAATCTCCATATTCCGTGCGGTAGTCGCAGTTTCACGACAAACACCATTATCTTGGTGCCCGTTAGTCGCCATTCCTCGTAAATTCTGCCTTACTATACATGCTTTCTCTTCCAGGCAGACACTTCGTGAGGCGACAGAAAGAGACTTTTTTCCGCGATGGAGGACGCGAGACTCCGGAAGGCATAAAAGAATAAGCGGTTGAGGGAGGCAAAATAGAAAGGCACGGGGGTGTTGCAGGGAGAGAGAGGAACGGCAAAAGATTGAGGGAAAGAGATTGGATGGAAAACACCAGCGTGGGTTGGGGAATGGCCATGCTGGCATTTTATTCATGATTGAAAGTTCGATATTTTTAAATGCATCATTTTCGCGAAATGTATGTCGCAAGGGCACAAAGGCACCTGCTCCAGTACTATGGAGGATAAAACACTACATTGAATACCCTCCATGAAAAAAAGGATATTCTCGGAGGTTGAAGTAAGAAAAAGTTGGCCTCCGTCAAAAGTAACATTTAAAAGCAGTCCAACAAGGTAATACTTTTGGAATGACAACTGAAGATAAATCAAAAGCGTTGTAAGAACAGACATTAATCAAGAGGTAAATAAATTAGTAATTTTAAGTAAGGTAGGGTAAATGGCACTAGAACCTAATCATAAAGGATTAAGGACTTAAGTTACCAATCTTCAAAATAAACGGAATTAATAATTTTTCATACGCCCATCAATTTAACATTACTTTCCAGGAAAGACGAGCAAGCACGTACGCTAAATATCGGGTTCTCACAATATTTTAAGGCAGCATCCATAATGATTGAAGTAAAGAAAACCAAATGAAATATTTGAGCAGCCAGAAGTCGATTCAATCAAAGTTCTAAAAAATAGGTGTCACTACATTAAGTATACAAGAATGAACAGGGGTGTACGAGCATACCCAATTAGTTGAAAAATGATTTTCGTTCACGAGAACTATGACCAGATTACCTACTATTCTGGATCACTATAAATTGAATATATTTGTTTTCTGTGCTTTCAGAAAACTGCAAGAATTCAAATGTTGGTATTTTCACGTATACTGAATGTAAAAGTTTCGGTTCAGTGAACTTATAAACATAGGTGTTACTGGTTGAAATATGGAAATACACAGTACACTTATCGATGAATATCCGTTACGGATTCAAGGATGCGAGGTGAAGGAAGATTAGAGCGAGGTACGAGGCGCCCCGAAGTTCGGAGCTTTAGCCGACCCAGTGTCGGGGAGGGGGGCCGGGAAAAAAGGGGCAAGGAAGCGAGAATCACTGCGACACGAGGGATGGGGAGGGGAGGGGTCGGCTATAAGCAGTGGCCCGGTCTCGGGTTGGTTATGGGTCTTGGGAGGAGTCGGGTGGCGGCGAAAGTATTACTTGTATATGATGGTGGAGTCGTATAATCTGGGGCTATTGGAAGGGGAAGGCGTCTCTTCGGGCTTGGGAATTTAAGATTCGAGGGGGTGGTGTGGGAGTGTCGGGAGGGTGTCTCGGGCCACATCTCCTCGCGCCCCCCATAACACTCCCCCTCTTTCGTGCGTCCGCAGGAGACGGTTTGGTGAGTAAAAGCAAATGACGTATCAATTATGGTGGGGTCGGCCATTTTTTTGCCGCTCACGGAAACTTGGTCGAGTTGGGAGGGTTTTGTGGGATCCCAGAAGGGGTGGGGGGAAGCTAGGATGCAGGGGTCTCCGGGGAGGTGGGAGAGTGGCTTTGGGGCCGGGAAAAGCGACAAGTTTGTGTATTATGGACTGTAAGGAAAAGGAACAATGAATAGAAGAGGCAGGGAAGGGAGAAGAGATTGTGTAAAAAGTTCTTGAAGTGGAGTTGCGGCGAAGAAGTTTTCGTTTCCCCCCAAAATCCCCTACCATGCCGTCTAGCGGTAGTAAAGGCTTAAAAAAAGGACTAAATGGAGCGAAATATAATGTTTCCGAGAAAAAACTGAGAGTTATTTTTTAGGGTTAGTATTGGGGGAGGAATATATCATCCCTTGACTGACCTCGGGCCATAAAAGAGTGAAGCTAAAAATGCCGCACGTGATGATATAGATGGTCACTTGAAACGACCAAACACGAAGGTACTTTTATTGCCAGTGTCCAATGTTAAGGAATAAGATGTTCCAAATACGAAAGCGCAAATACAAGTATTCTTCGAATGAACGTATTACTGCCATTATAGTACATTAGTACATTTGCCTGCGCTGACTTTGTCACCGCAGGCAAAATTCATGGTGAACGATTTTGTACAAACAAAGCATAAATATTTTTATTGTTAGTGTTTGATTGCTTTAAAAAAGTATATTTCGAGGAAAAATTATATTTCATGTTGAAGTCTCTCAGAAGGCACATCTATTCGTTTTATTGCTAACAACCTTTATTTATTTTGGATTCAATATTAGCTTATTTTAAATCAGTTATTGCGTTATCTCATAAAATTATGTAACAAATAATAATTAATACCTGTTTTTAATATTCCATACCTTTAGCACTCCTTAATGGATAGACTTAGCCAACGGAAATTTTGAGAAACTGTTGATTAACTTGGAAGAATCTGCCGATTTCATTGACAAGTTTGGATATGCATGATAAAAATTCATCAACAATTTTTATTAATTTTTACTGTTTACAAGGATCTGACTATGATTGTCCCTATTTAAAAGTGAAATTTTTTAGCACGAAGATTATATATTTTAAAAGGATTACATTAATGTGTTATTTTGCATATTTCAACTTATGAGACAAGGAAACTAAACCTTTAGCTAGACGCAAATCATCATTAAATTAATAATTTCAAAATAAATACCGCAAAAACTTACTCTGATACAAAAAATACTAATCTCCTTCGAAGCTTGGGAATAAATTTCACTTATGTCAACACATTAAATATCAAACCTCATTATTGAGAATTTTCTGAGAGATGAAAAAATATATTTTCCTTCATGTATGGAGAGGTACATTTCCACAAATGCACCGTCGTCCGATTATTACCCCCAAGCCATTGGGGAATAAATGGAAAACAATTAACAAAAACATTTTTTCCGAATGTCTACTCTCCTTGAACGAAATACAACTCAAAATGCGGAGTCGCATCGAAATGCGTATCCTGGACGGGAAAACGAATTGCCTGTCTCGTGAGAACTCGCACAGATGCTTGACAAGGAGAGCATACATTTTTTCCGGCCTCATGGATTTATGCATATAGGTGGGAATTAAAGATGACTCCCAGTGCAGGGCGCTCACAAAGGGTAACCGGAAAGTCTGCTCCCTCCCCCGTCCTTCTCCTCTCCCTCCCCACCGACAAATAAAAAATTATGCATACAAATAAATGAAAAAAAAACGTGAAACGGGGCGGCATTGGAGTCGGCATTTAGTGTGGGCGGTGGGAGAGGCAGGAAGCCCGCCAGCAGGTACAGGGGAGTGTCGGTACGGTAAGGCTGAGAGGAGGGGGGAATGAAGGGTTTGCGACTTGATTCAGTGGCCTTTGGCTGAGCAAGGAAGCGTCCTCTTGCAGCGTCATGAGCCCGGCGCATGATACGAGTCGCGGCAACCATCCGTGCGGTCCCTTTGATCCCGCATGACTCCAGAGGCGGAGTGCGAAGGGCGGGGAAAATGGGGTGTGGCGCGAGAGACGGGAATGGGTGGGCGGGCGACTGAAGGACGGGGGATGACGACGCAAAGGAGGAGGGTGGGGGCGGCGACTCGTAGGAGATGCCGTACCTTATGCCGGCCCAATGCTCACCCGGTGATTGTAGATTCAAGGATACGTGCAGTGTTGATTGGGTCTCGAGTCAAGTCGAGGCCCCTGGGTCTTTAAATTGAGGCCTTATACAGTAGGACACAATGCGATTGTTTCTCAATCCTCGCATTTCGAAGAGAATAACGCAAGGCTCTCACCTACGTCCGTCCCACCCACCCCAACGGGACAGAAATTGTGAGCGTTTTACACCCACAACGCGGAATTCAATCGAAAAAAAAATTGGGTCGGCATTGCCGCCGAAAATTTACATCTTAACACGGCTCGCAAGAACTTCAAATTCGAGGAATATGAATCTTCCTCTGAAAAATGGCCACATATATTGGAGACACAATTTAACCCAATATGGTCATGGCATAAAAGAGTTCGTTTCTTGCTCCAAATTTCTCTATATTAATTTAGTGTTTCCACCGCTAAGTGCGAACAAAGGGAGTTTCAAAGTTATAACGGGATGAATTGCCGGTCAAATTTTCGGCAAAATATTAACAATGAAATTCTCCACAAGAAAAATGATTCAACACATTTGAATGATTTCCGATGGTTACAAGAGAATAGTGTGTGCCATTAGAACCATATACTTTAAAAATGCAATTAAATCAGCTACAGAGAAGTACACACCGAGTGCGGCTGTGGGTATTTTACTTGAAATGGCTGAGATATCAGAGCTTTTAAATTGGCTTCATTTTGATATGGTGAAATGGTTGATGGCTGAGATTTCCAAACTAGCGGATTGCCTTCGTTTTAATAGGAGGTCATAGATCTAAACAAATTGCTATCCTGTATGGTTTGGCTCCAATTAAAAATGTCAGGATCATTAATTAAAATAAATATATATTGTTGAGAAATAATGAATTCTGTACAAAATTTCTGACATTTAAATAATATAAAACTCTATTCATTCATTCAGACTGAAAGTAGTAAAGCTATAAAGGAGTGATGAAATGACATTTTGTGCGAAGTGTCTGTCGCGAACAGTAGGTATATTTGATTGGAACAGTGGGCTGGATTAATTTCTCTATGCAAGCCTGCAGTCTAAAATGTTTTCTAGTCTTCTAAAATGTGCTGAGAATTCAAAGAGATGTAACTTTAACTTTTCATTTCTAAGTATTATAAAAAAATAATTTCAATGGGGAGATATTTGAAAATTTATTCATTGAAACTAATGTAATTTGTAATTTTAATATTAGCTCCTATTATAGCCTTATGAAACAAAAACAAATGCACATCATTTAGCACACCAATGAGTTATCTCGTCGCAAATGGTGGTGCAAATGAGTTGGAATAAGATCATAACAATTATTCAAAGAAAGCAGATAAAATGAAAAATACTTGATCAAATTGACTTATTTCTGTTCCAATGCGTAAATTATATTACATAAGAGATCCTTTTGCCACTGAAAAAGAGTTCACACGAAGGACCAAACCTATCAAAAATTTTTAAAACTATTATTTACTAATGAACCATAATTTTGCCTGATTTACTTATTTTACGTATTTACTATTTTAATATATCACGTAAAGACATTGATTAAATACCACTCGAACCACATATTTTTAAATTACCAAAAGCTATCGCAACAAAAGAGCCTCGTCATTCCAGAATGATCGAATTATAATTATTACTGACGTCACTCCCCTTCGTTCTACCCTACTTTAAGACCTATCAAAACTCATTACTTATTTTCTGGTAAAAAAAGGCTTTGATTAAAACCTTTTAAGGAAGATAATGGAAGGCTATGGCAACGAAAATTATGCCCAGGAGCAAAATGTGGGGTAATTCCACGGGAGAAGGAGAGGGTTACTGAGACAGGTGGTGAAGTGGAGAGGGAGATAGAGAGGGGTAAGTGAGGAGATAGAGAGGGGGAAATGAGGAGATGCCGCGCCGTGCGGCTGAGGTCTTTGTTCCCGGCAGGGGGGAATGAGCGCAGAATGGCTCGCGGTTTCCCTAAAGGTCCCGTGAAGTAAATTCGACTCGGATGATATGACGAGGCGGTGGTGTACGGCAGCGTTGCTTCTGCGGTACGCCTTCGGAGGAGAAATACGGAAGACGCGGGGGGGGGGGAGGTTGCATGGAAGTAACCGGGGCGAATGCCCCCTGCGGTGGGGGAAGGAGGAGTGCTGGCTGTGGGTGCGGGACGAGCCGGGAGGAAACGAATCACCCCCGATGGATTCGAAACGAGAGGTAAGGTGAGGGCGCAAGGTAACAGGAGGACTGAGAGCGGGATGATTTTAGAAATGAAGAGGAGCCTCCGGGTGATGGTCGTCGGGATTGACGTGCTAATTGAAGGCAAGAGCGGAGATTAAGGGGCGCATCAGAAATCCCAAGAGAAGATCAGATTATTTTCGATGGGAAAGGTCAGATGAGGCGACGGAAATATTCGAAGGCGGGACTGTGGAGATTTTATTTCGAAATGGAGTCAACCCTAGGGGTTAAAAGAAAATGGAACGCATCCATGTTAAGTTTTTGTACAATTTTACGCAAAAATCCCATGTTACGGTGAAACGGAAGTTTCCCGGTCAATAAATCAGGAACCGGTGGCATTATGAACAAAGCAACCCATAGGAAGTGTGGATAAATCCATTTGCTCCATATATTTACTACGTCACAGCCATACTTTGATATTCCCCTATTACGTAACCGAAGCGATTAATATCTACAAAATAACAATCTAAGTGAGAGTCACCGAGACTTGTCTGACATACAAATATTTCCTTACTGATCCAACTCAACTATTGAAACGGGTACAGTACATGTATGCATTGAATTCCTGCCAATTTTTATGCAAAAAGTACAAAATAATGCTTTAAAAGTAAAAGAGAGTAATGGCGGTAAAATTGGACTAAAATATCCCAAAAAACCATCATTTATGGGGTAACGTGTAACTTTAATGGTATTAAGCATATCTCATGTTGCCTGGATTATACGTTAAGTTTGAAAGAAAAATGTTTGTTCACAACATATCATCTCATATTCATACAAGTAGAAGTTCACAATTTTATTTACTATAGATTATTTCAAAATATGATGTGAAGTGAAACACTTAGAGTAACTAGAGTTTAACCCATAGCAAAACCATTGAAACTAAATTCCCTTATAGAGGTTATTCATGATGGACGTCTGTTGTTGAACAATGTACCTCCATTTAAATATTAAATTACAAACTCAATGGCAAAATAGAACTTGCAATATCCGTGTGAAGACGAATTGCCTCCCTCTCGGGTAAATCTGAGGTTAGCCTGTATCGAATTTTCACGAACTGAAATTAAGAGAAGTTATAAAGAATGACATTGGAAAACTCACCCCTATTTCCTTTCACGGGTCACATTACCGCACTAATTGAGACCTCAAGGAGGTTATTGCTCCCATACTTCTATGTACCCTCTATAGTAAAACTGGGGTGTGGAGTCACCGAAGGTTGTGGAAAGTGGGTAGATTTAGCGAGAGGCGGGGAGATTGAATTTCATCCACTCCTCTTCGTTTCCTTGGGCGATCGAACAGTATCGCCCACTCTTCGACAAAATACTCTCTTCCCCGTGAAACTCTGGATAGGGGGAAGGGTGGAGGGATAAGAGGGAATTGAGGAGTTCAAGGGGGCAGGAAAATGTGGTCTCGCGCGGAGGAAGAGGACTCCAAAGGGTTAAAAAGAGCTGCAGGGTAACTTGAACTGGAAAAAAATAAGAACGGTGAGTGAGCCGTGGATGAGTGTCTGTCCTTCTTATGCGCTTGGTGGGAAAGGCAGACCATGTGGCTGCACGCGAAAATTACTGAGTCAGTTAAAACCTCGTGGAATGTACAGCTCTATAGAGTTTAACAGCTCCCTGACAATTTTAATCTAAAACTATGAACAGCCAGCACTGATCAACAAGGCATTTAACATGGTTTAGTTAAAAACTTCGTAACGCTCCTCAATTCTCTAAACTGCTTCTATTCTTAAAAATATTTCGCATAATTACGGTAAATGCACATGATTTTTAAAAATGATTAACTACTACATTTAACTTGGGATTGGAAATTCAATAAAAGCATACCTGAAACAATGTCACTTCAGTAATGTTTTATCGTGATTTTTAATACTAAAAGCATGTATGAATAAAAAAATATTTTCGTACTCTATGATTTAAAAACAATTATCTACCTAATGAATCATTTAGTTGCACTAAATAACTTCAAAAACAAAATTCGAGAAAGGATTGAGAAAGGTGTGATGGAAGCCAATTGTCTTGGAGAAAATCTGATTGAGTTGGCAAATAATGGCAAAAGATTCATATCGCAATATAAAGTCATGTAATCAAATGCCTTTAAGTAATATAGTACCCAATAGAATAAAAAAAAGACGTAGCTCATACGCCTTTGAAACACACAGCACGTATCTACTGCTAATTAAAATGCTACCAGAGCATATTTAAAGTTTACAAGAGGAAAGCAGCTGGTATATATGAAGTAAATGATCATCACAACAAAGGCCATCTAATCACATAGGAGGGAGCTTCTCTTGCATCGCAACCCGGTTACGCAAAGGTAAGGTAGGTGCGCACTCCCAAATGAAGCTGCTATTAATGTTGCACTTCAGCAAATGAAATTATAACGAAAAGTTTCAAGAAGTATATCCCAATTACTCGAGGAAGGTGTTTTGGCGTTTAATGATGAGACGGCACTCCATACGACGTTGGAATGGTAATGAAACAAATCATTAAAATATACTTGTTAGAAACCCAGGAAAGTTAGCTTAAAATTATTTCCCGAAGATATTTAAGGACAGAAAAACGTCCACCGCAATTAAAAACGCTTGATTCAACGCAGGGGGAAGAAGATAATATACGACAAAGGTATCGAAATAGGGTAGAAACCGAGTAACCTTAATGGGTAACATACTCGCCGCCAGCAAATCGTGGTCTCGGGTCCGAAACGCATGAAATGAGAGCGTAGTCCTTTTATAGTTTGTGTCGTTCGAAATTTACGGTTCTACGTGACTCAAATCATCAGAGCAAATACGAAATTGAACACATTATCTCACAGATTCGAAATATATGACGAGAGATTAAGAGAGGGAGGATGAATTAGATTGTTGAAGTTTGAAACGATACTCGGATTACGGTGCTGAGCAGGGGGACTGAAGTATCGGACATCGCTAGGTTTACAAGTAATAACCAAGAAATCGGGTGGGGGAGTGATTTTTGAAAGGGGAACTGTGGAGCCGATTGGAAATACGAGTAAAGAGAGAGAGGGGGTGACCATAACGGCCCGAAGTGGAGAGGGGCGCGTGGAGGGAGGATGAGAGAGAAAGGACGAAATTATGAGTTCTATTTCAGGGTGGCCGTCCATGGAAATAGAAGATCATCTCCGAATATTCCCCAGGCAGCGGTGCAGATTAAAAGCCTTAATCCGGGGATGTGGGAAAAGGCTGGCGGAGTGTGCAGAAGTGGGAATTAGTGCCGGAATCGATCACGCGCGACGTTCACCCTCCCTCCCTTACCAATGAATCTACAGCGTCGCATCTCTTTATCTACCCTTCTTTTTCCACCGATTCATCAAACACTTTTGCTCCATTCCCTACAACTTATCTATGACTTAATACTTTCCATCATGGTATCTTTCTGCTTCGGGAGCTCGTGGTGCTAAAGGAAGGCTTGAAAAGGGAGGCAGCTTCAAAGGAATGAGTAAACGCGTCTCCTTGAATGGCTATCTTTAGAATCTGGAACACATTAGGATCTATCTACATACGAAATATCTACCTTACACATCCATCGTAGTTAATGAATGACATATTTCCCTGGAACTGATGTTAGATTAAAGTTGCCACTAATGACCGAATTACATACCACCTAGAACTGAAATTATCTATTCATAAATTGCATTTTTGCCCAGTAGTGATGATTAAGCAAAGAGGAAAGTGAGGAAATCTAATATGTAATATTTTGACTAAATATGGAATATACGAAAGCTCATGGTTACGAATGTTCCATAATGTACAAACAGTTTATGTAAAATAGCAGGTCATTCAAATTCGTATTTCAAATATTTGTTCACAATTATACAGCTTTTGTCCATCCAGCACCTACCTTACCCGGTAAATTTCCAATAATAATAATAATAATGTCATTTACTCAATCTTACCGGCTTAAAGCGTGAGTTTGCAGTGTTATAGATTAGAGTTTGATGCTTCGTATAACGAGATCATTACGTGCCATAGTACGGTAAAAAATAACACAAGCAGCATCGCCTATCAAGGCAAGATTAACATTGGTGACCACAGGATTAGCCAAAGCCTCAGAAATAACCTGGTCAGGTGGTCTGGCTAATTTTGTACGCGTACATACACACCATATAATCTGAACTTTGGATGGAATTCAGATTACACGTTCAACACAACCAGCAAAAGAAACTATAGCTATCAAAATACATCGACCGTAACGTAGATAATGGACAACGAATATAACCATGAGTGAATTACACGATGCATAATGAATTTTAGCTCAATAACTCGTATAATCTCAAAAACCACATAATTCGTAATAATAAATTATTCTTTTTTTGAACGTGCTCATAAAAAGTTGCACGATGGCAGTAAGTGACAGAAAGTACAACAGAAAAACATCACAAGCACAATGCACACTCCTACATGATAGTAGCAATCTATATTTTAGTAGGACGTGCTTGCGCTGGTCACTGGTTGACCCCTGCGTTAATATAAAATAGATTAAACGAAGAAACATTGGTGTTAAAAAAATTTTAAAATCATATACAGTAGCAGCTATGACTTTTTCCCTTAACAGACGACCGAGGGAGAAATATTTATTCCGTAGGTTTTCCAACAAACTGGCCTTAACGTTTCCCCTCCACGAGCATATAATCTTGGAAAAGAAAAAAGGACGCGATGGCTAATCAGAATAGGAAAGAGTTCAAATAACATTTCCCGGTGAGATAGAATAATAATATAGTGTAAACGCGTAATTGAAAACAATATTGTAATATAATGAAAAATAACCCACACATTTATGCTAATCATGGTGAAAAAAAGCAATTTGAAAATGTATTGATCTCACGAAATACATCACCGAAAAATGTCAGAACACAAAAATCTTTTTCATAGGCTATTGCAGAATATACTAATACTTGATATTGCACCGAATTTTCAAAATAAGCGAAAGAATGTAGTTTACATTTACGCATTTGATGCAAGTCAATCCAAATTGGTTGGAGTCACCAATTACAGCTTTCATCCATAGCAAGAAGTAGGTCACGGAGTAATACGGAGGCAGATAGCTCCCGTCATCCAAAAAAGAAAACGTCATCGATTTCTCGGAGAAAGTTTATTTCTGAGATTGACGTTCCCTTCCAGTGCGTTGAGAGGAGAACTTACTGAGCAAAGAAAGTCCTGGTCGAGCGAGACATTAAGTAGAGTGGTTCTCCGAGGTACTTTGTTAAGAACGACCCAATCTCAAGTCTGGGATTCGGCGATCTATCCTCTTATATCTATCATACTATCGCTCCCTTTATCCTTCTCCTTCCAATCTATAATTCACACTGGCCGCCGCAAATACATTCCGTCATATAACACAATTCTCCACTGTCACATCCAAGAAAGGGATTACTCCTGGATTACTCAATTGCGGGTGCATCGAATTTTTCTAAGTCTACGATTTCTCATTACACGTAGCTATGAAAATGAATGCAGTGACAACCAGATCATTGACTCATTTAAGAATATTCGGCACCATATTTTACAGTCCACTGCTTTCGCACCATACGGAAAATAGAATTACTTTTTCAGAATCAAACGATTTTCAAAAAAGACTTATTCCATAACTGAATCACGCTTGCGTTGCATGTTTCATTAATCTCATTTCCATTGATTCTAATTCATCGTTAAATCATTATATTTGGGTAGACCTCATTTATTATGCAATCGGGCTTATTTTTCCTTCCAAATCAAAGTCCCACATCAAAATGCAAATTTTTAACCGCCACTCAAAACTCCGTGGAAAGAGATCAGGAAGTCTGATTATCCATTCTTGATTTCGTCTGAATATTATTCTATCAAGCCCTATACTATTACGTCCATAGCAGCAAGTCAACCTTGTGAAATAACCGCACCCGATAGCTCCTGTTTACCTAACTTATTACACCGTTCACCATCTCCTGCCCTTTAATCTCATACAACCACATATTTATACTAAGACCAAGGAATTAAAAAAGAGAGATTAGAGATGGTTGTTATAGGAGCATTTAGAGAAGCAGTAATGATCCCCAGATAACTTTATCAGGAGATTATGCCGACGATGATTGGACGAGAAGGCATGAGTTGACTCCACGCTATAAATTTGAAAAAGTCGAGCTGAAAATTCAAAAAGAGCGAATTGGAATATGTTGAGCATTTTTTCTAGGGATGCCTGGACACTGTTAGCGTCTCTTATACCATTTGTCCATAGATCAAAGCCGACTACATTTCAAAAATAGATGACATTGCTTCAAAGTGTGGAATAACCATTAATCTTCAATACGTCTAAAATGTCTGAACGCAAAAATCACCATGATTATAAAATATCCACATAGAAAGGCAGTTTAACTACAGTGAGAAACAATATGTTTTCCCTAGTAGATATTCACTTGATTATACATTAAAAAGTCTATATCCAACGTACATACGCATGGTCCATTTTTAACAATTGTGTGGAGTAAAGGAAATCGATTTAGAATATAAATATCACTATAAGAGAAAATTGCACAATTTGCGTACGGGAAAGTTAGGTGGAGCATTTTTATCATGTTTTTGTTGCAAATTATAGCTTGGCAATATTTTTCTCGACGTATGCCATCAACTTCAGCATAGGATAAGAAAGCATTTGAAATTATTGAGATTTTATAGTGATTTACTTCTTGGATGTAAAAGATTTTATATAACACTTTTCCCATGGCAAATATATGCATCTGTTCCCACTACAGCATATTTTTTGGATAGAGCAAGATGCATGCAAGAGGTTGGCTAATTATCAGCCATTTCGGCTTAAAACACTGGCTAGATAAGTTAACTGCTCCACCCATCCCTGCTTTTAACAGCAATTTTAATACTTAACTCTCCTCTTCATGGAAAAAAGCACAATCTTTGCTTTGTTAACATTTATTTGCTCTCATAACTATTGAACTGACTTGCTAACTTTTTACTGACTAGCTAATCAAAGCTTGATCTGTCTCGGAACTGAATTGAAATTATGAAATATTCACTGGCTTTCAATCCTATCTCCAGTTCTTCCTATGCCATTTTAGCCATGTCCTTCATCTTTCTAACGCTGCCCATTCCGACTCTCCAAACGCAAATCGCACCCGGTCAGCCTGGGATATCTACAGTTTGCGGATAAGTCCCCCATCCATCTAATCTTCTCATATTTCCAGCAAAATGTTCAAAAAGTCTACCCAATTTAATCCATAAAAAGCCTCCCCGAAATCGGTCGCACTAAACAATTAATATATCAATGCAACAATTTCAGAGTGTAAAAATCATTCGCCTTGACTGGGATTGAAATGCACATTAGCGGATGACTCCGTTAAAAGTTACTGTTGCGGCATCTCCCGCAGTTTCTTTGGAATTAATATATCATTCGTGTTCTTATTACTGCTAAGGCATCACTCGTACATCTCCCCTATCTGAGCTCAACTGATCATTTTCTTAAAAAATCATTTGTCCTTTCCATCCTTATTTGATGATTCTTAGCACCACTTTAGCTGCGCGTGTAGTCATACTCAAAAGTCCTCCCATATCACTGCCTTTCCCTTTTTGGAATGGCAACTAACAATGATCTAGCGAAATATTCCAGCCAAGTTCTTCCCTCATTATTGCTACGAATTAGTTTATAAAAACTCTTCCTGTCACTCTTTCCTAAAGCCTTAAATATTTCCGCTCGAATGCATCCACCCCTAGCTCTTATTTGTTTTTAATTCCCTTAATACCCTTTCTATCTCACCATCAAGTATGCCTGGACCTAAGTAACCTCATCTACGTCATTTTCTCTTTCTATCCCTAGGCTTGCTGGCCTTATGTCTTTCCCGTATAGTTCCTACCTATATGCCTTCCCTCTCTCTTTAATATTTCCTGGCTTAATTAATAATCTTAATGACTTATCTTTGATTGTTTGAACGGATTCTCTTTTCATGCTTCCTGACAGTGCTTTCACCTTCCGGTACAACACGCCAATTTCACCCTTCCTTTGTAAACTTTCCATTTCCATGCGACTTCCCCACGGTTCCTTCGCTCCATCTGTTTCCCACCTCAGTTTATTATTCAACTCTTCATTCTACCCTTTACCAAACTCGCTGTGTTCATTTTTCCGTTTTTGTCTCTCCTCTATGCTCCTATCTTGTCTGTAATGTATTGCTTTATTGTCTTTTTCCTTTAACCTGTTCCATAGTTCCGTTTATGGCTTTCGATACCTCTTTTTTATGTGTTCCCATTGTTTTTCTACCCTACCCTTTCATCATTCATTATTGCCTCTACAGCCTCCTGATACCTCATTATTTTCGTCCCGGTTTTCTTCTGCATGCCATTTCCTCACCCGTTTTCTTTGTTTTATCCTTTTTGAATCTGACGTTACACGCATGAACTATTAGTTATGATCTGAATCCGCATAAACACCTGGCAAATTGTGTGAACTGATTACGATGCTACCAAATTCATGCAAAACCATTGGATAATAAAACTTATACATTTCTGAGTTCCTGGAAATTTTCCATGTAAACCTACTCCCGTTGAGTTGTTTAAACCAAGTGTTCGCTTCGATTAACCCCTTATCCCGCAGAACCGTATTGCTTTCTCACATCGATCATTCTAAGTTCCTGAACCTAAACCCCTACCTCAATACCACTATCACCTTCGTTCACCCACCGTCGGGTTCCAATCCCCATCACTACAAATGTTTCCTTCCAGGAGCACCCGCAATTATTTCCTCAAATTGATCGTATATCCTGTCGACTTCTACCTTCTTATGATTGATTGCTTGGTGATGATAGGTATGAACAATGATCACGTTCGTTGGTACCACTGAATTCTACTGATAACATTTTATCTATCGCTTACTCAATATTTACTACGCTTCTTCCTACCGCCTTGTTCAATACTACTACCACGCCTAGCTCGTTCTCTTCCCCTCTTCTGAATACTACTCTATAACTATCGCTCTTGCAATCCCCGCTATCCCTTCATATCACCCCCAACAGCCCTAAAATATCAATATTTCTCTTCTCTATCTACCGCTTTATAGCTGCTCTTCTCTATCTGCTGCTTTATAGCATATCTCTCCTCAACATGGTCCCTTGATTTCAAGTCCTTATTTAACCAGGTTCGATTTTCTTCTGCGCTGCTGCCGTCGATTTAGCTTTGCAAGGATTTCGTGAAATGGTAAACGCGAATCCTTGTCCCAAGCGTTGCCAGGAACGACGTTACGGTCCAGCGGCCTGAATCCCGTAGTTACCAGGATTTAAACTGAAATGTCTCAATATCTCTTTATTTTGGGTTGAATTTATGTATATATATATATATATATATATATATATATATATAACACACACATATATAGAGTATAAATGAAATATTACAAATGGATTTTGCACCATATCCCCCAAATGTATTCCAAAATTATTATAGAATAAATCTGGATTTTATATTTCGAATACTTTAAGGTCATTTCTAGTGTCTGAAATGAAAAATATATACTATCTGTATTTAAATTGAAAAAAAAAATGTTAAAGTATTCGATTTCATTACCAAATACCATTATGAAATACAGTATTCAAAATTTATGTAATTATTTTCAACTTGTCATTTCGATTGGCTCTCTCTCTAAGGATTCTGCTGAAAAATCTAGAAAAAAATATTTTTGAGAATCAGCAATATTAAATCCCTATTTTTGAATCCAAGGGAAAGGAAAAGGATGAAAACTTTTGGTGGTAAATGGACTTTGTGCCTTAATTACCGACTAACTTTTTTACCAAGATAACTCAAGCACTAATCTAAGAATACTCCACCAGACAAAAATAATCGAAGACTTTCATACAGGAGAAAACGAAAGATGGATATGAACAACACGTTAATAACAGGTTGCAGAGAAACGAGGTGGAGAGGGCGGCTGAGGGAGTTGAGGAAAGAGAACCTTGCCTTTTGGTGATGCTGTTGCTAGAGGGAACATAGCAGGCAGAGCTCTTTTTATATTTTAAAGGCTAGGACTCAATCGATAGATGGCGTCCAAATGAAACGAGCCTGCTTCCATGGTTGTAGGGAGACGAAAGTATGGGGGATACGACGGGACAGGGGAAGGGAAGAGATTGAAGTCTAAAAAATCGACGGTTTTTGCTCGCACAAAGCGGTGGTTTCCCAAAATGAAAGGCAAAACGGATTTCCCCACCGAAAAAGGTGGGGAGGAGGGAGAGACAGAGAAGGCGGGGTGGGGATTGGAAGAGCGCAGGGTATGAGGAGGTAAAGACAGGCGGGGACACAACGGGCCGGGGTTGCCAAAACTAGAGTAGAGGGGATGAAGAAAGGGTGGAACGGGGGTCCTCTCCACAGCGGAAGTGTTTCAAAGCAAAAGGGGGGGCGAAGATTACCGCGCTAAGCTGGGAGCGTGCGCCCGACAAAAGCTTTCACCGTGGCGAACGTGTGTACACAAGCCGCAAAATCCATGCACGCGATGTAATCGAAATACTGGCCCGAACATTTGTACCATAGTCGTTATCGCGCGTCAAAAATGCGCTCCAACTGTGCTTTTCTTTCTCTTCTTCCTAATATTCTGCCATTATCACGGCGAAGAAGAATTATTAAAACGGGAAAAAATGGGCAGTTCTTGCTTGCGCAGCAGGCGGTCGTTAAATGTAACTCTTTTTAAGTCGTTCATTTCTCGAAGGTATTAATCTTACACAAAATCGTTGGAGCCGTAATGATAGGATCGTTCAATTTTACGGTAATGCCTGCTGACAGCTTTACTGTATTCAACGACTTTGGTGGCCAGAGATTATACGCAAATATATTCGAAAAGTTGAGATAGTGTGAACCCGGACAATATATTGGCAAAACCCAGATGTAGCAAAATATATAATGAAGCGGTCAGTGGCTTTTTGGATTTTTCAAAACGTTATTTTCAGAAAATATAATAAAGATGAAAGTTTTGACTGTAATCTAGATAAAATGGCCCAATATTAACATCTAATTCCAGTTTACTCTCGAAAATGCATGTCATTTAATGTGATTATGACGAAATGATTTGTTTATTGGACTTAGAGACGTAAATGTCACTTGAGAATCATTTGCCTCTTTGTGTGTACTTACAAATTTTATTACCATGCAGGAGTGTTGGGAATGATAAAACAACAAATGGTGTTGCTTGTTTATCACGAGTTCTCGGAAAAACTGAAATGTGTTCTGTATTAACTTTCGTATGATATGCCCGCTGGTCAATTTGAAGAGCAACGGACCACATAGATTTTTATTTAGGTAATATTATTCAACGCAAAGGCATTGTTGTAATATATTTCTTTAGGTCAGCTTCAGCATTCAAAAGAAATTTCGTTCGTTCATATTTAATACTTTATGACCTACAATGATTTGCTGCCTCCACTTTCTCTATAAATTCTGCATGCACAGCCCTAATATTTATTAAACGTTTGTTCAAATTGGACAGACGCTGAACACCTCAATGGGTAGTTACCGAGGTTAACAATATTTGGATCAATAGTGGCTTTTTATATTGACATTATTTGAAACCAGATGCAAGGTTTAGTTTACGCTCAAAACAACCAGAGAGTATTTAGTTTGAATGGTAGAAATGATCATTTCATGGAGTAAAAAACAGTCAAACACTAAAGGAATACACTACTATCACATGCATAAACGTCATAACTACTTCATATGCCATATGCTACTTAAATTTTGTAATGCGAAAAGTTCTATCTAGTACAAAATATTCGTGGGGATGTAGGTGTTTGCTATTGCACGCTAACTTCCATTAATGATTGGACAAGATGCTAGGAGTAATAAGGTCAGTGAAAACATATACATCATGATCTACTTCATGCAACGAGCACGGCTCCGTTAAATTTTAATTTACCGCCAGCCTTTCCTAATTCAAACATGTCCCGCCTTCCGTACACACGCGCGTATTCCATTTCATCCGGCAATATATAACGAGGAAGATCGTAATATTTCGGATGAATGAATCCTTAACACCACCCTTTTGAACAAGCGGCGGCCAAAGCCGCAAAGTGAATACTTAATGGAGCAGATTATAACTCATCGTTACGTGTTCCTTGGACTTTAATACGAGTTGACGCTCGTTTCCACGACGCTCCCATTGATGGGAGTCAGGGAGGAGAGCATGGACAGAGAGTGTAGTGGGCCTTACCAGACTCATCGCCCTGTGTAGTGCGCCTCCGGGCGGCTGCTTACGTTTGTGTCGGGCGGGACGTCGGGGAAGACCTCTCGGTGCGGGGAGTGGTGGAACACTCACCCTCCCGCCCCCTGCCAGAAAGGGGTGGGGACGGAGGAATGGAGAGGAGAGAAATGGGACCCCTGCTGGGGCCACGATGACGGCGCGGTGCCTGGAGAGGGCGAAAGGAGGGAGGAGAGCGGGGAAAAGGTCGCATTGTGCCTGGGCGGCAGCTTGTGTTATCCGGCTCGCTGCCCCTGGCAGTTATTTGTCACGTGGAGCGACGGACAATGGGCGGCCGGCCGCCCCGGAGGAGGTAGAATATTAGGAGAAACAGGGAGGGACCACAAAGAGAGGGGGAGGGTGATGGTGGGATGAAATGGTGGAATATGGAAGTGGGATATCGGAAAGTTGTGGAGGAGAGACGGGGGAGGGTGCAGAAGCCTCAGTTTCAAACTTTTTCTTCGGATAAATCGCTAGACGTCTGTGGCAACTAGTATACCGTGTTGTAAATTGTAGCCTCATCAATGGTCTTCGAGGTAATTCAAATTGTCGGATCGTGTATTTTTCAATCAACACTCAACGAATTATGTGATATCACTGTTAAAAACCTTTGCTCGAACAACAATAAACAAATATTTATGAGCAATTTTAATTGTCGCAGGAAAACTAACCGACTCCCATAGCTTGAATCTGATAATTTCGCATGTGTTCAGTTTGAGGTGAAACCTTTGGTCATCTGTCAAACAAAGCTGAGTTAGTTTATTATAGGAGACTAAAATAGAGAAAATTTACATGTTGTGCGGTGCTCAATCAATGAGGTTCCTCCAGTTGCTACCAAAGAGCGTTCCTCCAGCGTTATATTGTATCCATTCCCTGAATAGGAAATTATTTTCTTTGACTATATACGTAAATGATTTCAATTATTAATATATCCATTGAAGATATTGCGAGAATTTCTATGCTACATGAAAAATGGTGCAAAAATTGAGAAGAAAAATATCACGCGCGTCAAAACCGCAAAGCCATTCGAGAATGTAAATGCCCGTTTTTTATTAATCTTAGGTGTAGTGATAAAAACGCAGAGAAATAAATTACGATTTCATAGATGTTGGCTTGGACTAAACAACAGCATTTTAAACACCATCAACTCATGCTTGAGAATGAGCGCTACTCCTCTTAAATACAGCCAATAAAGCAAAATATTAATGAGGATTTGTGTACATGTACACTGTACTTTTTAAACACACCTACTGCTACTTGAAAACCGAAAAATCGATACTCGGTGCAGTATAGTAAACATTTAATTGGCCCCTTCAGACGATTATAAGCGTCTATTTCATCCACGGCATTGACAAAAAATGGCGTAAAATGTAATATCCTAGCACCGACATCCCTAAATGACAACGCTAGATTGATAGGCAGGCGCAGGGTAATTACGGGAACAGAATAATATAGGATTGTGTTTGTATAACTATATATATATATATATTTATATATATATATATATATATATATTATATATATATATATATATATATATATATATATATATATATATATATATATATATATATAATATATACATATATACACATATACATATATATATATATATATATATACATATATATATATAATATATACATATATACACATATACATACATATATATATATATATATATATATATATATATATATATATACATATATATATATAATATATATATACATATATATATATTATATATATATATATATATATATATATATATATATATATATATATATATATATATTTTATATAAATATATATAAATATATATATATATATTTTATATAAATATATATATATATATACATATTTTCGCGTACATACACATAAAATGAGCAAGCGCCGATCTATTTAGGATACGAATGACGACCCTAGGACCAAGGGGCATCTGGAAGGCATAAGCTACGGGAGCTTTGTACTAAAGTCTCCTTCCTCTGATACTTGGGGATCGGATGAAGCGTGCAGAATACAGTCCTACCCCCTAAAGACCAGGGAAACCCAGCACAGAAAACACATTGCCATTTCTGCCCTACTTCCATGGAACTTCTTCCTGTACCCTATCCCCCGCATCATTCCCTCCGCGAACCCCAGTCGCCTGAACCAATCGGAAGCAATCCCTCCACCCCAACTCATTCCTATTGAGAAACTAAAAGGCTAGCTGCAAGCCCGAGTGCACAAAGAACAACGGAAGGTTTTGCCTTTATGCACACACACATATATTCGCCCCTTTTCGGCATGGGGTCGCGTGGGGATCGAGGGCGAACTGAAGGCCAATAATAAAACTAATATAAAGCCGCCATAATACGGATCGTGCCTTGGGGGATTTGGGTGTGCGTATGTGTGTGTCTGGACGGCGGGAGCGGAGGAGGGCGACAGCCAGGGAACCATATAAGTGCTCACGCCTTTGCACGCAAAGGTTTCGCAAGCTGCGAAAGGGCACGCGTATATTTGGCACGCCAAGACATATATATATGCGTATCACCATACATTCATACGGGAGAGGTGGCAGATTTTTGAGGGAGATGGGGGCATAGAGACTCTAATCATTACTGGGGTGTCGGAGTGAGTAGCGATATACCAGACTAATTCTGATAGTTTGAGGAGGGGGAGGGGGCAAGAGACATTCATTTGCTAACTGAGGTTAGATGGGGAAAGGGGTTGAGGTGAACGCCGGATCCGAGAAGGGAAGGTTAGGAGAAAGGAGATGGAAAGAGATAGATAGACGCCGGGGGAATTGCGGCCGACCTTTGGGGGTGGGGGGCATTTTAACGGCAGAGGGAGAGGGGGAAGATTTTAACAGGTTTTGTTGATAGGGCAACGGAAATGATCTTTCTCAGCAATAATTAAAGGGTTACAATGGGAAAGGAGCTCGTAAAGATTATAAAAGATATCCGCAGGCTTATAATAAATATGTCATGTGGAGCAGAAATAAGGGGACCGACACGATAGTTTTAACGCGCAGAGATGTTGATCATGCTCAACGTTTAAATTTCATATTAAGGTAAGTATGAAAAATTGAACGTTTTCAAATGAATAAATAAGGAAATGGGGGTGATTTCAATACGGCCCTGCTTCATAGTCTCAAATTATCACGTTCTCAAATGAAATTACGCCCGAAGCGCAACCGTCCCAACTGAGCTGTTTTTGATAATTTTCTTTCGAGTTGAACTCAACTGAAAATGAAAAGGATGCAATGAAATCATATCTGGTATCAATGCGATATGCTCTTTTCGTGAAGCCGTGAGTAATACTACCTTGATCAAAAAGTTCCCGGAATAACCACCGTGTGGCGCTCCCATCGTTCCGATTTGAGTTCTGTTTTTTTTGTTAAATTGGTACATCTGTTGTTGATATTCCCTTTAAATCTTAGTGTCATTACTTGACATTTGCAAAAGTTACGGTCGGTTTTCGGTATGTCCATCAGTGCTTCCTGCGATTTTTCCATTACTTCCTCTCGGCTGCTAAAACGCGTTCCCCGTAATGGTTTTTTAACTCGATTGAACAGAAAGAAGTCACAGGGAGCCAAATCAGGTGAATTCGGTGGCTGTTGGATGGTATTTGTTGCATTTTTCGTCAAAAAATTACGAATAATGATAGCACTGTGCGACGGTGCGTTATCATGGTGCAAAATCCACGAGTTTTCTGCCCACATTTCTGGTCTCTTTCGGCGAATTACTTCACGCAAACGTCTCATAACGCCCAAATAATACTCTTTGTTTACTGTCTGGCCTTCTGGCAAAAATTCATGATGCACTACACCGTTGTAATCCATGAAAACCGTCAGCATTGCCTTCTTTTTTGACTGAAAACGACGTGGTTATTTTGGTCTCGGCTCATTTGGTGAACGCCATTCACTTGCCTGATGTCTGGATTGCGTGTCGTACTCATAAACCCACGTCTCGTCTCCAGTAATGATCCTTTTGATGAATGTGGGATCGGATTCAGCCTCGCAAATCATGTCTTTTGCGACGTCAACACGGTCTCTTTTTTGCATGAAATTGAGGTCTTTTGGCACCAACTTTGCTGCTACACGACGGAAACCCAAATCATTAACCACAATGTCTTGGGCGGATCCATAGGCAATGTTCAAGTCCTCCGCTATTTCTCTGATGGTTAATTTGCGGTTATTGACCAACATTTCTTTTACTTAATCAATTTTTTCACCGACTTTCGATGTCGATGGTCTGCCACTGCGTTCATCATCTTCGATTGACTCACGACCACTTCTGAACCGCTCGTGCCACTGGTAAACGACCGTTTTTTTTTAGAGAATCGTTGCCGAAACACTTTTCCAACATTTCCAACGTCCGTGCGCCACTAAATCCGTTTTTTACGCAAAATTTAATACAAGTTCGTTGTTGCAAATTTAAATCCATTTCTGAAATTGTAAAAAATCTCCAACACACACAGAGATAGATGTACTCTTGGCTACGTAACTTTTGCAAATGTCAAGTTATGACACTAAGATTTAAAGGGAATATCAACAACAGATGTACCAATTTAACAAAAAAAAACAGAACTCAAATCGGAACGATGGGAGCGCCACACGGTGGTTATTCCGGGAACTTTTTGGTCAAGGTAGTATACTTGGCATGTACATTAATTTGGACACTAATATTAAACTGAGATAAAGAGGAATAGGAATTTTAAAAATTCCCAAAATGTGCAAAGTTTTCCGATTTATGAGAATTAAAGTGCAATCATTACAACGTAAAAGCTACCTTTCCTTTAGTAGAAATTGAGTTTTTCTTTGCAAGGAATGGACATCAGAACTAAAGACACCTTGTAAATCGTAGCAATTTCAATAATGTTAATTAACATATGAATGATGTGTATAGGCTTGTCTACCACCTGTGTCCTACCAACATACATCTTTAAAAGGAACTTTTTAATGTCAGTATGACGACGTTTAATTCACTGCAGTAAATTCCAGCAGCAACGATTAAGATAGAAAACATCTTTCATCGAATAAAAAGAGGATACGCGATTAAAATAAAAGATATCAGTTGACAAGCAGAATCTAATATAGTATCCAGAATTGCACATTTGGCATACCTTATCCAACTTGTAAAAAAATGGTCTCAATTTCCAGCATTCCTTTCAATCATTAATGATCCCTAGTTATAAAATGTCAAAATTTTTTTCCCTAAAATATTTTGCTCAACAACGTATATTTTTAAACAATCCCCAAATGTTCCTTCAAACAGGGAAATGCTAATGACAACACCGACGCCCTGAAAAATGTATAAATGTAGAAAATAATGAGTGGCTTCTCCATTCATCGTTTTGTTAAGACATTGAAGGACTGACGTCTCCAATTTGACGAAAGCCATGGAAAAAGCTCTACTTCAGGACTGCCAATTAGCAATGTTTTGAGGGTCAATACTCCGGACGGACTAAACGTGGCGGTCCCCCAGATCACCAGGTGCTGTGCATGGAAACTAGAGACCAGAGTTAGAACTCGTAACTCATGACGTCATTTGGTCGTTTAGCTACTCACTAATCCTGGCTTTGAAACATAACCCGTGACACAATGACCATACTTCATTTCCTCTCAAAAAAATTTGCATCGGCCAGCTGTATGCCATTCACAAGATAAGCAAAGGTTAGTTCTTGATCCGGTTGACCGAATGGACTCCCCACGCCCTTGGAAGCAACCCTCGCCGCCAGGGAATGGTTTTCCCGTCGGTGCGTCCGAACGAAATAGCATTCTTTAAGCATTTCATTTTTGGTGACGACGCGCAGCCTTTTAGCTGAAGATCTAAATATGAAATGGAAATTAATTATCCACAAAATCCCTTTGAAAATCGGAGTGGGAGGTCGCTCGGCAAAGGGTGAAAATGGCGAGCAGAAGGAGGAGTATTTAAGCTGGCAGAAGTCTAGTTTGGATAGGGGCCTTATCTTTTTTTTCCTTTCCTTTCTAGGCCATGGCGGGTGGCTTACGAGAGGAACGGAGAAAAAAGGGCTGAGTCACACAGGCCCGACACACCGACGACTACGCATTTATCTACTCCCATTGAATTACCCTATTTCGTTTGGGCGGAAAGGAGGAAGTGAGTGACGATTCGGAATCATTCTTTTACTCCTTTTTCTGTCCAATCAATGGCGATTTGCGGCTGAGCGGTTGAAACTGTTGAAAAAACGATCCCAAAACAGTTCGGGGTGGGGATGTTTCCGAATACCATGAAAACCAGGTTGAAAAGGCACTTTGCGCTTCGTAAACACGTGCTGTTAATGCGTCTCCATCGACAAGAATGGAATATTCATTCACAGAGTACACACTAGCTCGCTTCATTGATAGGCGGCGCAAAGAGTACGACACGCAAACGAATTTAAATCAATTAAATAAAATAAATTCGATCGAAAAGGAACATGACTTTTCCATTATGAAATGGGGTCCATGGATATGCTGTGCTCTCCATGTATTTATTTAACTTTCATAGCTTTTGGCAAAACATCGAAAGTAACATGGGGGGAACTTTTATTGAGCAAGTGATATGATGGCCGGAGCCAGGAGTCAGCCACACAATTTGGCAAATTAAAATGTTCAAAATTCAATTGATTGTTTGCCGAAAAACGCGAGAGTTTAATTGGATGCCGAGGAATAGCGATTTATTCAGACGCGGGTTAAAAAAATCGGAAACGATGATTCACAGTCGTAAAAAATAGGAAAGAATGAAGCTTAGTGTTACGGCAATACAGCTTATTCATATTCATCCAAGTAAGAAGGTGATCAAAATAACAAATGGCATTGCTAACAATTTTAAGCGCTGGTTTTCGCTTTCTTATGCTTTAAATACTCGTCCCTAGACAGGACACAACTCATAAAGGAACTACATACATGCATATATAGAATACAAATCGTTTTTATAACTGACTGAGGGTAGCTATGTCGGACGTGAATTCCTGAGCACGTTAAACGCAGAAAAAGATGAGTTCCCGGCCAATTTAAACATGCAATAGTTTCCGGTAGTTCCATTACCATTGGGGATTACGTTACACTTCCCTTCTATCACGTCCTTCAACTTCTCTCTACCTTTCAATATTTCGGACAGCCACTTTTTCTACCAGTAAAATATATTAAGTGGTCTAATTTAAAACATGTTTGAATTAAAAGTCGATTCAATTAAAGTCAGTATTGCTCCTTGAATTATTTGGATTTCTTAAAAACCAATTAGCATTACTTTAGAGCATAGAAGCATCTATCCACAATTATAGCACTGAGAGCTAGTTATTTAGAAACTTACACACTATTCCTTTTTGACGAAACCGATTGAAATTGAGAACCACATATTATATCGTAGAATACAGATGAGCATACCTCATAGTATATTAGTAATAATTTCAAACTGATAATTGAATAATAAGTTTAAATTAATAATTGAATTATACATATCGTTTTTAGCTCAATATTACAAGATTCGCTAATTAAATTTAACAACGATAATCGTCCAAACAGTTACTGTTAAGGAGCTAAACTCTTGGTTCAGTCATTCAATTACTGTAGTCGACAATGCTATTGATTGTTTGTCATTCGTTTCATGAGCATTTGATTAAGCACTTTAACACGTTTAAGATAAAAATAAAAATGCTAATTTTACAAAACTCGGAAACGCGTCCGTTTGAGGATGCGTCGATGTACTACGGATGCATCACGTAGACATAACTTCGGGTCGAAAAGAATCTCATTTGTAAACGACAGAATTACATTATAGAATTTTAAATTTACCTTACTTATTTGGGCAAAAGAATGAGAACATTTCTTTGTTCTTGGAAAATAAATGAATAGGAGCATGGTATATTCTCTGGAAAACATAAAGTGCATTCACCCGAAACCTTATTTGCTATAAAGTTGACTACATACAAAATCATAAATGAAGCTAAAGGAACTGAACAAGAAAAAAACACCTAAATTAATATTTTGGAGTTCATTAAAAGTGTGTTGATATCAGAGCTGAAGTGTGTTGATATCAGAGCTGTTTTGATATCCTTTCGAACAAAGATTAATCTAAAATAAGCTTGAAAACTCCCAAATTAGGAACTATTTGGTTTCACAGATGAACGGAAGGGGAGAGGAAAAATAATTGCTGAACCTCAGACTACCTATGTTTGATAAAATATGACACAAAATGCGTCTTATCATGAGAAAGCAAATACTCCATACTCATAGTTTAATTAAATATTTTTAATTAATCGTTACATTGCTCTAGAACAATATTTGTATAGCATAGAGCAGACCTTGCACAATGAAATTTTAAATACACGCACGAACTCGTGCATTGAATTATCTAATATCTCTCCTCGAACATTTTGAGAAGTTTAACGAGAAAAAAATGAAGAAAGCTGGGATTTTTGATTAAATCATCCGTATGTGTATGTTTACGTAAATTAATATTATTACTTTTGGCATATTCAAATTTCCTCATAGAGAAAAATGTTAGGAGTAGTACAGGTATTTCTTTTATCTAACAACCATGAGTATTGATGAAACGAGATGAATGGAGATTGAAACATGAGAGAGCACATAAATCGTGGTCATCCAGGCGATTTCTTCAGGAAAAAGGGAACACGTTTTCATTTACGATTACTTCAAAAACAAACCACAGCTCCGTTTCGTCCTTTTAAATTTCAATCCAAAAATTTTCCTTTTATTTACTGCAAAAGAAAAATAATCCGAAAGAGCGAAGCGATACCTACTCCCTTTAAAAACGCCCCCCTCCCTTCCCCTTCCGCTAAGAAAGGCAGACATTTCGGAGGCATGAAATATTATTGTCCGCAAAGGGAGGACGTACACGTTCGGCAATCAGTTTATCCACCTCGAGATAGATGGAAGTCGTCAAGTTTAATCGCATTTGTGATCTGCGGTGAAGAAAAAGGTTTTTATTCCTACGGAATATATGCTCTCGTTGTCCTGACTACGGCAACGCACTTCCCCCCATCCTACTACACCTATCCACCCACTACTCTTCCTCTTTTTCCACCCACCTGATCGAATCCCCATACCCTGCCCAAACTGCCTCTTTCCCCAGCCCCCCGAACCCTTCCCCGGACCCTGGCCTAGTAAGCCCCTCCCCCAATCTCTTGTTTCCCAAAACCTCTCCCTCCCTCTCAGCTCCTCTCCCTAAAAAGCTACCCGCGCAACCCACACCACACGCTCCCTCCTATCTGTCCTGAACATTGATGGAAATCCTTTGCTGCTTTTTTTATTCCATGTGCTCCGTTGGCAGATGAAGAGAGATAGGAATCGCATATATTTCCATACGCTCTTTGCATGCTATAGGCGAAGCGTGGAGAGGGGAGAGAGGGGCCGGACCCCTCTCCCCCCCCTCTCCCTCAGAAACTCAACCGACGTATACTAAGGAGGAAAACAATTTTTTCTCTCTCTCTCTCTCAGTGTTCCGGAACACATCACGCGGAAAGGCAAACACTGGGTTTTGGCTCACCTAAAACTGTAACTTTTTAAAAGTTCCTAAACAAATGTAATTGCGAGCAACACGAATAACATAAAAGTTGCGCGTGCACAAGGTTAGTGAGACCGTACGCGAGAGCCCTGCTGCTAGGTATCATAAAGACGCACGGTGTACTACTTACATGGTATGTACATTCACCTCACCTGAAATTATAAATATTAATACAAAATGACTACACTTAAAACTATTCGCGGTAAAAATATCAGGCAAAATGACGTTTGCGTATGAATTTTGTTGCGCTGGGATGGAAATACCGTAATTTTTTAACGAAAGTACGGGTCATCCGAGTTTACTTTTGACGTTGAGGAAATTATTGAGGCCCCACAATCCAATGTCAAATTAAACCAGCCGGATAAAATAATAATATAAAGATTCCCGCTCCGAGGGATTTAAATATTCCTTTACCCTGGCAAAACTCTTGTACAAAATGAAGCCTAAACACAAAACGCTAAAATGAAACCCTTATATATACCCTTTATTTTAGAAATAAGTAGTGCATTAAAACACACATTTATAACATTATACAACTAAAAAATGCTGTTACTGCCTTACATGAAGGGTATCGAAACGTATAATGTAACTGGAAAGTAAATGATATGATGTATTTACCTGATTACAATAGCAAGGCTATTAAAAGATGTAGAGAAGAGAGTTCACTCTAATGTAGAGAATAACCAGAGATAAAGATTGCCTAGTATTTGGTGGTTTATGATGTAATTGGAGGCTCAAAATTAGAGTTAAGAGAATTTATCAAAACCAGAGGTACTGATATTTTTGCAACACATTTTGGTCTTTAATTAGCATTTGGAACGAGAGGGGGAGGGTACAATTACCGAGCTGCTTGGCCAAGGCAAACCAAAAAGCAAATCATGACGATCATCATGATAAAGAGGGGTGCAAAGGAAACGAAGAAGCAAGGAAAAAGGAGAGGAGGAAGGAAAAATACTGCAGTCACGTCCCAAAAAGCCAATGCTCAGAACATAGGAAGGAACGCTCTTGTTCTTATTTCACCCCATGGTGCACGTTGAAACTGTCGACTTAATGAAATATCACGAAACCTTGCCACATTTGAATTTACATTAATTCATGAATGCACCTCCGATGGTTTGAATCCATGCAAGTGTTTCTCAATGGCGTTCTCGTACATGTCTTCCCTCTCTAGCACCTTTAACACAGTAGCAGTATAAATTCTACGGGCAATTCAATTCACGAGACCCTGCATCACAATGAATATTATAAATTTCTTATGCGCTACATCGCATAATTTGCCCGAGGAGGTAGAACTCTCGGGAACAGTAATAGTATTTACCACTTCACGGTGGTCATTTAAGCGAGATAAGCTAGTGGTGCTTTTCCTTGCCAACGCCATTACGATAAAGAGAAATCTCTAAAGCCATTACCATGCTAATTTCATATGTATCTGGTTAAGCTTTGCCAAGAGTAGAACAGTCTGGTGGCGTAACGGTAATAGATTGAAGTTATAAGTGCCTTCGTTATACAGGATAAGATTCCATGAAGTATGTAATAAATCGAGTACCATATGCGGCTAAAAGTACAATAAAAACTGTCAATTTACTCGTGTTAGATATTTTTTCAAACATTAATATTAATGGGGGTGTTTTCTACGGAGAAAAATATTTGTCTTTACACACCGTAATTAGCAAATAAAAGGCTAGACAGTTTTAGATCTCGAAAGGTTAATCTTCAAATCTGCTATGAGTTATTACCAATCCACATGTTCAAATCACCATAGAGAAAACTTGTGTATCAACCAAGTTTTCTACTTGAATGCCTCTCAAAAAATGCTTCAAGTGGTGCGGAGCCGGGAAAAGAAGGTCAATGAATGCATACGTTGGAGGCCATCTTAATATAGTGATAACAGGCGACCTTTGCACGAAAAAAGCACGATTGTATGCAAGAGGAGCTTTAAAACATATCACCTATGGTATTTCCAATCAAACAAATTTTCTCGATCTTCTGTTCATTGTTTAGAAATCGCACTCCGTGTTGGTCGCAAGGTAAACTCGTATAGAACTCGAGTGCGACGACATACCCTCTGGAAAAGATGCCCCCGTGATTATTTGCACAAAGTGCTTTTAACGCTGTGTAATCCACAGCCCCTCAAAAAATCAATTCAGGGATTCCTTTTCATCTTCCGCCACAATTAAAAAAATCTATATTTCGGCTAGATTGGAAAACTCTTGGTGTAAGCCCACTAAATATGCTTCGGATGACAATTGAAACCCAGTAAGGCAGTACTTAGATTTCGTCGCCGAATTTATTCACCAAATAATTCTCAACAATACTTCAATGTACCGACTTCATTGCCTACATGCTCAAGGATTTTGGAGCCTCGATGGTAATCCTCACCTTGATATACGTCGAACGTCAGCAGATGTTCGCAAATTAGCGGATGTAAACAGTTGGAGTAACGGCAGATATCGATAAGGTTCTCGGGTTTTGGCGGAAATGGAAGCTACAGGATTTCTGTACCCACATGTCCATATCGTAATTAATGTTGCTATGATACTCGCTTGATTTCAATGTCCTTTAGTACACATGCCCCACAGCCTGAAAACTTTGGCGGAAGAAGGAAGTTGAGGAGTTACGGAAAGAAGTGAGAGGTGGAGGGACTTCTTCTGGACTGCCGACGGGAGAAGAGACTAGCGCAGAGTTTGGACCCACGAGGGCGCAAAGGGAAGGGGAGAGGGATCGGTGGGGCTTTAGCGGAGATGTCGGCGGAGAAGGCACTAGGATGTAGATGAGGGTTTGGTCGAAAAGGTGGAGCTGGGTCGCGCCTCAAGGGGGAGGGAGCGCAGGGAGGGCGAGGAGGACACGGCAAGTCGTGCGATTCTCGCGACATTTGTGATGCAAATTTCGTTTCTGGGGTTTGAGCCTTATACGTGCGAGCGAAATTTTTTCTCTTCCCTCACCGCCTCTTTATCCTTTCGCTCTTTCTCCACCCCCACCTCAACCCCGTCCGCCCACCCCTCCAACCGCACTCTTATTCGCATTTTCCTTTCGGCTTGCCACGTCTCATTCATCGCGGGGGTCGCTAATTTTTCTGGAACCCCACGCGTGATTGATGGAGGAACGGGAGCGGAAACGGATTTCTTAGAGGGAAAAAATATAAATGAATGAAATGAAACGAGAGTGGGACAAAAAAATCCGGAAAATATAAAAATTGTAAATATATTCCGGATCGCGGTATTTCTTGCGTGCCTATCTCGGCTAATTTATGTGTCCCCTGAAAAATTTATGCTCTTATACGTTCTACCCCGAAGGATTTAGGAATTAATTACTCCGGGGAACATATTCAGCGGTTTGCACCATTTAAAAGTCTGTCAAGTTTCGTGAAATCCATTAATGTAGCTTTGACATTTCCCTGAGTAAAAAAACCACAATGTTCCTCAAGCAGTAACCACATCAAAAAATACGACTCCTGGAATGGAAGGATCTACTTAGTTCCAGATTGTTAGCTACAAAAATACTTTATTAATGACTTAGAAGGAATAATATTTAATCTATATTGAGATTTACATTTGATCACTTTCGTCAACTATATACTTTTTTATAAAGCATATTTGATAATATTTATTGGGACAAAGTTAATCGATTCCTTATTAACGAACCACCATGATTTTTAAGGAAAACGTCGCTGTCAATAACGATTGAAAGAGAAAAAGGATAGAGATTTGAGTGAATGATTCATCTGATATTTCAAGGTTAATACTCACCGAATGGAAATTTCTGGTTGTGAGGATATAAATTTTCAAAATGAAAGTTATAGAATCAATAAATGAATGATATATAAATAATCGTTTCGATTAAAAGGGAACAATTTTTCAATAGAGATCGTTACAACTAAGGGCGTGTGTTATTTCTGTATGCATGCCAAACACTTAAGTAATCTGATATATTTTCTCATGTTTGCATACCGCTGGTAAGCATATAAAATATAAATTTCTAGTTAACTTAATCTAAGTAACTGTTTAAGACTTCTCCCCAAAATTTCTATCCTTTGAAATTAATGAATTTCTGATATCGTACTATAAAAAGAGTATTTGACTCAAACTCTGGGATATGAAAACACTTGAAAATGATTTATGTGTTTACTTTATTTGACGCATTTCCAAAATAAATGATTCAGTGCAAAAACACGATGTAACATATTAAATCTAACTCACGGTAATCATACATCGCATTTTTTTAAAACACTTATTTACTTCATTCTAGGCACTGAGAGTCTCTTTTCTGAAAATCATCAATTCTACAACTACTAAAATAAAGGAAAGAGGGTGAATGAGGTCAAAGAGAACCTAGTGGAATTTCTTCAATCAAACACATAACGAACTACATAAATAAAAGGAGTTTATGGATTAGAAACATATTTATCCTATTCTTTAATTATTTGTTGGAAGCGCATTGTCAAACTGTGTGGGTCACCCCTTCACGTGATAAATTATCAACAGAAAAGTAGCTAAGAAGTCCGACGAACTAGAAAAAAGTAAAATAATTCTACTCCTTTCACTGTTAACCTACAGACAGTAGGCTGAGCTTAAACTGTGGAATTAAACACCAAAATATAAGAATAACTAATGTCAATTGCAAAAATCAATTCTTTAAGAAATAACTTGAGTGAATAAACTCTGATTGGCTAACACGTGTACGCGGCGGAATACATAATAATTCCAACCTAAGAGTAGGGAAGGATTACAAAGTAGAACATACAATTAATTTAGTGAAGGCTTAAGTAAAAAATGTACTCCAGTCTCACTAACTACAGAAGCTCTCTTCATATAGAAGAAGAATGGACTGATCTAACAAATACCACTGTTCTATCACATTTAATGTCTTGCAAGGGCAGACTACACTTTCACTAAAGATATCAGCTTATTTGAACTAATTTACCATTAATACCCAAACGAACCTTTCTCAAGTCTCCCTAAATTTACAACGCCTATGATTACCTCGGAGACAATCTTTCCGATCCTAATGTCTAAAGATTGAGCTACCTTGATGGCATTCTGTCCTTGCATATTGCATATGCATTCTGTATTTGCATAGCTAAGATTAGTGGAAATTTTCAAATCCTGATTTTGGTCCTAAATAGGCGATTTTAATCCATTCATTGTGTAGTCTATTGAGATATCTTGCCCAATGACAGGAGTGTGAGCACATTCTCTTCCAATCGACATCAGCGTGACAACTATTAAAGGTGCGTCTTGAAAAAGTTTAGATTGTAATTTATAATATTGTTCAAACATAGCTACACGGATAGATACAACAAACTGCAAGTACTACAAAGGAAAAATAATTATATACTCGCACTCTATTAAATTTCGCCGTCCTGGTCTTTCCTTAAACGAAGAAATAACTACAGCAGCTAACGTTATTATCATTCTTCCTATCGTCTTCCCCAAGACCCGTTTAATCCTGCCTCCTTTCCTCTTGTCCTTATCTATGCCGTCCCCAAATTAATTCCAAATCCCCTCGCCGATTCCAACCCACACTCACCTCCGGACCCGAGGGCCTCCCACTCTATTTCCAAGGCCATGCGAAGTTCAACCCCTCCCCTAATTCTAACCCCTCCCTCCCGACCTCTGCACATGCCCGCCCACTTTCCCAATCTCTGCACTCTCGCCCCCCCGTCCCTTGCTTTTTCTCACGCCCTCGTTCGCTAAGCAGCCCTTCCATCCCGGCTCGCACTTAACCGTCGCTCGTGCGTTGGCCCGTGATATGAGAATCGCGGGCAAGGGATCACCCATCCACCGTCCTCTCTCTCTCTCTCTCTGTCCGAGTAATAATCAACCGCCTAAGTTAAACCTCGGGACCAAATAGCCTCTCGACGCACGGGGTGATCATTGACCCAGGTCGACGTGATGTCATCTGGTACATTCCCAACGGCCATAACATCTTCCTTGCTTGCTTGGGCAGTCTTGCTCGATTGTTTTAGGGGGCCGTTATCTTCCAGGCATCTAGTGGAAAGGGCTCTCCTTTTAGAGGACACAGTTGGCTGTGAAGCATTCAATCTCCTAGCGCAAATACATTACGTGAGCCTAAACATTCCCCAGCGTTAAGGTTAAAACCTTAGCACTGAGAAAAGGAGGGCTTTCTGGCCAAATTATTTGGACTACTCACATTAAGAAAAACTGGTTGAAAATTATTATTTCGTCGGTGTGTAAATTAATTTCGTTCATCTACCTTGTTCTTTCTCAAAGAATCCAGTGACATGGATATTTTGGATTAATGTCAAAGTTAGTTGATTTTATAACAATCAATTGCATTTCAATGTCTTTATATAAACAGTATCTGAAGTTGATAATATTTAAGAAAGGAGCAACATCAATTACTTGCACATAAAATATCAGTATGGAAAAATTAACCTCTTATTGTTTAAATAAAGAAAAATAAGGAAAACTCGCACGTCTTTATGAACACGTGAAGCATTAATTTGTGCTAGTTTTAGTTATTTGTAATCACAATCTTTAAGGCGCTTTCCTATCACTGTCAAAGACGGCATTTTGAAAGTTAAGTCTAGAAAGCAATCGTGCTTTCCTTTCAAACCATATGGTAACGAGGAATCACGAGAAATTGACGGTTCCTTGAAATGGCTAACGTCCAAAGGTCTATTTTAATTTTGAAAGCATAAAAATAGACACCCAGGAGTTGGTATCTGCTGATAAATTTTTACCTCGTTATATTACTGACGATCGAACTAAAATGAAAAATACTGTTTACAAACAAGGGGGGATAACAGCCATGGGATTTGAAATACGGCCCGTATACCTCCTCCTAAAATGTTCTCTGTTGATAGTTCCTCACCACTAATCCGCCGACTGCGAGGTACCTAAGCCAAAATAAACGAAAAGGGTTCTGGAGATACACAGAACTAACACAGTAGCGCTAGCCCGAGCATATTTCGTCCTAACGAAGCCACAGTATCCAATTCGGAATGCGCCGTCGTGCTACACACGCGGTGTTATACGATTCCGACCATACGAGAGAAGATATTTTCATGCCGGCTTGGACACTGATTGGGTGGGGTAAAATTTGTGTCGAGGAACGCGAATCCCCAAAGCTTCAAATACCAAAAAATGCAGAAGGTGATTTCGATTTCTCTGTTTTACTTAAATCTTCCCTCGGTTCGTGATACGCTGTAACAATTTGATTTATTATTTTTTGTACCAAGAGTTTATTAAGGGGAAATCTATTCAATCGGTACTATCCTTTGTAATCTGTAAATATTATTCAATCAAGATTTGTTAGTTAAAATCGCCATTATTGGGTCACTAGGAAACCAAAATTAAAACTTAAAACATTTTTAAAAATCATAAGTATGAGACAAAAATACATCTGAGATAATAGATATGACAGAAATAGGGAGTATTACCATTTTGATCTGGCAGGGACTCGGGATAGAAACTATGTTGAGTCACATTTGGTAACTGTGTCCATGGGGTTTTTTTTAGAAGGATTATGAGTTTTAAAGGGGATTACGGTTTTTAAAAAAGATAAAGGTTTAGTCTATTTTAATTGAATTAAAACCGTTGATGCGATCCAACGTGCAGTCTAGCGTTAATACCAGGTCACTTTGGAGTCTTGTTTAAGAGTAATCTTAGCACTAAATAATGGTCCAACGACTATCGCCAGGAAGACAACCAGCAGCTTTAATGTCAATGATAACGCAGCATGGGTTTAATTCGTGACGTTGAAAACTTAGATTATGCAACTTGGTAGAAAAACTAACCATTAGTAAGGGACAAGTAACAGGTAGCTATGCATAAATGATTGGTAGCCATCAGCTGAAAAAAATCTGTAAAATGCAAATACGAAAACGTCAATGAATATTCCATACGCGATAAATTTCTACCGTTTTCAACTCAACTGTCATCACCCCACGGGATTCCTCCCTTTTGCCTCGGAAAATTGACAGTTATTATGCAAGCACACTCAATTATTCTTTGAAACGAAAACGTTTGAAATGCGAGGTTAACATTTATAAATAGCTGAGGGTCACGTAAATATTCCAGCTCTGATGAACTAGGCAGGAAGGAGAAGTGGGAGAGGGAGAGATACATTTCCTCGACTGGGAAGCATATGTGTGTCATCGCACCCTTAATGCTAAGGCCGACTCTTCATCTCAAAACAAGAGCTCTCCGCTGTGACATCTGGCGCTCGAGTTTTAAAAAACAACTCCCCGAGTTCCTGAAGATATATAAATGGGAACAGCAGGCCGTCCTTCTCCAGTCAACGAGCAATAAAGATGGCAGTATAGAGGAGACTCATCAAACTCGTCATTAACGCTCGCCGAGGGGACGCCCTTATCGCCGCGCCATGCAACAAACCCTTTCCGACCCCCGCACCCCGCCTTCCTCCCTCACTCCCCCCCTATCCCATCCCCCCCCGCCGCCGCCCGTCTCCCTCACAGACCTCTTCCCTCTTTTCAGACGGTCCTCGAATATGAGTAGATCCGCTTCTCAGCTCGGATCTCACACCGAGTCTCCTTTCATTTTACGCTCGTGCGACGATGATTGTTGCCATTTTTTTCGCAAAATCCTCGCTAATTTCGCCAATATTCTCGTGAGGGTTTTGTTCGCGCTCAACGATCCTTGTTTGCAGAACTTTTAAACCTCGTTTAGGATGGCGAGGGTACGTTAAAGCATTCATTACGTCAGTCAGTCTTCCGGCCTGTAGTGGCAAGAGTCTCATTTTTTTTATTCGACGAGGCCTATCACTCTGGGATACAGTTTCAGATGAAGGTGGACGAAAAGATATCTTGACATTTTTTTTACTAGTTGCGACTTCACTGCGGCCGTTCAAATAGTAATGTATGTCTCAGCATTTAAAAAGAGCAACCAGACGGGGGAAGTACGCGTGAAGTACCAAATCATAGTATTTTATAAAAGCCCAATGAAATCTAATGGTTTTGAGAAAAAATAAAGTCATGGCTAAAATATTGGAAACAAACATCAGATTTGAAAGGTCGTTTCACGTTTCACTCTGGCAAGTCACGACTGAAAGCGATCGCTGAATGATTGAAAACAACGCACAATTTGAACAGAATTGTCTTCATTACATATTTATTATTATATCAATATCATAATACGCACTGTTTAGGCAGCAAAATAATGCGAAATCCATTTGGTTAAGTAGACATTATACTTTGCTATATTGATAATACCATTTCCTGAGCATATTAAGCATACTTTAATTCCTTCAAAATGATAGATTTAGGCATGACCTCGTGGTGTCATCTAAGTTTATTTTTGCTGCTGAAACCTCAAGTCATTGTGAGGCGAAACCAATAACCATGATTTATGTTCTTGAATATTCCTATTTAAATCCTTGAGCCTTTGTGCAGTAGAATAGCATTTATATTACCAGTTACTTAACCACAGACTGTCGAGATTTGTTAATAAATTACCAAAAATAACTAAACTTCAATCTTATTGTCATACGCTCCAAGAAATTAATAAAGCAAAACAATCGTTTGGTGTCCAAATTCGCCTTTTATGCAACTCCTTTTGTGAGAACAGGCGGGTCATAAAAACATTTCCTCCAAGCTTTCAAGAAAATATCGAACGGCTAATCAAATTCTTTATGGCAATGACTTTAAGGCCCACAACCCCTTGAAGAAGGCCGTTGGCACAACGTTTTATGTCCCATTAGATTCTTAACTTTTAGCACGCGTTAGCCCTCTTATGATCTCCCTTCCTCAATGAATCCCTTGGACTATACAAGTAAAATATGAAGTATGTACCTACACCAACATCACTTGAAAAGAGATTTGTCATTAAACCTACATTAGGACAGTGTCCTCGGATATTTTTGCTCATTAAATGTAGTGACATCTGCACCCCAAGAATTGCCCTCCCATAGCTTAAAAAAATAATTTGGAATTTTACTTTAGTCCCTCCATTATCGTAAAAAGCTGCAAAAAAATAATGATGCCTAAATTTCAGACCAATGAAAAGAATCCCCACCAAACAAATTGTGTAAAATTCTGCTCCCAACACATTAATCATCGTTTATATTTCAAGCATGTCAAATTACCCAACCATTCCCACCAGCTTCATTCACACTCGAGCAATGAAACCTCAAACATATTACCCTCTTATTTCAATGTAAACAATATGGGAATTGAGATACCGCATATTGTTTGGAGATATTTCCTCCCCGAAATAACCACTTATCTTGCATTTCAACAGAACGTAAAAAGAATATTTACACAAGCAAAATCAAGGCTGTCCTCAGGCCAGGTGGCGACAGGACCGGCCCTATGCGCAGAGAGAGAGAGAGAGCTTGTTGTTTTCCCCGCTTTGGAAAAGCGAACACATTTTTCACAAAAATAGTGATTCTTCTCACTCGCAGCTCAGCTTCTTATTTAGATTTAACATGGAAAATACAAACTAACATTTTCGCTACGTACCTACCTTTTATTTTCTTTCGAAGCTTCCGGAGTGTGAGGGGCTTAACACAGTATTCCCTCTTCAGGTCGAACAATAATTTACGTGGAGTTTCACATGAGAACGAAAACAATTAAAAACCCACAACTCTCCCAGTGAACATGAGTATTTGTACACAAACGCATATTTTAATACAATCCCTTCCCTTCCTCTCAATTATTTCTCCATTTTCTCAAGTTATTCCTGTTGAAAACAGATGAATAAAGGTCCTTACTACAACGTGAAATGAAGAGATCACACGAGTGCATCCTAAGATGTGTCACAGAGGATAGTGGAGTTGTAAAACATGCACAACTACAAATTAAACGGAGTCAGTTCATATTAAGAGCTAAAGGACAAGCAGTATCCAGCTATTACACCTATTTCACTAGGGGGGAGAGTGCTAAAAGATGGACAAGGTTTGCGACGGGCGGATAACAGCAAGAACGTAAATGCCTGATTAGTCTTACCAGATTGTACCAATTGTTTCTCATTAAATGAACATTAATTTGCTTTCCCAAATTAATACAATAAATATCATCCAAGTACGTTTAATCATCGACAGAACATCTAAAAACAAACATAGTGTGATTGAGAGCTAAAGCGAGGCTTCGGCGGGAAAAGTACATCTACATCTACTTAATACCCCGCAAGCCGCCGCAAGGGCGTGTGGCGGGGGGTGTTAGGTCATCAACCGTAAAAAGGAACAATACTACATGCAAAACAACAACATGGAAAATTACACCAAAAGTAGAATACGGATGAATAAACACTCATTCCAATCACATTCATTTTTAAGCCTCCAATTTTGGCTCGTTTTTCAGAAAAACTATTACAGCGATGCAAGCATGGAAGTGGGAGAGGGGGCTCAAGTAATTACTTTGCATTCCTGCTTCTCAGTTAGCAGTAAGCATTCCTGTTTTCCTTAAGTCCCGTTCATTTACCAGGCACGATCGAAAATCCCCAGTCAGCTTTATTTCTTCAATACTCTACGAGTACAGCACAGAACATACAAAAATTCACACAATCGTACAACATAGAAAAAACCCGTAGACACCACTTCATCTATTACCAATCTTGAACTCACCCGAAGCCAACCAGTCCCACCGGCACCCCACAACGCCCTAACATACTGTTACGGCACCTCCCCCTAATTCTTTTCCCTTTACGATCAACTCACTGCGTCGTATCGCACCCTATGTTCCAAGGGATTTACCCTCTCGTTAATCGTATCCCGTTTTATCATTCTTTCTTCCAGGGTAAAGCTCACCAAAACTCTTATATTGGCAATAAAGATCCCTTAATAATATCGTTTTCAGACGATTTCCGAATACGAGTAGCCGCTTTAGTACTTCAAAGCCATAAGGCTGATGTCGATGCGGATCCCTGAGAGAGAAGCCGGAGACGCTCAGGCATGGGGGCGACAAAAATCATTCATCTTCGCCCGATGTGAGGATTTTATTACGGGTGTTAAGTTTATGTTGTTAACGTGGCCTGAAATAGCTGCTCAAATGTTTTCATTGGAGTATGGTCTTCGGAACAGTGTAATTCAAAATTATGTTTATAAAACAGTTATGAAAAAAAGTACTCTGTATTTACGTCCAGCATTATTCGAAGGGTGGTTTAATCATTAGCTGTAAATTCCAGATTCATTTTGTGCCTGAGCGCGCAAAAGGGTATTTCATACTCACATAAACTAGTGAATGAAGGGTGACTGTGCATTGCTAACGTCTGCCGCATTAAATAATGTTACATTACCTCTCCCTACATATAGAGAAAAATAACTACACCAACAAAATACTCAAAAGGGGTACTTTTTATTAAGATAAATCAATGAAACATCATCTAACCACAGGACACAAATACAAGGAATCATTTTCACTATTGCAAACGTCGGCATAACCACTCCTATTCCCGGTCTATAAATACGTGGTATTCGTTAAAAATTACTTCCACAGATTTAATCAATGGAAAAACCTAATTGGGGGCCGGCATAGGATATTAAATATCACAATGAGAAATTCGAGAATCACTAAGAGCGTTGGATTATAAATGAACGAGATGGCGTCTTGTAGATTACCATATAGAAAACTAATTTACTTGATGACACCTCCATGCAAACAAAACTGGGTTCATTACGAGGCAAATCAATACCCCTCGTCAACCCAGAAAATAATTGACTGCGATCACAATCGGGTAATCTCACACCCAAGAATGAAAAACCGCCCACCCGAAAAATATCAAACGACCGCTCATGAAAACAGTATTGTTCTCGTCTTTGATGGCTGGGTCCAAGGATCGAAAACAGGGACGACTGGGGAGCAATGATGGAGCAGGGGGACCAGACGGAGGAGCAGCTCTGTGGGAGGGGGGACCGAAATTCAGCATCAACACCCGTGGAACAATACGAAGGTTTTAAAGGGGAGTGCCGGTCTGGTTTGAATACACTACATTTTTCTTACCAGTATGTTTTGTACACTAGTCTTATTACTAATGTTAGTGTTTTCCCCACGCAAGCCAGCCTTGTACTGAGGAAATATTGACAATGATATTAATATGTAAATGTGTACTTAAAAGACTGCGCTCAGCAGATAGCAGAAAGTGCAAGAATTACAACCATGCAGTAAAAATAAGAAGGGATTACGCAGTTATCCTAAAGACATACCATTACATCATATAATATAAACTTTAATCAAAATGGTTAACATAGTATTTTAGTTTCCCCGTCTTCAAAAATTTGCAAAGTACGTAAATGTTTTTTATCCTCTTAATAAAATTTTAATCATAGCAAATTTAAAGCTCTCCAAGAGTTTACACAAAAACATTGATTTTACAAAATGTGATTAATTAATTTTAAAATTGCAGAATAACAGATGACGAACCACTAATGTGCAAAGTTGGTAGGTTATGACTTTCAACTAAGGTCACTAAGTACAATTGTAAAATAATCGACAAGGAAAACAAAAATATATTCTGAAGAACGGGTGTGTAATTGGATGGTTGATTGCGAATGGCACATAAAGAACATATAAGAATAAACGCTGAAACGTATACGCCATTCAAGAGAATGGGGAGGGATTTACTGAGATTGTAATTCTGGCCATGGCTTCAACATGCTTCTCCGAAACTTTTAAAAGCATGGGCGGGTGAAAAAGAGCGGATAGAACCGGGGTTTCAAAAGGAGAGAGAAAGAACGAGAGTGCACAGAGGAAACGGATTTATTTCAACGAAACCATCGGGCGGCCTCCTTTCAAATTAAACCCATCCTGTACGGAGGATAATTATAGCAAATAAATGTAGTAAAAACGCAAAATCCGGGGGCAAAAAGGAAGGGAATATGTTGAGAGAGATCACAGAAGAGTGACAGAGAGGTGACATAAAATGGGAAGTTAGGGGTTAGGGAGCTAGTTCAAGTAAAAATAGCCGCCGGGAGAGGCGGATGTCGGTACTGAAGGGTTGATGAGAGGGAGGAGATTAAGGGGGAGAAGCAGAAAGCATGAAGTGAATAATGGGGAAACTCACAGGACTGAAGACCACGAAAAGTATCCGGGAGTTTGAGGATATGGGAAAGTAGTTGTCCAACCACTCGAGGCTCAGGGATTGCGTGAAGGATGTGGGGGACACTCCTTTCACCACAAAACAAATATTGGAGAAGAGGAAAGAGTGGGACATATCTATGAGCGTACGCTAGTTGCGGAGGGCATTGAGCGTAAATGATCGTCTCTTTAGCGTTCACAAATGGGTATGCACGCAAGGGCGGGCACTTTTTAATGGCATATGCTGGTTTGCTGAAGGGGGAAAAGTTAACGTACTGCGACGGGGCGGTAGAGAGAGGGCATTACGCAAACAAAAGTCAGAGAACCAATGCTAACTTGCGGAGGTATTAGGATGCAGAAGGAAAAGATTGCAGAAGATTGGAGGGCAAGTGAGAGTAGCGGAGGGAAATTAGAATGGAGACGCCTGGAAAGAAAAAGGGACGTGAGGAAGTGACGGGAGAACCAGAGAAGAGAGGGAAAAGTGGGAATACGTGGGCGGGTCGTGGAGAAAGGAAGAGAAAAAGCCAGCATCCTATCTCCCGAGGAACGAAAATAGTGCAAGAACGGAAGGCCGCGGAGGAATTGGGAAAAGGGAGAAATTTTGGGAAATAAAAAAATAATTAAAGAACAGAAGAAACTAGATGGGTTTGAGACGTGGATGCGGAGGGAAGGGGCAAGAAACACGGGATGAGAAAAAGAGGAGTTTTTCCGTTTATTTCGGGAAGGTGCGAGAGGAAGGAAGGTGTAAAGTTGGGAGGAGGAGGTTATTGGGAGGGATAGAGACGAAATGGGATGGGGAGAGAAAAGCCTACACCGGGAAAGGGCGAAGGGGCAGACGCCGAGCGTGAGAGGAGGGTAAGATGGGGAAAATAAGAAGGGAGATGGGGGCTGGGAAGGGAATGAATGGAGCAGACGGGGCGTGAGATAGCCGGGTGTGGGAGTGGATTGGACGGAGGCACGGGTGGGGAAGGGATTTACAATTCTTCTCAAACACTTCTCCGATCCCCTTCCCCTCACGCCCACCACCCTCACTCTCCCGCCATTTCCAACCCCCCTACCCACCGCCAACCCTTGAACTCGATGCCTCAGGGCAAAAGTGGAGATGACAGGACCGCGGATAAAGAATGAGGCGGCAGGCGATGGAGACGCTTAGGTTATAAAACGATAGATTGGATGGGTTTCATTTCGGGTACAGCTAGCAAAGGCAAAGAAAAATATATTTGAGCGCCAGAATGAACAAAAGGGTTATACTCTGATGGAAATCCTGTGATATACGTTCCTTGGGATTGCATGTCGCATGCAAAGAAGTGGGCTAGCAGAAAATATTTGAGTTAATAGTTGACTGCTTTACGAGCACACACTGATTTGGAAGATGCGATCTTTCAAGAGAATACACATGAACTTTAGAAAGCGAGGCTTTCCTCCTGATTTATTGACGCCAATAAGTGTTTTTGCCTGTGCAAAGCACTAATAAAATTATGTTATTGCATTTAAAAAGTTCGGTATCAACGTTTATTGAATGGCTTGAGTTATAACACAGTCGTGATAAACTTTTTTGGGGATGTAATTCAAATATTATACTAGCATAATGTATTATTTGAAGTTACAAAATTAATAATCAACAGGAAATTTAATCACATTTTTTGAAATGGTACTCGTAACATTCGAGATACAAAGCCAATATCAATTTAACAACTGTCTAAATAAAGAGTAACCATTGTAATTGTCAAAGCGTATCGCATTTCCAGAAAAAATGGAATAAATACACAAAAAGAAAAAATGGAAGCAAGTAAAATTGAGTCCAATATGTACACCATTACTAGTTACACCATCATTTACCATGAGGGTTAAACCAATTTGCAGAGGCACATAATATTTACACCAAATCGTACAAATGCACAAAAAGTACGAACAAGAACTGAAGATGAAATATTTAACCCCCGCGGAGAGGAGAAGAAAAAAAATCAGTTCAGCTCTCCGTTTTGACAACAAAGCGGGAAAATATTAAGGCACCTCCTTAAAAACTCCTGGGAACTGAATACATACGTTAGAGGCGAAGTTTTTCATACCTCTATCTCTTGGACCTGAAATAACAAATGATGCCCTTTTGCCACCGCTTTTCATATCTCCTGAGGTCGAGACTCGAATCGACGAGACGGGAGGGAGAAGTGGGTTGGGGAGAAAGGGGACAGAGAAGGACGGTGAGGAAAGGGAGGAGATGGGGCGGGTGGTGGGCTTCATGGGAAAGTAGAAATGGAGAAGGGACGGGGATAAAGAGCAATCGGAGAAAGTCTCTCGGGGTAGTTGCGGCACCGGGGCGAGAGGGAGGAGGGAAAAGAGGAGGAAGGGGGAGAGGGGGTTGGAGGGGAAGGGGGAAGATCCGGAGGAGAGCCGAGAGGGCGACGACGTAGACTTTTTGAACTCCTCTTAGAAGTTTTGGTGTGCGGGGGTCAAAAGAGGAGGAAGCGACCGGAGAAAGGTCGGCACGGGATAGTAAGTAAGCATCGTACACCCCGTAACATATACAGGGTGCTTGTACCTGTACTTGTATTTGCCTGCGTTTATACAAAAGCACATGTACTCGTATGTATGCATGAGTGAGTGTATACATATGAATATATAAACACACACACAGATATATATATATATATATATATATATATATATATATATATATATATATACATACATACATACATACATACATACATACATACATACATACATACATACATACATACATACATACATACATATATACATATATACATATATATACACACACACATACGCACATATGTGTGTGTTTGTGCATACGAACTTATATCCTACGTACTCGTATTTATGCATATAATTATGAAAATGAATCAATGTCCAATGAATAAATATGATAAGCACGTAAATGCAAATATCTATTTATCCCTATGTATGCCTGTGGTTATATGTCCTGTTATGTGGCGGCGCAGTTTGTGGGAGAGAGTGGCTCCGAGGAGGGGATGTAAAGTGTTGGTGTGGCGAGAAGGGAAGCAGAAGAGAGGAAGCGAGGAACGACGGGGTTGACGAATGGTCCGGAGACATCTGGTCGTAAGAGTTGACGTGGACGAGTGGGAAGGCCTCTCGAGGGAGACCTCGAGAAAGTGCAGAAAGTAAAGGGACTGGAAGAGAGAGGGGGATGAGGAGGGTGCCGGGAAAGAAGGGGAGAAAAGGGGTGAAAGGCTCGGGTAACTCGACGTGGTTGGGAGGAGGGTGGTGAAGAAGGGTGAGGGGCGGGGGATAATAGTCGAGGACGACTTACAAGGTGAAATCCTATCAAAAGCATAACTGTATACAATTGTTCATAAGTTATTACCACTGATTTAAAATAGGGAAGCATATTATAATTGCTCATCACTAATAGTATCTATTCTTTATATTGGACGTTATTCGATCATCGAGATGAGGGGTTACAGTCAGTGATTATCTGAAAGTAGAAAATCCCATCGTTTCTCATAAGCACTCAATTGCCCGAGGGATGTTCTAGTACCTCCTTTCTCGTACCTCCAACGCCCACGACGAGAGTGAACTATTGCTTCATCATTAACGAATCTATGACTGCTTTGAATCATTACTTACTAGCACACACTGACATATTTTTTTCGTTTGCACAAAATGGAATGAACACAGAGCTCAGTTATATTTGAAAGCCTTACATCATGTCCGAGGCGGAAATCATCGATCAAAAATACCGCCCAGAGGCAATATTTCCGTACTCCGTTGCCGCGGTGTAAAAAGGGAAGATTACACGTGACTGAGTACAAATTATTACGTTTTTCAATTGCAACCGAATCGGGAGAAGAGAAAAACGCCGAAATTGATGATGCGAGGAGCTCTGAAGGCAGTAAGAACGTCATCCTAACCGCCGTAGCTGGAACGGAATCAGTGAGAGGGAAGAAACGGAAGAGAAGAGAGAATAGGGACATATATAATCGCAAAAGGGTGGAGTGAAAGAGATTGATGAATAGGATTCGGTTAAAGGGATGAAAGAGACGACTGGGTGATAAAAAAACCATTTAAATATCACCTCTCCTTTTATTTCGAAACGTAAAAACAGTATAAGGGGCATAATTGATGAGATAAAGGGTAGCCAAAATATTCAATTTTGCATTTACCAATTTTGCTAGCCAACACTGGATTCCTATTGTAACTTTGGAAATAGAAAATGTTGAATGGAAGTTTTTTCCACTTACTTGAAAAAGTTTCATGAAATTGTGTTCAAAAATAAAAAAAAGGATATGTGCCTATGCACCAATGAAAATAATGTAAATGGCTTTGGATTACTATATTTTCTACGAAAACCCAAATTAACGAGATCGTTGGAGCCATCGGGAACAATATGCCGTTTTGGTCAGACATTCCAACGGAAACCACCTCACGATGGAAATGAAAAATGAAACTGACGCGCCAAAGTACATAAACTTCTAAGCAGGGACATTAATCAGCATCCAATCTGAGAGTCCCCGACGGAGACCCCTATTTCGACCCCTTCAAACCCTGAGACACTCCCCATCACACTTACTCCCCACCCCTTACCCGACCCGTATCCTTCACCCACGAAACCCAACCCAAAACTCAACTCCCACCCGAACCCCGAATTCGAAAAGCAATGGCCACGTGGTTTTATAAGACCCGATCACCCTTGCGAGACCCTCACATGGGTACTCCCTCTCCCTATCCGCCACACCACACTACCCCCCTTCCATCACCGCATTTCCTTCGCCTCCCATCCGCAATCCCTTCGCCCTTTGCGGCCCTTTAACACGCAGACCACCCCGCAGAGGACCTTAAGGACGGACCCACCGAAGACGACCCCCTTCTCGATCCCCGACTCTTGGTTCGTCCTCTTTTCCCATTGCATCAGGATACACACACGCTCGCGCGCACACCAACACACTCGACCCCTGAAATTCTCCTTCACTCACGGCGAAACTCGATACCCAGGCTCACACCCTCATCAATTCTCGCCTGATATATAGACCTCCTGGAATCGCACGGGGAGAGGAGGCGTCTACATCAGCAGCGGCGGCGCCGGGTCGGGAGCACCGCCGTCGGTCACCAGGAAGCAAAACACACCTCAGTCACTCTCAGATCCTCTCCTTCCCCCCCAACCCGGCTGCATGAGCCACCCCAAAGGAGGCACGTGCGTGCCCTGCGTGTTCCTGCCGGCACGGGTTCCCACCCTTCACTCCTTCCATCCAGCCCTCTCTTCTGTCCATCCTTTTTATCGTCCTCGCCACTTCCCTCAGCCATTTTCCCCTTCCCTACCCCCTCCAAATCTTCCTCTCCCTCCTTTTCTCGGACCCTCCCCCGCCTCCACCCTTGGAGTTGGCTGCGCGCGTCATCAATAACTCTCAGAAGGACGCTTGGGGAAGTGTCAGAGGAGAATAAGAGGTCGAGGCGGAGGGAAAATGGGCGTGCGGGGGGACGGATGAAGAAGGCCAAAGAATGGGCGAGGGTGGGGGGGGGTTAGGTGGGAAAGGAGTGAGTGGTTGGGGAAGAGTACGGTGGAGGATGGAAAAAAAGGCGGGGGGGGGATGGATTGGTAGGAATATGAAGAAGCGATAAAAAAGTATAAAAGTATGCATAAAGAAGGATGCGTGAAGTAAGGGAAGGGATGAGCGTTTGGCGGAATAGAAAAAGGGAAATGGGGGCCGAAGATTTAATATAGAAGGAAAAATGAGACTACTGTAAGGCTTGCACAAAGAATGGACAAAGACAAAGAATTCAGTCCATCTATGTAGTTTCCACCTTCTCGAAAATACAATTTCAAAGAAATTCCAAAATTGCTGTTTTGGTGTAAAAGCAACTATTGAATTAATACAAGGATACATTTGGAATTTTGCCAGGAATGTTTCACTGATGAAAAGGTCTCATCGTATTAGTGAATATTTGAATGCTTTTTCATATGCATACTAACTTGAATTGCCATTCCATCAGTAAACGGAGATTACCGTTTCTAATACCCAACCGTTCATTTTGACCTCTACATGAAAAACTCGAACGAATTGATGAGTTGAAATAGCAGATATCGTTTAGTTCAGAAAAAGAGATAATTAAAACAGAAAGGACATACTAAAATGTATCAAAAATGAAAAATGGCACGTGACAGATTGATTGATCACTTTGTCAGGTTTCAATTCAAAACCTACTACCAACGGGTATGGGTCGTATGGTGACAGCAACACCGTATTTTGCCCTGGCAAACCAGAAACAATAAATTAACACCATACTAGTTATTTTTATCCAGAGTTCTCAATTTTTTAAAGGCTCTCATACGAATTCAGAGTCGCCGGAAGGTCTTCATTATCTTATAACGAAATATTAAAATTCCATAGAATATATGAACACGTCAGATGCATTGAAATATGCAATGAGAACTCGAATTTTTAATATTACAATGCCGAGGGTTTGTTATTTTCCGTTAATACCTATTGAAGCATTTTTTTGCTTCTGCATATTTCATGAACATTCAAACTTTGAACATTCTTAAAAATTTCAAATTCATTGTTTCAATATTTTCATCATATATATGGTAGGTACATTATTTAATTATACATTTTACTACAGCACAACTAATTGACCGGGAGGTTAAAAAAAATGATTTGTCTATCTGTATGATAGAATGAAAAATACGACGATCGTACTACAAATAACTTAGTAGAATTCTTAAAACTAATCGATATGAGCGTGATTATAAATCCACTTATTCTCAATATTGGTATTAATTATTCATTTAGCCTCACTTTAAGGAATTTCATGCAGGAATGCGGATGTGCACTCCATGTAAAAACAGACACACGGCGAGAATATCGCTCCAACAAGTGTAAAAAGGTTTTTCTGCCCGGAATTCACACGCATTTAAAATAAAAGTATAAACTCGATGAGAAAGAAAATTTGTAAGATCTTATTAGGAACCTCTCCTTCGCCTTTACTTTGAAATTCTGTTTTTGACCACCAGAAATATCACTCCATGGCTTTAAAACCCTAGATATAAGAACCGGGTGAAAATACATCGTAATCAGCTTTCACAACGCTCATAACAAAGTTGGTACACGCTAATTAAATTGTAGCCCAAGCCACCTTGAGATGGAAAGGGAAACTTTTGTTCAGAAGAAACAAATTTGAGACTCTCGTGACTCGACTGAAAAGAAGTGGCAGGTGAGTGGAGCGGCGGCGAGGAGACGGAGGAGTGGGGGAGATGAAGGAATTAGGAGGAGGACAATGGTGAGATGGGAGAGGGAGGGGTGTTGAGGAATTGAGTGCTAGACCAGGCCCTTTGAGAGTATTCAATTGAAGCAAATGCTTCGTTGAAATAGAGCTCACAGAACTTCGAAAGAATGCATGGCAAGGGGTAGGTGGAAGCGGAGTGGGTGAGGGACGGGATAGATCCGATTTCCTCGGCATCGCACTTACGCACACTTCCCCCACAAGCGCACCGCTCGCCACTCTTTCTCCATCCACCCCAACACACCCCACCTCCGACCCCACCGCCCCCCGCTTCGTCCATCAACCCCACACCTCCCATCGACACCCTCTTCCTCACATGAGCACACAACCCTCACCCTTCTCCCCGGCTGGAATTCTATATAGTCCAAGGGTATTGTGCCCCGAGTTCTATTCTCACACCCTCGTCGACCTAGAGGGAGACTGGAAGGGGGATAATGGCGGGACGGAATGGGAGGACTCCGCGTCCGATGGGCGCAGAAGGGAGCGAAGGGCCTCCCCTGCGCCAGGATCGCGAAGGAGGGAGGCATTTGGGTGGGGTTTGGAGGGGGATAAGAGCGATGGATGAAGTGGGGGAGAGCTGGGCCGGCCGAAGTGGGGAGGACTTTTAATTTCTCCCTCCCGCCCTCTTTCTCTCCTTCGAGTGCCGGCGTTCTCGGTGGAAGTGCATAATTTAACTCCACGTCGCACTTCCCCCCTTGCACACGGTTATGAAACGGCGGCGAAAATGGGAAAGGGAGATGGACCACACGGAAGGGGAATGAGATGACCACACCAAGCGCAAGGGGAGAGGGTTGTGAAGGCCCATGAGTCTGAAGATTACTTCCACTCCTACTCAATGTTAAGAATTCGGAAACATACAATTGCTACCTCGTGTATTATTCGTTTTACCTGGAACAAATGAGGCACATGAGACCCCTGTGTGCTCGACCCAGGGAAGCAAATAGGAACCAGAGTTAAAACATCCAAACAAGCGGGAATAAACAAATGAGGGCAGTCTTCCATTATAAGCTACAGTGATAAGGTGTAGGGCTCTTTATTAGAGAAAGCGATATCCAAAAAGAGGCGGAATTAATCGAACCAGAAAAGCAAGGAGTATTCATTCCCTCCTATAATCTCCTTTCCCAACATTACCTGATACATAAGATTACAATCACGTTGTACTTAAAACCATTACTTGACAATGAAATGATAAAGAGTGCAACAAAATGGTGGAAGACAATTACTTTGGATCTATAGGAATTTTCAAAAACATTCCCTGATCACTTTTTTAAATTACCTACATAAGGATGCATTGGAAAAGACTGAAGAGAATCTTCGCTAAATTTTAAAGGAAAAAACTTGCAATTTATTAACTATCTACTTCAGGAGAACGGTAATAGGCCACTAGTAATGCAAAAGATTAAGAAAGAAAATCCAACCTAAAGCTAGAAACTTGATGAAATTATTCAGTGATATAATATACATTTCTTTGAAATTAAACATACAGTGACTACCTATGGTGTAAATGTACCCCTAGAAACAATTAAAGAAATAATTCTTTATTCTTTACTTTAAACTGTTCAATAAGTAGTACATGGTTCGGAGTAAATAACACAGATTAGAAAGTTAATCCCAGAAAATAAAAGGATTCGCTACTCCCAATTCAAATGATGAGCAACACTACAGTTTGAAGAGGATTGAAAGAAAAGAAGAATAGCATGAAGGAAGCAAAAAGGAGATGATAACTTCCGTCATTCATGAATATAAATGAATATTTTCATCGTTCCGTTTGCCAAGACCGAATTTTCACGCAACGGGTTATATACTTTATTTAAAATGGGACATTAAAATAACTTGCAAAATAACGGAGACATGTGAAGCAGGGGAGTATATACTAAATATTCTTAAAAAAGCCCTAAGCAGTGTATAAAACAGAATCATTTTAGCTGGTGGTAATATCTCAACATTAACAATATACACAACTCATAAGAATCAAGCAGATGGAGGGAGGACCGGATGGAGTACCAGGGAGTGTATGGAGAGTATGTGCGGAGTGGGAAAGAGGTTTAACAGGGTTAGGGACGAAATAACGAGAGGACTGAAAGGGGTCAGGTGAGTGAGACGAAAAAAAACGAGGAAGGGAGCGTTGGTTTTGGAACCTGGGGGAAGGGATCGAGCATAGGAGCTTGTGTGCGTGTGTGGGAGGGCAGGCGTAAGGGGACATGGGGCCCACACAGGTGTAATTGGAGTCCGTAAGGGGGGCGGGGCAGCGAGGAGGTTGTGGGAAGGGAGGAGTGGACTTGCGGGGGGCGGCGGCTGGGAGGTCGCCAGTTGATTGGAGTGGGCGGAGGGTGTCAAATTTTGGCGATGCGTGGCGGAGGAAGGGATTAGGGATCGCCGGTTAGAATGATATGGAAAGGCGAGCGTCGTCCGGCGCTCTGCCCGATGAATTCCAAAACTGGCTCAAGGCGCCTGACGCATGAAAATTATTGTCGGGTGGAGGGGAGAGTGAGAACGCGGGGGGCGGGTTGCGGCGACGTCGAGTGAAATGAATTTGGGCATTTCAAGTGTGGGGCGCGGAGTAATTGCTTTTTTCTGACGACTAAGAATTTCCTTGGAATTATGCAAATAAATTCACGACGAACTCCTGTCTATGACCCTTTGCTGACAGTATAAATTTTGTTTAAATGAAGCCCTCTACTTTAACTGCGTGTTTTCATCCGAAAATTTGACCGTATGGAGGCTAAGTAATTCACTGAAATATTTAAGACACTTTAATATTATTTACCGTTGTATATTTGCAACCTGATCCTGCTTGGTCCTGATATGTAACATATTTGTGATTGCGTATTTCCATTATAAACTTTAAAAAAATCGATGATTAAAATTTTACACAAAACAATTAATTTTCAGATAGCCTTTAGTGAATTAAATTTGTAATGAAATCGAATTTCAATTATTTCCAAATTCTAGATTTTATTTATCTAAGTAATTTTCGAGAGTAATCGTGCTGAGGTGTCTTGCAAGAAGAAAATGAAATATAGGCGACGCACCATGAGGATAATTAGAGCAGACACAGGCGATACTCTGTAGAGAAATTTTACAAAGTGTGCGCTAAATATATGAGCTGAATATAATCTATTAGGAGTTAATACTTTACAATGACTAAGGGAATAGCAAAACAATGCATGATCCACACACCTAAGGCGCTCCCAATTTCACCAAAACTTATTAGTACAAATAAAATTGTTTCAATTGAGTGTCGTTTTAATCTAAATAGCCATTATTGGTGGGACCTTATTAAAGCATCATGAAAATCTTTCATATTTCTTTGAAACGATATAAAATATACTACATGGAGAAGTGCTGATGAGAATCATGCATGGTGAAAGAATAGTGCCACTGTTATATACCGTAAAATTCAGAAAATGTGACGAAGAATAAGGAAAGTTACTACCGGAAACATGCTAACTTTGCACAAGGATATCTGACTTTGCAAATGGGAAAATTTTGTATTTACACCTTCTACTTTCTCCAAATTCCGATACTTCAATTACTTGTAAGGACAGAAGGAAGTCTTGTAAAAGGGGAAAGAGAGGAGAAAGCAAAAGAAGAAGAAACCGAAAAGAGTAAGAGGGAAAGGAGAACGGTATGACGCAGAAGAAAAAGGTAGGTGGAGGCGAGAGAGGTCAAGGCGATAGCAGAAGGAGAGGATACGTAAGGAAAGAGGAAAATGGCAAGGTCGAATGGGCCAGCAGGGGGAAGTGTCACGTAGAATGGGGCATGGCGTCGAATGACGAGGGCACTTGGGGGGCAAGGAGGGATGCTGTGAGCGAAATTGACATCTTTCACGGCGTCTGCTAGACGAGGGAGAGAGGCGTTAAAAGGGGGAAGCTGTTTAGAAATTGGAACAGGAGGAAGAGGAAAGTGGATGACGTCTTCGGAAAAATTGCAAGAGAAGGAGAGATGGTTGGGAGGTGGGGGTCCCCATTATAAGCCTCAAGAGCATTGGGATATCGGCTGGAAATGCCTTCATATCACCGTCTAAAAATCCATCCAAAACGAAGCCCGAGCATTGTTATCGGCAAATGAAAGCTGTTAGATACAACGATCCCTGCGATCCACGATCAAAACTACGGCTTTTCACAAAAACGGTGAAATCACTTTCTTACTGTTCCCATGAAAATCAATTAACCAATATTTCACTTTTTATGCCCAATTTCTGGCATACTTTAATTGCACTTCATGGTTGAAATAATAACACATCGTGGAATATCCATCTTACTTTCAGCCAATATACCTAACCAAGAGACATTTGATGGTCTTTCGCATTTTATTGTTTCGAGTATTGCATTTGAACTAAGTTAAAGTTTATGAAGGTACGACTATACAAACATTAACGTTGCTAGAATAATTCCAAATTTTGTGAACATTCATAATGCATAAACCCAACTGAAGCCACAGTCAAAAAGAGCCTTTCAACAATTAACAGCTTGATTATTTCGTATTTCTAGAACGCTGCCACAAAAGCAGCCATTTCTTTGATATTGAATTGTGTCCTTAAGTAACCGTTATCTTACTAATCGCAATAAAATTTAAGCTTTTCTCAAAATTGTAATTGAGAACTCCGGCAAGCACTTTTCTAACTGAAAGGTGATTATATGATTATTTTCCTTAATGAGAAACTTATTAATATGATATAACCGAAAACAACGACTATTGTGGCGAAAAAAATACTAATAATTAAAAAAGAGCGTAAAAAATAAAGTCCTTTGAAAGTTATGGCACTGGATAAAAAATGTAAGTCACGTAACATATACGGCAAAAGGGAACATTAAGCGATTCAAGGCACACTGCTGCCAGGAACCTTTTTGTTCTTTTGCTCTAAAAATTACAAATTCATTGTAATTTTGGAATTTGAGCAATTAATGCAGATGCGTTATTTTGAAATGAATTCCGTGGAAAGTAGGGAGAGGAAAATTCGAGATGTATCGGATATTAACTGGGGGAAAAAAATAGGCGGCACGATTGGAAGAGTTTTCAAGATACATCTGGGTGGGGATGAGGGGCCGGTTCGGCGCGGAGACGAGGGCGAGGCAGTGGGGGAAAATCAAGAGGAGGGAGGGAGAAAGGGAATGGGGGGCCGGCAAAACAAGGGGGGAGAAGGGGTCGGTGCGTCGGAAGAATTTCGGCTACGTCGAGACTCGGTTTTTGGGGCTCGCTAATCGCAGAGCATTGCGAAGTTTTTTAATTAAAAATGAAAGGAGATTCCTCCGCAAATTAGAATAAAATTCTTTTAAGGTTTCATTAGCGTTAATTCCGACGGAAATATCTCCTGTAGTAAATAATTCACCTCGTAAGCTATCACCCTTAGCTTTATATCCAAATAAAAGCTCAATTTTCTTTGCTTACTTCGGGGAAATATGTGCAAATTTTTTCGCTAATTTTCGATTGCGTGTATTGCAAAAGGTCGTGGGCCATCATGATGATAAGCATAAATCTATTATATTTTTGTCATCCCGGTAAATAAGTTGTATTTTGCATGATTAAATACTACGTATGAACTTAGCTACAGATTTAATGGTAAATCCGCTGTCTTCGATATATTGATATGTAATACTTACGACGGGATCTTTTATGTTCTATTCTACCTATTGTTGCATATTCCATTTTGCTCTAAAAGTTTGATTTGAAATGAAACTTTTAAGCAGCATATCCTAATCAACGCCTGGGATTTTTCTAATATTTTCAATAGATGCTGTTGAAAGACGCAATTAAATTCAATAAATTCAAATTCCAAAGAAACTGCGGGAGATGCCGCAACAGTAACTTTTAACGGAGTCATCCGCTAATGTGCATTTCAATGCAACAATTTCAGAGTGTAAAAATCATTCGCCTTGACTGGGATGATCCCAGTCAAGGCGAATGATTTTTACACTCTGAAATTGTTGCATTCAATAAATTCAAGTTTGTAGTAAAAAGTAGCCTCAAGTTTCACTACACGATAGAGAAACTCTAGCGCTAATCCAGATAGAGGAACATTATTACAGTAAATGTTTACGTTAAATGGCATAAAAAGTGAGCAGAAAAGGAGTGAGCAACATACGTTGCATGGATTTCTTTTACTATGTGTTGAACAATATTTCGACGATAAAATATAATAAGTACACCTTTGTCACATACCTCATAATTGAACTTGAAAATTGAGAGGTTGCCAAATACTTAGAATTTCAGAATTAGTATGCACATACTCGTATGTACCGAGAAATGGAAATATAAGACCGGTTATAATGTAGTCAAAATAATTAATCAACCCCGACCAAAGGTATAGGTATAGCATAAGGTGTAGAGTCTAACATGTCCGAACTCTAATGCAAATATTTCTGAAATATTAACTATTTCAAGTTGCATAGGTATGCATAACTACTATCATATTTTATCACATTTATGTGTCGTGCACATATCAATTTTTCCATTATGTTTAATTCCAGATGTTTAAGTAGTCTACCGTTTAAGGCAGGTTTTTTTTTGGATGACCATAGATTGTTCGCTCCTAAATTTTTGCCCCGCCTAACGAGAAAAAAACTGACACCCTACACTACATAAAATTTTATTCAATTCAGCATACAATCTATATTTCTCTATTGCGTCCAAAATCCTTATCCTTTGCTAACCATACCTCGGTTTGCATAACGTTCAGCTCTCTCATCACAGTCTTTAGCATTCTATCGAAAATCAAAATGTTATGTACCCGTCTTTCCTGTCGTCTTAGAATTTCACCCGATAAAAAAAGCTCTCTTCTCCATCACTTCTCTTCAGACTTCTTCGTTTGATTTTCTATCCGTTCATTTTACCTTTGTCTTCCTCCCCCAAACCTACACCTCAAAAGTCTTCAAACTATTCCTTCCATCTTACTTAAACGACCTAATTCCCGAGCCGTACAAAGCCACGCTCTAATCCAAAGTTTTGCATCGTCTATTTTTAATCCAGCTCACTTAACGTCCTCGTCATCAATTCTTACCTTCTTGTGAACGCCTCTTGACCCTACGCATTTATTTGTTTTCTTAAACCCTACTGTGACTATTTGTGACTATAGTTTTGTGACTATTCTGGTCCAAGATACACCCAGGACACGCAGTAAACTGTTCCACCTGCTCTAGTTTTTGCATTTATATTTTCACTTTTAACCTATATATCCTCTTCTCTAAAAGCTTATAGCCAATATTTCGACTTTGATAGACCTAATTTGACTTTCATCTCATACCTAACACAGTAATTTTCTTTTGCGCTCCGCAATTACTGTAAGCCCTCTCTGACTGATTAACTTTCGCTTGACCATTCCCAATCATTAATAATTTCCACTATTCCCCACCGACTATAATTTTATTTCCAGTTCCTTCCATGTTATTTTACCGTTTCCTCCACATTAAAAGTTCAAAAGCAAGGGTGATAATAGGCATCCATCTCCTACTCATCCTCCTTACAATGCCCATCGCAACTCCATCCGCCACACGTACCTGATCTATTTGAAAAATGCACAGGTTGCATATTTCTCCAATTTGCTCCTATATTCAGCAATAAATAAATTAATTATTCCCTAATGAACTCTATGAAATTCCTTATCAAAGTCTATAAAAAAACGAAATATTCAATATAAAAAACAAATACAACCTGGTTTTAACATAAGTTCCTTTCTATTAGTAATCTCATTACTGCCTTAAAATGACGCGTGCCTCTGCCCCTTAATGAGCATAGATGATCAATCCCTATGCAATCATTAGCCCTCCTCCCCACCCTTTTATTGATTACCTCAGTAGTTCTTTTCAGCGTAAGTAATCAAGCAATTTTTCTACAGTCCTCACATATGGCTGCCTTACCTTTAAATTTGATGGGAACTAACTCTTATCTGATTAAATTTTCCAATCTAATTCCTCTCCTTAAATGTTACAAATTACCTCATAAAAACTCTTCCTACCAAGTTTCCCTCAGCCCTTAAGTAGTTCCGTGAGAATGTTATCTATCTATTCCAACGGCCTTATTTGATTTCAATTACCTTAATACCGTTTCTATTCCGCCATTGAGTACCCAAGGACCTATGAGATCCTTATGTCTAATTTTCTCATTCTCTGGTTCAAATTGGAGGTCTTATATTTTGTATTATTTCTATCGCTCTTGATTCTTCCTGGCTCAAAAAGTGTTTTTTATGTCGTATCATTAATAGTGTGATTGTATTTAAATTCTAATAATGGTGTAATAAAAAACTTTAAATAAGAGAAATATTAAACTCGGCGAAAACAAAGAAGAGCAATTTCTAAATACGACGGGAACAGCGTGTTTTATCTTGGATATTTGTCAATGCTTTATCCAATTTTCATTTGAATTCACTGAAATTAGCAACTCTTCCACCATTGAGAGATCATTTCCATATATTTCCCCCTTTCTAGATAAATCTCGTCCTTACCTTGCTTTCCTGACATAATTACACAATGCAATTGAATTGCAACAATTGAATTTGCAGAAAATATGCATTTTATTGTCAAAGCGTGTGAAGGGATAAATACACGTTTCCTTCACACATAGAATGAACTCCTTCCTGTACGCATAAAGCCACATTCCACACGATACTTCGCCGCGTCCGTCACGTAGAGTATAAATGTTTCCCGAGGGTCGATTCGCAATCTACGCTATTGATGGCATTTTAACGAGAATTCCGCGAAAATGCCAGTTTCCTCAGGATAACAGCTTCTGTCTGCCGGTACACTGTGTGATCTCCGGGATAAATGATTATTTTACTGAATTTGAGACCAACGAGATTTGAATGGCGAGATCAAAAATAATTTACATTCTAATTAATAAATCCTATATTATATTTTTAATTCAACCACTACGACATTTTGAGAGGACCTCATCAGCTTCGTTATTCATTGGATCAAAAGCTGAAATACGATTTCGACCGATCAGTACGCACGCCTTGTAGGGGTAATACCAAAACGACTCCTATACACCCGAGTCATGGGGATAGGTATTTAAATGTGGAATGACTACGCCCTCTCCACCGACCGACCAAACCCTCTTGCCCCAATCCTGTGGGATCACCTCCTGTCAATATGGATTTGGAAGGATTGAAGACTGCAGGGAGGAGAAAGGAGAGGAATGTGACCCGAGATATAAGTGGGAGGAGGTGATGTAAGTGGTAAAGAAGGAACTAGGAGGTTGATGGGATGCCGAGGGAGGAGGTATGGAGAAATGCGAGGGAGGAATGGGAAAGGGGGGGGAGAGAGGCGGATGGGAGGTGGGAGTGATAAGACCCGCAGAATGAACCGGCCGAGTTGGCAAAATGTGTGTGCCACTCCACCGACGAGGAAGGGGGAAAGAAAGTAGTGCGAGTGTGCGGGAGAGGGGGACGGAGAGTGAGAAAGAAATCGGAGCGGAGATGGGGGATTAAGTCTTAATCCGGATAGTGGGAAACGTGTGCGTGGTCCATTGAAACGGAAATGCCATGGAGGAAACGAAACAGGTCTATGGTGCCCACGCATCCTCTCCGAGAGTAGTGTGTGGCGGATTAAAAATCGCTGAAAAATGCAGGCAGGGTTCGAAAGGGTGCGGCGGGGCGTGATTTGAAATCCATGTCTTGGACACTTCCTGTTGATGAAGTCAGAGGGCTGATGAAAAATCGTCAAACGCGAAAAAAAAGAGGTCTCTTTTAAATCCCTGATTAATAAAAAAAGCCTTGTCAAGCACAGTCGGAATCACAAAACGTCTCCACCGATGCGGAAAAACATAAACAATATTGCCAATAATGGAGCCATTTCAATGTTGAAAATGAATGCAATTAAAATTTCCAACCTCGAGTCCAAAAAGATCTGGTTGAGGACATATTCACCACATACACCGGATTAATATGCCTCCACATCATTGAATGGATTTTTAAATTTATTTTATTTTTTTTCATTGATCCTGCACTTTTATATAATACCTTACATATTTCAGTTGCTTGAAAATGAAATAAAAATCATGGAATTTGAGACGTTTGTAACAAGAAATTAAATGCAAGGATGTGGAGGATTGTAACTTTAAAACGTATATTTCTTAATACACCTGGATAATACGATATACTGGCAGGTTGTAAGCTATTATAAGGTCATATGTGACTTCCAGATATAATCATAGCTCAACCAATATTAGAAACAACGTCCAATTCACAAGATAATATATTAACCCTTCACCCCTACATTATAATCAGCATTCATAAATTAGCCCGAATTTCAAATTATGTTTTTATTTCATTAATATAGGTATCCACCACATTTTCTGATCTCGTACTGAGGGGATAGCGGACTTGAAATTATTTAAAATACGCATTGATCCTAAATATTAACTGCGCATTCAAATTGTACAATATAATCACGGATTGTAGATTTGAATAAATGCATTTTCTGACATCGCTTTCAGTAAACCTACCCAGGCCGCATAAAAATTAAATGATTGGCTTTAGTATCCCTATTAGTCATGTACGCCTAGAATGACTCGCGTTCACCTACATCACTGGCTCACAACGTTGACAAGCAGAACACTTTCCACACATAATTCACCGTGATGATTACCATTGCTTGGTTTCGGCACAGGTATGACAAGCGGTATCTTGCTTGCAACTGAATCCTCCAAACCGCATCCAGATAAAACTGTAAATCTGAGCCACCATTAGAGATCAAACATCCCAAAATTCCCATGGCAAAATATAGATTAAATGTAAAAACTTGCTCGTGCGTTCCAATCCACGACCAAGCTTTCCCCGTCGATAACCGAACACCTGCATCACAATGGGGGCTAATGGGGGTTTTAAAAGCACTGAATCGAATTCCCGATAAATAACAACCGGAGAACTGTGGAATTCCTTCCGATTTTTCAGGATAAAATGCTCCGGGAATGAATAAAAAATAAAGGCTTGGCGAAGTAGAGGGACGAAAATAAACAAACAAGAACGAGCTCTAAAAGCCGTGCTTGTTTTATATGACAAGCTTTGGACACGAGAAGATTAGGGGGAAAAATCCATAAAGAAAATTCATTAAAGTATTTTCCTTTCGGGAAACACTCTACACGTCCGGGATGCACACAACAGTGGACACAACGAGCGTAGAGAGAGGGTTTTGCGATGGTTTAGTTCGAGTACGAGGATAAGGAGAAAGAACTTGTGTGAGGGGGGGGGGGCAGTGGGCCATGAATGACGGCGTGGGATCTTGGCAGCTGTGGAGGCATTGGTTTGATGAAGGGAAAATAAAGGGAGTGGGAGTGGGGGTGAGAGAAAGCGTGATGAGGAAAGAGAAAAAGGTGATTCTAGAGTGAACTCGTAGGAAAGAAAACAGGAGAGAAGGTGCGAGTAGATGCGAAAGCACAGGTGTCCTGCAAGGAGAAAATGTCTAGATGAGGAGATTTCGATGGACAGTAAGGCGGGACAATTTAAGAGAAAGAGTTGCAAAATACAGGTAAATCAGATGAAGACTAGTAAAGTGATCAAATGTGCAGTGAGGACAAGATTAGGGGACGGAAAACAAAATTACAATAAACGTGGAGGCGTAAAATAAATATAATTTCATTCGATTGGATAGAGTACACCGCTCTGGTGAGAGATATCACAAACTGCCCCTTGAAAAAAAACTGGAATTACAGTTTATTCCCGCATTTATCTTTTTTCCAAGTGAAAACGTTAATTTTTATGCAGAGTGGTGAAACTAGATAAGGAGAGCATAATCTAAAATTTATATTGACCCAAAGTGTCCCAGCCTCGTGTATCAGAGGAACAGTTGGTACCAGAATGAACCCCTAACCACTGATAGTATACGTGTGTATATGCGTTCGTGTATGTATGTATTTAAATAAATAAATATATATATATATATATATATATATATAATAAATTGGACAGAATCATACAATATAGATTCACATAAAAAGATCACTCACACGTTATTTCTTGATCATTTCGACGGAATTCTGCTCCGTCTTCATCGGAAGATAGAGAAGTAATGATTTTTTAGTAATATATATATATATATATATATATATATATATATATATATATATATATAATATACACACACACATACATGCACAGATGTGTGTACATGAAGCACGTATTACGGGCCAAATATGCATATTGGCTATAGAATCATTCATCAAGTTGGCGAACATTACATACAGCTTCTGAGCTAATTTCCACATTCTCACCGGAACCATAAGTGACCCACCCCACGGGCATTGCACTGTAACGAAAGATCGTCCACCGATAGCGAGGGTAACCACTCATACACACAATGCGGACGAGTTTTGCAAATTCATTTATGGGAGCAAAGCGATTCACGTCGGATTAGCCATTTGTGGCGGGGATCGGTCTTGATCACCCCTGACCGTTTGATACAAATTTGCACTACAATAGGTCACGTTCGTACGGGATTTTTCGCATGATCGAGGAGTCTATTTCACACTTGACGACGGATTAACGGCCACCACACGCTTCGCGACACTTTCCCCTGTCATTTTCCCATTTCTCTCATGTCCAGACCCTCAAACCACCAGAACACCAACGCCCCTCTCCGGCCTCCCTCCCTCCCACTACCCCACTTCACTGCCACCCTCACATATCTCGCTTTCATCATCTGCGTCTGCTTCTCCCATTCAACGCATCCCTACTCCTCAATGTCCCTCCCTCCTCCCATTTCAAAGGTATCTACGTCCCTTCACCCTCCCTCATTTTCTCACTCTCTCTTTTGGCATCGCTCTTTTTAATTTCCCGACAGCCGGCGAATAATGGATAAATTTGAGGCGAGGAGGACCTCGCTCTCCCGAGGAAGAGATTGATGAATGCGGGGATGGCGAGGCAGAGCATGAGGAAGGGGATTACAACGGAGGGGAAGGGAATGATGGCTACTGGTCCTGGGGGATGGGAGTGGGTCCGGCTGCTTCAGGCAAAATCGCGGCGGTTCGGAAGGCAAAGGCGTGGAGAGAAACAGGGAGTGGTTGGCACACGTGTTGAGAGGCAAGATCAACTGAGGAGACAATTCTATTTCCTCTCCAACAAAGTCTTAATAGAGGAAATCGAGATTCATGACATTGCTACGAGAATATTAAAAGTAAAAATGTCACCTTTTCCACATAAAATATCAAAGCAAGTAGTATATATTTTCGTCATTTATCAAAAATTCAAATTACCCCATTCGAGGATTGCTTATATATTATCGTACCAACTGATGATTAACCGCAGTCGATTTTCAACCGGGAAGGTAAATTTAGAGCGTTCAATATTCTATTTCCAATCAACTGCAGTGTAGAATTAGACCATAAATCCTTGCTCCAAACAGTTGCATACAATTTGTCGGAGATACGATTCCTCGACGTAGATGATTAAAAATACACTAAAACACTGAAGTTCTGAATGTTGAAGCTCTCAGTCCCAAGTTAACTACAGTGCACGGTGAACTACGAGTAAATGCAAGCAATTTTTGAAAAGGATAAAATATGAGTAATAAATATAATGATTGAAACCATTTGTTTAGCGAGTGCAGAATTAAATTTCACAATAATTTATTGTCATAATTTCTAAATTTATAAATATTCCAAAGCATTCAGGTGCCATGAAAGAGGCTAATTAGTCGATAGTACTAAGGAGCTTTATTATAACAACTCTTCGTCAAAATAATAGTAAACGTGTACAATTAATTTAGCGCCAAGCTTGACGTAAGAACATACCTCAGTGAAAATCCGAAAATAATATAATATCATGAGAATAATTACTCAATCCCCGACTCACAATGTACTCGTGCTTTATTAAAGTTCGCCGAAGAAAATTTCAATTCACCAGTTAATCTATAAAAAATAGTAAAGTAAATTCAACCATAATTTTGAAATTATATGCTTGTGCCGATATACAAAAGAAATGGTAAAATTATTTCTTCTATATAAGTTCCATAATGGTAAAATGAAATGTTGACCAATGATCTTTTTATTTTTCAATAGTTTCCTATTAATTGAAAACTCTTGGTTTACCATTCATTTTATAGCGCCTAGCTATATATAAATAAATAAATAAATATATATATATATATATATATATATATATATATATATATATATATATATATATATGTATATGTGTGTGTATATATATATATATATATATATGTATATGTGTATATATATATGTATATATACACACACACACATATATATACATATATATATATATATATATAAACATATCCTGCAGTATCTCTATTTCTCTATATCTTTCCTCATGAAACGGGAAAGGAAGGCGATGCGACTGGGATTTCTAATATTTTTTTGTTAGCCCGCAGCGCCCAAAAATCATGCCTTGGGGCTTGAATGCTAATTTGTATTGTGTGGCTGTTTTGTAATAATAGAGTTCAAGTTCAAAATTTAGAAAAAAATCGTGCGTGTTTGTTTTCTCACGGGTGTAATTGTAGGTGAACTGTTGGGAAAATTTTGTCGATGGCGAAAGGAATATTTGTCCGCCTGAGGAAGTTTAGTTACGACGCCCACGGACCGAGAATTGTCGGAAATCAATTTGGAATTGAGGACGAAAACGTATTTGGGGCTCACTTTTTGAAGAGTGGAGAGATCCCATACTTCTCGAGTGGAATTGGATGATCAGCGAACGGGATTTCAGTACATGGATATTAATGGAATATTTTTAATCGCGTAACGAATCTGTTAGGAGCCTCAAACGAGGAATCAATACGTTCATACTCCATCGTTGAACTGTTTTCCCCGTTCACCAGAGCCTATCCCTGCTCTCTTTGAACCAACGCTACGTATTCAATACATGAATTTACGTCGAATGAAAAACTGTTAATCCAACAGTTACACGTTTACTGAATGAAATTTCAACAAAGCAAACGTAGATTTGCATAAAATACACAATTTAATCCATTTTGATACCGCAGACATAGAAATTAAATTAAAGGCAGTCAAATGAGTCCCTCAATAATATAATATACGGAAATTACTAGTAGAAAACCGAAAATGTTTTAGTATATTTACCACGCATTCCTATAAAAGTTACGAGTTAGTGAGAACAATTTCCCATTGCTCAGCAACGATCTTTCTGCAGACGCCAGAGTAATATTTGGTGATACTTCCTTACGGAAGACTAAATTATGCCATAAAATCAACTAATTTGCCATAAAAAAGAGTATTTTTGCCGTAAAAATGAATTTTACTGTCGGAAACTTGAAGAGTAAGTTCGGCAGTAATGCATTAAGGAGAGCGAACACAAAAGGGACCGAAATAAAACCCGCACCCAAACCTTTTGGGGAAATAATGAACAATAATGCGGGTGAGGGGAGTGAATTTACCATAAGGAGGCACTTCCCGGCCATAAACTCGTAAATGAGGAGGGGATGCTCGACGGGCCTGGGAGGGTTGAGAGGACCATAGAAAGGAGCGGAGAGCGAAGGGAACGGCCTCAGGAACGAGGAAAAGAAACACACAGAGGCAACGAGCACTGGAAAATACAGCATAAAAGATTACGGAATGGAATCCGAGAAATAATAAGCGAGTATCCGAGAAACAATAAGCGGCTGAATAAGGGATCTTCATTTCAGAGACAGCTAATTTTATTCCTATTTTAATACAGTTTTGAGCGAATAATAAATCCTTCTTTCCTCTAATTTCAAGATTATTGTCTCCGGCTTAACTCAGTCCGGGAGCATGAGTCATCATTAAAAGAGGTAGGTTTCAGGAATCCCTAGAAGTATTAACGCGGAGGCCGTTAAGATTTTTCGCCTTGAGTAAGCTGATTCTACTCTCTCGCACGGAAGCTCTCACACACAAGATAAAGACTCATTCAGTACTTCATTGTGAAATGATGCACCTGGTCTAAAAGCGTATTTCATGCTAAAATGGGACACGTTTTAACTTTAGTTCCCGTACGAAACGTCGGGTATCCACGTCTACATGTTTTCCCACGGGGAACTCTGGATGGAGATGTTGAGACGAGTCGAAACAGTTGTACCATACTTTTTATTTCAGGTCCAAAGCAAACTTCCAGCAATTTTTCAATCGGAGCTAGACCCTAGCTACTTTATCATATCATAGTACGTGTTTTGAAGATTCCATCAACGGAACAGGCCATTAAGTCTATATTGTCTCAACCTCAAGCTGTTACCATTCTAGCAAGTACTTGGCGTGGGCACTACTGGGACAGTCGATGAAAGACGCTCCTGTCAGGTGATAGCAGAGTGGATATTCCGGAGAAGAAAGGAGCGCGTGAGCGCCGCAGTATTAGCACACTCCTGGTTGCCATCAAGGGCTACGTGCCTCGGGGTTTCATCCATGTACCATCGGTAAACATTCTAAAAATATTGGTATCACCAATATCACTGTTCAAAGCAAGCAATGACAGCAACGGCTTGCGTCAACGCCTTAATTCTATCAGGCATATCTTACCCTAAATTGCATTCTCAATCCGCATAAGGCTATTAATATGCAATTTATAGGCTATATATTCACGGGTTAAAAGGTGATCAAACTTAAGCAATGTCATATAATAAACCTAATTAATGCAAGCAATTAATGAATGAAAAAGTGATTAATCACTTTTAATTCCAGCACATCGAGCTAGAATGCCATTGATATTGACAGCTTCTGACAATGAACAAAAAAACCACAAAAATTTGAAATATGAACAAAGTTCATTTTATAATGGAACAGTAAATAGTTTTTAAGTTTTACTGGCGTCACTTAGTATAAGTTGTTCTAACGGACGTTGTTAAAAGCTGCGTTATTTTTAACTACATTTTCTGTAGCAAATTCCCATATCAGGGATATATTCGTTTGGCTTAAAAACACGGTATTAAAAAATACAACCATAGCGCCTGTTTCAATATTTAAACGTCATTTTTTATTTAATCTTTCACGGAAATATATGGCCTTACAAATAAAAAGAAAGTACAATAAGTTAATTTTAGGCCTCTTTCGGATTAGAAAAAAAATATTTCCATGGTGTACGTAAAAATCAAAGGATATATTCGCATTATTATAAATGTGTAAATGATACTAAAAATAATTAACTCGTTAAAGGAAGGCGACAAATGTCACAGAAATGATGAATAAAAGTATTGAAAAAATGAATAAAAAACCAGTTTAAAGGCCGTTTCAACAAAAAGGCACATCAATAATTGATTCCGATGAACTTATATTTTTCACTGCGTCAATTATTTAGTTGTGTGTCAATCGAAGAACTGCCGCTGTGAGAACTGAATTAAATATATTTTTCGAATTCAACAAATTCCGTCAAAATTGAAATACCCGATAAATGTTACTTTCACGAATTCAAACTCCTATCACTTTAGCCCATTTTCATTCTAACGCTTTCTCGTACCATTTATCTTAAACTATCGTAGGGCCCTGCTCTCGTCCAATGCTAGCTTCTCTTGCGCGGTGCATACTAGGGAACATCTCAAGAGATGCATACAGTCACATACACTCTCTCGAGATCGAATGAGCCCTTCCAATTACTTAAAACACTGGATATCACTATAATGTTGGACATAACTTGAGAAGGCACAAACGTAGAAAATTATAATGACAATTAAATTGAAGTAATGAGCCAATTCCATCTAAGCTAAATTGAGCTGAATACGATCATATTTATACAGTTTTTTTTACAGGTTCCCCTTACCTTTCCCCATCCATTGGAAAAACCCTGACCCCCTCATTCCTTACCCTTTCCTCCTGGTGCTGCACCCCCTGCCACACACCCTTTTGGTGGCTTACAGGGTATTGATTTAGATGTAGATGAAGAATTCAGAATCTAGTACGTGATAAAATGCTATTAAAAAACTCAAATCTTCATTAACTTACTAATTTTATCGAAATGGGATACCTTAAGAGCCTAGCATACCTAACGATGCTCGTAGGTTAAACGTGCTGTATAGGCATTGTTTGATCTTAAATTCTACTTACGATGCCAAGGAGTCAAACTACATCGATAGGTTGGGATACTTTGAGAGCAACATTGCGTAAATTTACGAAGTACTGAACATACTTAAGGCTAAGTTTTTATATTACCCAATTGCCGACCGTAAGAAAAAGAGGCAAGATAAAGCATATATCGTTTTTATAGACCTATTCTTCTCTAGTTTCATGGCCGCTGACCTGGCACACCATACCGTCACGTTACTGTGACTTACGGGTATGATACACTTTTAGATGGCAAATACATTGTATTTCACTCATACCTCCTCAGTAAAATTTGGGTTATATATTAATTACGGAGTAAACTAGATATGCAATACTCGTGAATCTTTCACGTTTCTTCTGAACTGTGATAAAATTAAGAGAATGCTGAAAATTTTTTATCACAGTCAATTCCATAATTATTTATTTGAGCTTTAGCTATTTTTCAAACTTCGTTGTGCGATCCAAAACCACAGAATGTTGTTTTAAAAAAAGTGACCATCAAGAACCTCAACAGCGTATAACAAGCAACGCCAGTGAAAATAATAGCGGGAGTGAACTTCAAGGCATTGCATCAGGAGTAGGCACCTCTATAAATAATTACTATCACATGTTGTCTGACGAAATATGGAGTCCATTTATTCCTGAAATCTACGAGTAGTTCTCTAATGCTGGATACATCTGTAATCCGATCAGAATATATTAACTGAACTAAAAATAACCGATTGAACTTCGGATTTGAAATAAGCACTGAAAAGAAAAATCTGGTTTTTTCAGTATTTTTTTAATAGGACTATTTTCTACGAAGATTAACATTAATTCTCTAACTAAAACTTTTTTCCAGCTTATCTGATGCACATGCCATGCATGGAAACTGAAAATAGCAAATGATCAGCGCTCTTTAAAGTTTAATCCACCAAAATGTGTGGAACCTTTCGTACTTTCGATGTTTAATTGGCCCTCAAACGTAACTTTTAATATTCCTCTGTAGTCATAGAGTTTTCAACTTTTTTACAATTTTATTATATAATATGTATGCATTGTTCTCACTCTTTTTAAAAATAATCATCCAAACGAAATGGAATTTTTAATTGAAATAAAAATGAGACTCAATTAAAACATGGCATTTTCCTATCTTTCAGTAATTCTCTTTCTCCTAACCGAAAGTCAATTGCATCTTTAATTTAAATTTAGTTTTATTGAATATAAAGTCACTTATTCTAGCACGCCATTATCTGTTTCGGCTGGTCATGTTGAAAACCAGAGAGATGTAGTGAATGGAAGGGAGGGAGAGGGGGATGGAGAGAGAGAGACAGAGAGAAGTCAAGTGGAGGAGAGTTTGAAAGGACTAGAGAGAGGGAAGCGACAGAACGTAGAGGACGAGGAGAGATGCCTTGTTGCACCCGTTCCATGCCCACATCCATTCTCTCGGGCCTCATCGCCTCACGATTAAACTTCCTCACTCCGTGGCCACGACGTTGATGAACGGAAAGAATGAGGCCGGGGGTGGGGAAGGGAGACGGGAGGGACACGGTGACTATCCCTCACACACTCACACCGCTGCGCGTGGAGAGAGGGTTAACAGGTGTTGCAGATGCATCCAACCCCTCGATCAAGTTAGCGCGCAAAGTTGACGAGCCGTCTTCCTCCCGTCGCTTCCCTGCCTTACTCGGCCCTGTCACTTCTCGCGTCGGTAGCTGCCTCTGATCTCTTCATGTCACTAGTGCGTAAACACGGGATTTTGCAACAAAAATCTCGGTTCAATTGATGACTTTACCCCAAAGTTCAGCATTACTTCATCGACGTAGCAATAAATACATTAAAAGACTAAATCCCTCCTCTTTTATTCTATTACGAGGGTGTAAATTCGACTATATTCTCAATAGGTTTGCTGTAATTTTTCTGATTCGAAATATTTGGAATGCTATCAAATTAATGAAATTTAGTACAGTTCGAAAATCTTTAGATAATGATTCAAAAAAATTAAGAGAAGTTTAATTCGTTGCCATGTAAACTGGGGAAACATTTCTTTAGGGTAATAAATGTTTAAAATGTTCATTTAAAATATTATATCAGATTGTCCTTATTAGTTTTAGTTTTGGAAATATACCAGACAGTCTTACATTTACGATTTTTAGTAAATACTCAACAGAGTTTTTATGAAGCATTGGGGTATTACACCGGTTTTTACAAAGGGAAATGACATTTTTTTATATTAATTCTCGGAATTGTATCATTACAACAAAGTTTATTTCATATATGTTCGTTCATTAGTTGTCATTTAATGTATATTTAAACAAAATGCTATTTAAAATTGACGCATCTCACAGTAAAGTTTGTACATAATATTGCATTTTAATTACTTCTACATTGCTGTACTCCTAATAGGCTACAGTTAAGCATTGATGATGAACTCTTCTTTATTTTGTTTCTGTGATAATAGTTAAGTTTATTTACAGAGATTATGCAGTGTGGTGAATGTTCAAACTATGCATTCAAAACATATGAAATTCCAAAAGGTAAACACTACATTTCATCCGCATATATTACTGAATCTGTGCCTTTCATGTCTAAGAAGATCGTTAAATTTCTGGAAATCGGGTATATGTATGTAGACAAACATTGCTGCCGAACGGAGATCGCTTGATACAACCTCATGTCTTTTCTGTGACAAGGGAGAAAACACACTATTAAGAAGTAGGAAACCTGTTTCTGAGCTCAAAAATAGGGCATTGTATATTGTTATCAGAATTGTTCATAGTGATCAGTATCATATCATATACATGATATTGCTCCGAATATTGCAAACATTTAACTATAGGGAGTATTAATGAGGGCACCGAGTTGACCATAAACGTTCTACGCACTGGTGGTTTCGTATTCAAGCAAGAGCAGATTAACTAGCATCCAATTATTTACATAATTTCATTTACGGAAAAATAACCATTCAACTCAGATTCCGAGTGAATGCTGTCAAAAGGAGTATGGAACAAATCATTTGCCAAGAGGAGGGAGGGGAGACGGAAGGGCTCTGTAAAACATCAAATTCACCTCAAACGAGGAGCCCTTGTGTTCCGTTCACTTCCTCTTAATGCCTGCCTACATTCTTCCTGACAAAAGCAGCGACGAATGAGGATGGGAGGAGGCTATGGAGGGCAGAGCCGGCGGCGGATGAAGGATGGATGGAACTGACAGAATTTGGGAGGTGAGCCGATGGGGAATCGACTCAAAAGGAGGGGGGTGGGCAGAATAAGGAGTTGGTGAGGGGAAAAGCGCCCGGGAGAGGAAGAGAGGAAATATTATTGCCGTGGCTTTTTTTTTCTTCTTCTCACCGCCCACGCCGACGATTCCTATTCCGTGGCTCCCCTCTCCTCCTCGCCCTCTGGGCTTTGATACGGACGCAGAGAAAATTATGACCCCGACTCGGGAGACGCTTTGGCGAGAGAACAAGGGGTGGGGGGCGTTTTGGGTGAGGCTGCGGCAGCCGGCTGCAGAAAGTGGGAGAAAGGACGAGGGCGGAAGGCGGCGGAGGGAGGTGTGCGAAGTCTTGACGGGGGGGGGGTAGGAGGAAAGGGTTTTTGGGGAAGGGTAGCGTGGCGAAGACCCTTGGGGATGCAGCTTTCGTCTTGAGGGGGAAGAAGCCTTCGTTCGTTCGAGTGGGGCCTGGCGACGACGGCGAATTCGAGACACGAGGGGAGACGGGATAGGGGAGAGGGGAAGGAGACTTTCGGAACAACTGCAGCCACTGAGAAAGTGCCCCTAAACCAACAGTTTTGAGGCCTTTTGTCTTCTTCGTCCTCAGACGAAAGGCATATTGCAATGAAAGTACAAATCACATCTTTGTAAGATGCCAGATCTCAAGATGACAAAGACACATCTATATTTGCTTCTACTTTCACTTTTAAATGAATATGTAAGTGTGAAAGAAGTAATCGTTGGGACATAGACATGAAAAATTCATTCAAGAATTTCATAAAATAAATATTTGGACGACAAATGAACGGTCGATTAGCGAAGCTAACATGATTAATTTAAGCAGAGACAAAATCCTTATTCCAGAAGAAAGAAAAAAATCCATCGTAACTTTTATGCTTGCCGTTTATATTAAAATACGGTCTTGTAATGAAAATATCAATTCATACATATGCATCCCCAAATGTTTGAGAAAGCCCCTAATATCAGAAGTATTAAGAATAATGAATTCAACCATGTTTATTCGATATTTAAAAATAGTAAAAAAGAGCTATACATTCCTTATGATCCAACAGATATTTTCAATTCTCTTCCAGCTACAACTAACATGTGAGGGCTTGCATTGAGTGAACTCCAATTTACTGCCAACCATCAGTGAGGGCAACTCTAAGTGAAATATCGAGAAGATTAATGATTCTCAAGGCGTCACATATACTAACACATTTAATGGAAAAATAAATACGAACATAAACACCACGTTTCGTCTCACAAGATCACCTGAGCAGTTGAAAAAATTAGCGTAGTAATTCCCTTGATCCCGACCTAATACTTGGAAGTGTTCAGCAAATATGTATTAATGTCGTTTTGGTGGTTTTGGATGATAGATATAGTGAAATTGAGAGTTGAAATGAAATGTTTACAAGATGCCGGAATGATTGGAGACAGGGATGGAAAAGTGAGGGAAGGGGGCATGGCAGAGTAGTGCTCAGGGTGAGATGGGAGGAACAGTGAAAGGATTGAAGACGGTTGGAAGGATTTCAGAGGGACAACGTAAATGAATGGGTGCAAAAATTTGAAAGGGTATTCCTGACGGCATGCGACAAAGTAGGAGAGAATGCACTTGGATAGAGCACTGAGAGGGAAAGCTCGTCGAAACTTCAACCATATTCGTAAGTCATTTCTTGGTGTTTCCATGCTCAGTTAAGTTTTTTATGTACACAGATATTATACGAATATTTAGGTCGTCATTCGTTTTCTGGAGATATATGTACACACACACAATATTTGTACGCAAAATTTTACGCCATACTCCATTCAAATGCAAATTTGCCATTCAAATTCATTATTAAGCAGTGTTAGTTACAAGTTTTATGTCATTTAGAGAATGTTGATGACCCTAATAACAGGCGTTACGTTCCCTTTCTCTTCACGTTTCATTCTGTACGTTGAAGTCCGTCCGTTTTAAATGAAAGAGGGCACTGCGTTATCACGACAATTAAATTTTATAAATTCGCGCTTGGTAAACTGCAGTATTTCAAAATGGTGTCAAATGCAATTCTCGCGTAATCGTAGCTCATAATGAGTGCAACGCTGGAACAAAAATGAAACACTGCGAATGAGTCCCTTTGGGAAATATTAAGTAATCTTTTCGCTGCGATATTTTATCCTGAGATTATTCGTTTAGGCCGGCACCTCGAAACATACGCGTTCGTCTCGCGTGCTCAACTCCTTTCTCTCTCCTTCCCAGCGCCGCCACCTCCAGGGAGTGCCGGTCGAACAGCCCTCCCCCGCCCCATCACGTCATCACCTAAGAGCGCGTGAGTGTGCGGAGGGGAGGTAAGATGTGCGCGGGGGTGGAAGCAAACTCATCGCTCTCAACTTTTAACGGACGCCCTTTTTCCTTTCCAATCAGCCATCTCCCCGATTCCTTCCGTCAACTTACCCCTCTTCTTTAACCCTGCTCCTCCTACCGTCTCCCTGATCTTTCGATCCAGCCCCGCATCGTACTACTCACGCGAAACCCAAAAAGTTCTTTTCGTTTTATTTCACTTAAATTTCTCTCCTTTCATCCCTCACGTCTTTCCCCTCGTCCCATTAGACTCCTCTTCCGCGAACAAACTCACTCTTTGCTTCCTTCATTATCATTCGAGATTTATTTACTAGGCAAATACGCGCTCTCTCTCTCTTTCCCTGGAGAAGTAAGACCTACTCTATTTCCACTACCTCCAACCCTTCCCTCCATTTTTCCATTCTCGGAATGACGAGAGTGCCCATTTATCGAAATTAGTCATTAAGTATTAATCGGTAAAGCCAGACTCCGGAAGTCAATTCGACGTGAATATGATTTTAATTTTGGCTGAAAATCAAAGAGCTCATGAGAAATTTAACGGGAGCCGTAATATATTTTTCCTGTTTATAAGGTAAATGGTGCACACCATAGCATTCACGATTCAATACACACTTGGTATCAGACAGAAAAGAGATTTTTTTAAAAACATTAATTTGATCATTCCGACGAATTCAGACCTGTTGGCTACGATCATAATTCAAGACCAACCATTTGATTTTGATTAAATAATTTTAAATTAATGTCACATTTTCATTGGGGGAAAAGAAGCTATGAATACGCGTTCAATTCTCTGATGTTTTAGGCATTAACATCCGCATTATGTAGCGCCATAAATAAAATATGTAAATTGGTCTTAATAATAACAATGTTGCATTCAAGTTGTGTTTGATAAGTTACAAATTAACCTTTCACATTAAGCAACGGGACATCGATTCAACGGCTGTAAGTTTTGGGTCTAAAAATTATTGAACAGATTAAATACTCCAAAATCCCTATTTTTTGCGAGGGCAGAACAATAATTTATGTTTTATTAAAAATCTATTTCAGCAACAAAAAATCTGAAGACAAGAGAAGAAGGTATACACTTCGAATACGGATAATTCTGCAGCATGATCCCAAATAATTATGGAGGAACAACCTCTTTAAAAGATAATTGTTTCTGCACTTCCATGAACATTTCAGTCATTAGCAGCACTGAGTCATTGTTGCGGATGGTTGAAATTCCGATTCAGCCGAATTCAAATTCAAATTCGAACGCCTGCATCCTATATCTCTGGCCACCTTCATTAGCAAGGCGTGCCCCTATGAATCGCACCGCTGCAAAATATCGGATTAGGTCGCAGGACGAACGGTTGGTTTCCATGGGACCGACCAGTTTCCCGCAATCATCCCCGAGATGGTCGCTCCAGACTACTGGGAACGCTCAGCACTTAAAGAGACAGTACAGCTGCGGATCACATCATTTCAATGCGTAGGAGCGTCTTCAACTATCTGGTGGTCATCTGAATGGAATATTTATTCATGTTTGGATTAATAATTTAAGGAGACTGCCATCACACATCAGCTACAGCTCATCCAGAGAATGTCTAAGGGACTGTCCTTATGAACTCAGCACTCAAAAATTAATTTAGGACTCAAGGGAAATGCAAAGGACAGGTGTCCTTTAAGATATGGCGTTAACAAGGATTCAAAAATGATAGTGACCTTATTGGTAGTATCAGACAACTTTTAGAAACTCTAGAAATGAAGAGTAAAAGTCAAGCCTTAATATATCAGAAAAATAAAAATCTAAATAATTTAATTCTAGAATGGAGGATTTCGAACTCCATATAGCATCGGTTGGTGCAACTATAACAGGGGATGAAGGGAAATATACTGACTAAACGCAAGTTTCATAAGCACAATTCGCAAACAGATCCCTTAGAAACAAAGGCAAATATATTACGGAATAAACTAATAGGTGTCTTCTAAGCTTCATGATGGATTCACAAATATCCTTCACCTTGCATCCTATGCCATATAATGCAGGGCCGACTGGCAAGGTAATAAATAGCTATAGGTTAATTTTATTCGGCACTTCCTCTTTAAATCACTCGCCTCTTTGCATCGCCATCACCTGATGCCCACGCACGATTTTCCTTTTTGTTCGCCAAATCCGCTTCGTCGAGGAACATCCCACGTCGTGCAGATGTCGCCCTTTCGGCCCTGAACACATAAATAGATAAATGGCTCGGGCCCGCTTACGACCGGATAGCTTTCTAAAAGTGGAACATCCTCTCCGCCTTTCCTCCTCTTTGCCTTGGTGATTCCATCCTTGCTCAGTGTCAAATCTCGGGAAGGAGAAGGCGGGGTAGCACTCGAGTTCTGACGCTGCTGGTGGAAGATCTGACTAAATGGGTACATATGATCGCGCGTCAATAAAAAGCTAGACTGCCATTACCTCTCTACTGCACCGATATTTAAACACGTGTTAATCTCAATGTGCTGATTACCTTTACCTTAAATATTGACGATATCAGATGTATTTCAATATTAATTACGAATAGTTCTTTCTGCGAAGCGGCTTACTCAGCCGATGCTTTAAAAAAATTGGAGACGCTATTCATTTGAGTGCTAACCATTAAAGTGTTATTAAAATGAATGGATAATAAAAAATAGTTTGCAAAATTAGAGCGATAAAAACGTAAAACTTGGTTCCGTTAAAATTCAAGGGATAATAATCACGTAAAAAGATAAGAGAAAGAATCAATTATTGTTGACGACTCGGACAGTACGTATAAAATATCAGCACCTAATGACATATTATACATTTATGGTATGTTTCCATAAAGCGGACGTTAATATGCATGGACAGCATTAAATACAGTAAAAACCGTTTAACTGCGTGAAACAGATATTTAACCACATGCCGTTAAAATGGGCTTATTTCTGTTGTTCCTCGGCGAGTTCTCTGGTGATAAAGTTTAGAATGAACGCACAGGTGATTCAAATGGGGAACGTAAAAAGTATATTTCTATATATATATATACATATACATATACATATATATATATATATATATATATACATATATATGTTTTATATGTATATATATATGTATATATATGTATATATATATATATATATATATATATATATATATATATATATATATATATATATATATATATATATATATATATATATATATATATATATATATATATATATACACACACACACAAATACATATAAAGATAAAAAAACGGGGCGAGATAGACGAGAAGGGGCACAATGCCGCTCGTTACATGCGTCCCATAGGAATGATTTATTGGGGGGCAAGAGCGCGGAACTCGTATCCGAGAGGAGAGCGGTTGTGAGGAAGGGCTTGAGTGGGGGGTTGGAGGAGATGTGGGAGGGTTTTGGGGGGACACGGGAAACGGGCGCGGAGGAGATGGTGACACACCCACTCACACCCTCCGATGGGCGAGAGGGAGGTGGTCCGTAATTGGGAGTTCCGTGGAGCGTCCAAACGACCACCCTTCCGGAAACTCCCGCTTCTCCTGTCCTCCTCGGTACCTTCCATTTCTCCTTCCTTCCTCTCTCTCTCTTTCTCTCTCTTTCCATCTTACCTAACTCCGAACATTTTTTCCTCATCCCCCTCCCGAAAACCAGCACCGCCGCAGCTGCCCCCACACCCACTCCCGGCCACTTGGGCGATCCCCCGCACCCGAGAGCGGACCTTTCAATTCACGACGCGACTCTCGAGACGCCGCCTCCAATGCGGCAACTTTCTCCTCTTTCCTCACCACTACCGTCAGCCTACTCCCACTGATCTCCCACGACCTCTTTCCCCGCCCGCACTTCCCCTCCCCCCACGCGCGCGCGCCCCTATCCGGACTTGTCATCGTCGTCCACCCTCATCAACCCTTCTTTATCGCTTCCCGGACCGCTCCGCTCCCATCGCCCTGCGTCGTCTTTCTCTCGCGGTGTGCCCGATCCTACCACGGCTCTCCTCACAGCAAACATGCTTGCCGTCCAGCAACCACCTTTATTTTGGAAATATGTCTGAAATCCGAGTTATTCCTAGTGTGAAGACTGTGAAGACGCTATCAGTCCTGTTACCAAGAACGGTGAAGCGACACCAGTGAGTTAATCGAAAATCTAATTTTTCGTTAAGAAATGGGAAAGGGGAAATGACTTGAAAGATTTTTCCAAGCACCTAATGATGAACCTTAGACAGGCAGTCTCCGGATTCTCATTGCACATATGATCTCATCTCTGCTTTAAATAGTAGAGGATCACGAAGACTGAAGGGCAGTGTCAACCAATTCGGATTAATGTCCGAATTGGTTTAATTGTTTAATGCTTATACTGAACGCTTGGGTCTGCCTTTGTTTGATCCCATTTTAGAAAATGTTTCCAGGTTAAAATCTAACTTTTTTATGGACCGAAACAATTAGGGATTCATTCATATAAATGACTTTGCACATTGACAACAATTATTGCTAGGAACCTTTCAATTTAAGTTAATATACTTGTTTCCGTTCAGAAATAGTCATTAGCAGCCCGTTCAGCCATCGCCGGGGAGGTGCTTGCTTGCCCTTGAGGCTTGAAGAGAACCATAGGCATTTGCTATACAAGAAATGAATTCGATGACTCAGTATACTCCTAGATTCATAGCACTGCATTAAGCTATAAAAAAAGAATGAATGGCATGGGCATCAGGAGCACCTAGTATATAAGAAAATTGTAAGCATTTCAGCAAAACGTCAGAGCTTTAACAATAATTATATCACATTCGTGCCAATGTACCTCCCGAAAGGACACCTATCTATAAAAATCTTAAATTCGTAACTAGAAATTAGTAGTACAACATATTATTCTCTAAATTAAGCTGTAAGGCTATGTAAGCCACAATTAATGTAAAGGGGTCAACATTGAGCATCTTAAGAAAAAATTCCATTCTTAATGTGAAACTTATTACAGGTAAGTACGCTAACTTCATCATAATTTCCCTTCTCCTGAGTACATTATAGGTATTTCATATTAAAAATAAGGCGTTAACTGTTTTAAGAACTGTAATGGAGTAATTGCAAGGACAAATAGAGTGGGAGTGAGATAGCGCACGGGGAACAAGGGAACACATCCAGTGTATCAATATACAGGTATATCAATATACCTAGCCTCTCAAATGTAACTGTATGCGTGTACTGAGAAAAACTATTTGCCGATGAATATGATGGAAGAAAAAGCGCAATAGAAGGGCGATGGAAATAATTCAATTTTTCAATGACACGAAGCAAGGCAAAGTAAAGCACAATTAATGAAATCGGCAGAGGATAGGAAGGAATGGAGACAGCACTTCATCAGAATATAAAGACCCTTCAAGAGATCAACCACGGATACCAGGAATTTATGATGATAAAAAAAATACATAATTCTTTCATAATTCTTACTCAATGGGTTTTCTACGATTAATGAACCTTTTAAATAAAAAAAACTTGGTGAAGAGGGATCTTGAGAGTTGTCAATTTCCTACGTGGGAAATCGTATCGGATTCCTTTGAAATTGGCAAATGATTGAATCGCAAAAATTTTATTACCTACTCCTCTGTGGTCTATCATTTTAAATCCAATTTGCCCGCTAATTAAGTAGAGCACGCTTTCATCATGTAAAAAATATCGTTAAATGGAAAACCTGTTAATCTTCATAATTACACAAATTTTGCCATTGCCATCCTTCACCCACTCGTCTTCATCCACGTGCTATTTTATCCTGCCTGTTTCTCTCTCAAATACCACACCTAACGGTGATTAACCGACGGATGATCTGAAACCTTACACATTCCCTTTCTCTATACGCCATCCATTATCGACCCATTTCAAAATAACTCGCATCTAATCCTCCTGTGTCGATTCTACTTCCTCCAAAAAATTATTCAAGATCCGTGTAAAACCCTTTCTTACTCCGTATAACAATCTTTTTTATTCCTTAATGTGTGACCTCGACTTTCCACCATCACTTGATCTCCTAAAATTCTTATTTTCCTTTAACAATGAAGCCCCAATTTCTAGATTGCCGTCTTTCTTCACGGGAGGGTTTCCATCCCTCCTCTTGATATTTCTCTCCTATTATTCTCACATTTGAAACGACCCAAAGTTAGAGTTGAATTAGAACAATCGCAATTGTTCAATTATCCATCGCCGACTGTCTCCCATGAAATAGTATTCGCGGAAACCGAAGGAGTTCCGCACAACAAATCAACATCCTGAATAATGTATCACCATTATTTCAGCGAGTCAAAACGTCATACTTTCTTACACATACATTGCGCACCGCTTCAGGACATTTAATGATAACAATTCCACGCCCAACGTGAGTTCTCCCTTGTCAGTTTTGCGTCTCTCTGGTGGAGCTACACCGGGATCGCTTTTCCTCTTACAGAACTCAGGAGTCTTTTCCTGGAGAAATTTTTCCAGAGCTCACCACGTTTCGCTTCACCTCGGCAAACCTTAATGACAGCAAAAAAATCGGCTCGACAGCAGATGGAGAAGACGGAACGGGATAAAGAGAAGTGTTAAGAAAGAGAGCAAACTAGAGAAAAGAGTGCTTTTGGGTGAAAAATAAGAAGGATGGGTTAAGGAATAAATGGGGGAGGTAAGGAACGGGACGTTAGGGGCGAGAAAAGGATTGAGCATGAGAGGAGGGGGCATCAGGGGGCGGGAGTCGATGGTTATAAGGCGGAGGGTGGAATGAAATTGGAAGAAACCTTTCAAGGGCACATGCCTGCTCCTTTATTATTCGTACGGAACGACTAAGCCCTTACAAGGACGGGGAAAGCCGCTTTTATGCCTCCCACCAACAGGTCCCATTTCTACCCCCAACAGCCCCAGAGCCCCGGAATCCGCCCTTTCTCCGGCTCCCACCAGACACCCCCCCAACGCCTCTCCCTTCCTTCACTTCCTCCTCTCCTATCCGCACCCGGGGTCCCCGCGCCACATGACTTGGGATCCCTCCTTTCTCGCCCCTCCAGAAACTATGCGGGGCGAAGGATAGAAAGAAGTTCTCATCCGAGCTCAAAACGCGTCAACGCTCAAGTCCTCCATTCGAATCCATCAGATGCAGGGAGTGGCAATACGTGATTTGCTTTGAGAAGATAGGGGATCGGGTCTGGGAGTAAATTTCTGGCGGGTGATATCACGAAACGAAGATATCTCTGGAAAAGTGTGAAGCGCAAGATAAAATGCGAGATTGCAATGCTCATTCAAATTATTTCCAGCTCTACGTATCCCGAAATGAATCGCACAGCTCCAATCCATTTACCATGCAAGGCAAATTAGTATCCGCCGATAAGTTGTGCGTTAAAACAAAACGGGGCGAGTGACACAATAATTAGAATGTGATCTTAATCTCCTTGAGTCTGATGTTGAATGTTTGTCAGATATAAGAGTTAATTTGAATGTTGAATTGTATTTAGACACATTGAGGCACTTATATACGTTTAGAAAATAGAAAAAATAAAACAGCTTCATATAGCTAGTTGGATCAGGGCTGAAACTAAACTTCGACGTACAAGCATTCATAATGAACAAGAATGCTTGATGGCTTCCGTGAATATTTTATGGCTTCTGCATACTCCAACTGGATACCTACTGTTTCCAATAGTTTCTTTCAAACCGAAATATTTAAAAAAAAGATTATTAAAAATTGGAATTAAAAGGATAAAAATTGTCACCCGAAGGATGCATCTAAAAATTTCACGAAAACTAAGGTATAGAATCAAGTCTCGCGATTCGTGTTTTCAAAACCAACAATTTACGCTGAACATGAAGAAATCTCGTCCCTACAATAGATAATTTCAGATCCTGAAGTACCCAATAAGTTCAGTACTCAACATACAAAAAACACAATATTTATCTATTCGGAGGATTTCGTTCTCGCAGTATCGAACTGGATTAGGACACAATAATTTGAAGGTGCTGCAAAGGTGAAAGTTGCGAGCTCAAGTAGGCCAAGGAGCAGCTTATAATGCCTTTTCGTCCAAGCCCTACAGACATGAAGATGGCTTCTAATACCCACATCAAAGAAAAAAATACAATTATAATTCGTGTTAATATTCTTGGATGAATAACGATGAAATTCGAGGGGGGCCGCCATCAAAATATGAGAGAAAAGTAGGGAGAGATGGAAAGGAGAAAAAATTAGCCAGAATAAAAGAAAGAGTTAAGGTCATTAGAAGGAGATGAAAAGAAAAGAAGTGACAGAGAGAGAGAGATACAGAAGATGAGATGCGGGAAGGAGGAGAGGAGAATGGTTGAAGGAGAGGGAATGCTGGTGAGATGTGGGGTTAAAGGATGAGGAGCTGGAGGGAATAGGGGAGGAGGAGACTTGAGAGAGAGGGGGGAAGAGGAAGGGGTAGCCCCCAAGAGGGAATCATTCCAGATGGTAATTCGGTAAAAAAAGGAAAGGGGGTAAAAGGGCACGGAGAGATGGCATTAGCGAGGATCATAAATTCCATTCTTCCTCCCTTTAGGGTAATAGACATCATGATCCGAGCGAACCAATGGTTGGGCATGGAAGGGAAGGGTGGGGAGTGGAGGGAATGGCGGCGTGGAAATCGGTAGGAGGAGAGAATGCGAGGAGGCGTATAAGGACGGAATAGGTTTCGGGTGGTATAGAGAAAGGGAGTGACGGGGAAGGGGGGAAGATTGCGAGAGAGGGGGGGGAGGAGAACGTAAGGCATTTCTTCCTGCCGAGGTAGTGGGAAATGGGGAGATTTTAGGATGGGGGAGGTGGAGGGAGAGTGAGTAGGAGAATGGGAGTCAATCAGAACCGCTGCCTCTCCCTAGGGGACGCGCCGAGAGGGAGGGGATGTTCTAAAAGAGAGAGGGGCGGGGAGGAACGGGGGGGGGGTCAGAGGAATCTTACGGGGAGATCGGGTTAGTTTCCCAAGGAGTTCAATTTTCAGGGAATCGACACATTAAGAGATTCGTGTCCCAGTGGGGAATCGCTCACTGCCTCGCAAGATGTCGCCCTGCCGCAGACTCCCGTCGGATCCATCTCCACCATTCTCCCCCCCCCCATACCTCCTCCCAACCTACCAAATGCCTTTCCTCATTTGTCCCTACCCACCCCCGATTCCCTTACCATACCCTCTTTTAAAACCCTTTCCCATTTCTATCGCAACCATTCCAATTCATCTCCTCATCCGCTTTGGTGACCCGCTTTCTTCGAACAGGAATTCATTGGGCAATCCTAAATATTATCGCTGTGAATCACTGCCGAAATCATACCCATTTTCACGTGCTTAGTTTTTAAAAGATTTTCTCACATTTTTACAACTGTGCTTAACGTTTTAATAAAACATTCGCTGCAGTCCTTCCAGGGTAGTAGTAATAAGTTCTCCCGTGATTGGGTCGATTCCTCTTGGACAGCTTGACTTCAGAAAATCCAACTCAAAATTACAAAACTACAAAAACCAAGATTGAAATGTAATGTATGAGCAATAACTTAGCGGATCACTCGTGTTGTCCACTATATTAGGATGATAATGTTATAATAAATAAGTATTTCGCAATGTTTCACACAATTTAGTAAAATAAATAGACTGATTTACGTAAAAAATATCTTTTCATTTATGCTAAAATGACAGTTTGATTGATTGATAATGTTAAGTTTTTTTGAAAAATATACATTATTTTCTGGTTAAATTATATGATGTACTTCTGATTTTCATATTTTATGATAGGCATTATATGAAGTTACTATACCTATCATAAATTTATTCTGAGTATTATTTTTACCTATGTTAATGATTATGATTTTCAATGCGAATAGTTCAATACTTCACATCATATTTTAAACACACATTTGCGCAGAATCCAAGGTATTAAAAATGTTTGTAAATTTTCGGTTAGTAACACGAACATAGCATTTCTCCATGAGAGTTATTAGGAAAATAAAAACAAAGAAAACCCAAATCCTGCATTCATTTATTCCTGGTAACACCTGATGCCATATGCTCTCAAGCATTCATTGAATGTAAAACCTTGAAACGGAGGTAGATTTAATTAACATTTATTTGCAAATTGATGCCCTTACCCCCAAATGCGCGCCCGCTTCTTGAAATGAAAGCGGCAGCATGCCTCTTAATTCCCAGAAAAAAATAAATACTCCTCACACTCCTAACTTCACAAACAGTCTCCGTTACCTTATTACCTACTCTTTCCACGTTCTTCTCCACACTCGTTTTATTCTCCCGTAATTGCTACATTTCGCTCAAAATCCGAGGCTCCCCCATCCCCCTGCAAAAATCTCCTACCACTGCCTCCTCACCCTCTCTACCCTCACCCAACTTTCCATTCAATTATTCCCGCCTCAAAATTCTTATCCCCTCTCCACGCCACCGCTTCGGTTCATTTATGACTCAACCCACCAGTTTCATTAGATTTCATGCAGCCGACCCCTCCGTTGATTAGCAGAATTAAAACCTCCTCTCCGTTTTCCGTATCCAAAATATTGAGAAAAAACCCCAATGTCTTCTGCATGGCTGTCATGCATGAAGATCGAATGAATGCCTATCAAGAATAAGCATATTTTCGCTTCTTCACACCAGGTCACTTTAAAATGGTCAAGTGAATCACAGTGAGCATGTTTTCAGTTAAAATCATGTTTCCCCTAGGATTTTCATCGGTATAAAATGTCACTTTAATTTCCCTTGCCGGATTGGGCACCCCTCCAATATTACTCAAGAGAATTGTAAATTGGCCAGTACTGTTTTCGGGGAAATTCCTATGAATCACATCTCTCAAATAATGCACTTAGAAATTTTGTGAACAGATTCATAGAGGATAATGTTTATCCATTCCATAACCCACGGATATATGCAGATAAATGTACACTCCGCATCAGCTAACTATTTCTGCATCCTCCTAAATAGGTTGGGGATCACAGATAAATTGCGTTGGAGGAGAAGATACTTGGGAAACACAAGTTGAGTATGCTAAACTCGCTCATTATTTTTCTTGCAATTTTTCTCTCAAAAATTGATTTTCCCATATTTTAATACACAGCCTGGGCAAATTTTACCCATGTCTTTTACGTAAATGATAGATAGATAATCCCCGCTTCAAAACCTGAGAGAGCGAGCGAAACAGTAGTTGGTGAAAGTGAATTAATTTAGTTTTACCAACTCCAATGTTTGAGTCCTCCTTGACTAATGTCTCTTCCCTTCTTTGATCCCGCTTCTATCCTGTCCTTCCGCCTTCCTCCATCGCGTCCGTCCCTCGCCCCTCTTTATCTCCCTGCCATCCTGCCTCCCAGTAACACGTCCCCAATCTCCAGCCCTTATTTCCAAGGCGCCCATTATCCCTCCTGCTCCACCCCCATTAGCCCATACAACTCGCCCCGACTCCACCTTTACGCTTCCGGAACCTACACATAAACGGGCGCACTCTTCAAATAATCTACCAGCGCCACCTCCATCCCAACCTCCCCCCCGACCGCCCCCCTATCTCGAATACGTATTAAAGTGCCCGAGTTCCGGGTCAAGAAGCGTCATGCACTTATTCCAATTGCAAGGAGATCTGGAAACTTGTGGATTCTCATAAAAGGGGAAGTTGGGGCGGGCGTATGGGAGAGGGCGGATATTGGCTTCGGAGGAGAGGGCTGGGTGGGAATAGAGCGCGGGGTTGAAGTGGCGTGGTCGTCGGGTGGGGAATTTCGTGGGAATAGGTGCAAGGGGGATGGGAGGAATGAAACGGGGGAGGGGAAAAATTGTCGGGATGGTGGGAAGGTTTTAAGATAACGGAGGAGGAGAGCTAGAATGGTATTTGAGGGGGGGTTGAAGGGGGAAAAGAGGGAAGAACGAGGTTTTTAGAGCCACCCCCGTGGCATCTTCCATTCGGGAGAAAGAGGTACGTTTCTTCCCTAAAATTCAAATTTTACAACGGAGAAACAAGTTGGGGTAGGATGTTAAGGAAAGAAGTAGGCATCGAGCTTCAAATTTATGATCTCGTTGCTTGGTCCAAAGGCGAAAATAAATGTCGAGGCGCGTTTACGAGAAGACCCTGGAATGAAGAAGCTAATAATCGAACGTTGCGTCTCGCATGGTGAGCATGGAAGCTACAAGCATCTTCAACCTTTACGCCTCTTTCATGAAAACAGGTTGCAAATGAGGACAATATTGTATTCCTCTATACAAAATATGAGAAACATTTGCATCGTAAAATGAACAGGAATATTTTAATATTAGTCAACATTTAATCGACGAAATAACTCATCAATTTGAGTAAAAGAAAAATATTGAGCCAAGGAAACTTTTCTATATTATAGCAACTTTCATTTAATAATTCACAAGAAACCCTGTTGAATTTCACTTATTTTAGAAACTCGCCCCGTTCAAAAGAAATTTTAATTAGCCAACATATTAGATTTATATTTTTGATGGAGTTAATAACTAATGAATATTTCGATACGTTATTAACTGTGAACCAAATAGGTCAATAAGTATATTTTGCGTAATGAGATGTTTATTTTTATGGCATTTCGAACTGTTGGTGGTGTTCACATAAAATAATAAATAAAAACTTTACCCAGGCTTAATTACGGTTTTCATACACATGGTTGGCCAATATTCTACTTAACTATACAAATAGCAACAGAGAAAATATCGTTAAACTGTAGACCTCAAATTATCTTCATTTTAATTAATACTACAAATAATATCGAATGATTAAAAGCAGTACTGGGAGCAAATAGACTAATAACGAATGACCGACAAAGAGAAACAAATTGGTTTTCCATAATCGCCACGAAGGGATTTAAAATTCGTTTAATAACTAATTGGGAGGTACAAGTAATTACCGTACCTATTTCGTTCGCTGCAAATAGATATTTTTAGTTAAGAGTGTAATTCGATCAATGATAAGTACATCGAAAATTCATTTTGCCTTAGTTCGGCGAAATCACTGACTGCTCAAATTTATGAAAAACTCGAGGCAAAACTTTTATCATAGATTAGAAATCTAGAGTTCAAGAAGCACGAAGGTCATATTGTGGGTTCATTAGGATACTTTTGCGCGACTCTCATCAAATAGATTTTCCACTCATGGCTTTACCCGAATTTTCTTGGGTTTATGAGATCATAAGAACTGAAAAGAAAAAGATTTCCCGATAACTGACCTTTGCCTTTCCCTTTTTCGTATCATTCTTTGACTTTCGGCTTCTTTGCCAGCCACTCGTGGGGCCGCTCTCTCAGGTAACAAACTTATTTCTAGGTTTCATACTCGACCAATCCCCGGCGAGCAATTTTTATCAAAGGAAACGAGTAAGGACTAAATTCCCTTATATATCCCGATAAAAGCAAGGACTTCAGCATCATAAAATATTGGAAAGGAGATAATACGCGAAAATTTTCAAAGAATCACTTAAAGGATCTCTCATTTTTGGAGAAAAAGATTCTAATTCAACCATTCAGAGCTAACTTTTTTCTCGCAATGATTTAGTGTACGTTTTAAAGTGAGGTACTTCATCCAAATAAATATGAAATTTAATTTGAAATTAGCATACAATATTTATCTTTTATTTTATCTGCATCTAAGCTTCTGAGGAGTCTCCTGTCACAAATAAAGACTAGGACACACGACGACAGCCAAAAATTAAGACTATTGATAAATTCACCTATTAGGTACATCATTCATACTTTACTGAAATCTTTTTACAGATTTTGGCGTTGATAATAGAACATAACTCTAGTAGTACTTAATACGTGTACTAATTTAACAAATCTTGGGTACACACGATATTTAAGAAGAACATATGAACTCATAAAAATAGATTTCGCAATTTATTTTGCAAATAAGCAATCTTATTATATGTTTAAGTAAATTAAAATGAAGTTATAATTACAAATAATCAATATAATGTGCGTAATACTCCGGAAGAGTTTATGAAAAGACTCGCAATTTTTTTAATTTGAAAAAGCATTTTTTACATAGTTATACACTAGAAACGCAGCTCAAACACATTGAAACGAGAAATAAAACAACCAAAGTTTGTTCATTAGTTTCATGCGATAATAACACATAACTACCTCAATTAATCAGAGACGTCCAGCGTTTTCTTACTTTTTAAAGTAGCTATTACAAAATATTACGTTGAAGAACGGGTGTCCCAGCTGATAAAATTACCTATTGAAATCACAGTAGCTTGCAAATATGTCCACATAGAAATGTATTAACTGAAAATAAAACTCTCCTACTAATCGTAGAAAAAAGAATGGAAATTTACTTAGTGTCGCCTATTTATTAATTTTCCGGAACACATCAATATTATTATAACCTCTCGAAGAGGCGAAATCGGACGTATGGACGTCCAAGGATTTTCAATTATAACTACTAACACACAAAAAGTGGTTTCATGGAACGACACTTGTCATCATAAAACGTGAATTGACGAATATTCTGACGGCCCAATCACATCAAATAATTACATGAGATACCTAAAATACCTAGTTTCTGAAATTCATACTCTATGAACAATTATTTACAAATATTAATTTGCATGTGAACTTCCAGAAACGTTTCATGAAATCTCTTCCATTCTCTAAATAAAAGTGAATTATTTATGGCGAGGTGGAGAGTATTTTCGTCCCGGAAACTTCTTACGAACACACCTTTGTTCGACCGCAGCGGAAGGTATGACACGAAAAGAAAAAAAATACGAGCACTCAATGAAAAAATGATAACTTTCCGTCCAAATCAATCTTCCTCTGTAAGGAACACATTTCCATCGAGAAGTGAAGTAGAAGAACAAACGCCTAACTCCTCTTTTCGAAGTGCCTGAGCAGACAACAAAACATCCCTTTCGCTCTCCAAGAATACTCACTAACGGTGACTGCAGGAAATAAAAAAAAAGCAAGAAAGATTCCACTCAAACACTCCCTATTCTCTCCCTATATACACCCACCCCCGGCGTGCTCCCTAACTCTCTTGTCCTCCCTTATCTTACGCTTCCTTTTTCTACCCTCAACATTGGCTACAATGCGAAGCACTTCTCCTTTCCCCCTATCATCTTAATCCAATCTACACTCCCTCCCCTTTTGACACAATACCTCCAAATATATTATACGCTTCTCCTTCCCATCCACCTCCTCTCCTAACCCGCTCCTCCTTTTTTATCAGCGTCTGCCTAACCCTCTCCCGGGAAGCTCGCGCACCACCTTCGCTCTCCTCAACGTTTCCCCATCCTCCCCCGCCTGCTCCTTCCTCCTGCCCCAACCCTGGCACCCAGAACCCTCTGCACCCTTTGAATCCCCATCCCCTCGCCTACCCTCACCCCGCCCCGCTCCATACTCCCCACAAAAACCCCGCTTGTTCCATCAACAGCAACAAGCGGCCTTATCTACCTTCTCCTGGGGTTACCACGCACGAGACTTGGCTCCACAATGGGAAGACGAAAGGGAGAGAGGGAGAGAAAGGAGGTTTTTGAGGAGTGGTGAGAGGAAAAAGAGGGAAAGGGAGAGGAGTGGAGGACGCACGGGAAGAATGGGGGAGGGTGGTGGGGGGAAGTCGAGGAATTGCGGTCTTGGAATTGCACAAAAACTACATCCCACTATACCTAAACGTGTTGAAAAGGCATTTCTCAATCGATAGCGAGGAGAAATAAAATAGCAAAAATTCACGGCTACGTGGGGTGGTACATCCCAAAGCAACTATTCGAGGGAACACCGTAAACCGGTGCGTGGCCCATAGCCATAGTTAGCTTTCCTAACGTAATTTCTACCGTAGGGTGTTCTGTGTTCTCCCGTGAGAAACACTGGGCCCTTGACAAAAATACTGCTGCTAAGCTCATTACATGCTATGAATATCAAATAACTCACCAATAATCAAAGCGTAGTATCCGTACCCGAAATGTGGGCCACCTGTGATCAAGACGATGAACATACTGGTCAGGAGACTATGATTGCACATTAACTGACTATACTAATTGCATTGCATATTAACTGACTATACCAGCACCTCCTTCCAGAGACACCGACGATATTTTTCAATTGATATTCAATGAGGAATCAGAGCTGCGCCACATAATAAATCTTAAAAAGCAGATTTGATAATAGCAAAGATTCGAAAGAGAGATAATTTAATATATATTACATTGTATATATGTGTGTATGTATACCGACATGGAATGTAATTAGGGCATATTAATACCCGTCAACCACCTTTGGGAGCCAATTGATACTCCTAAGTAAAATAATCGCATGTAAATGCTGACGTAGGGAACTCCTTTGGAATTTCCAGATTGGGGAGACTATTAATGGATTCAAAATCTCAAAACATGTTTTGAAACATACTGAAAGTGTTGACACTAACTCGTAGCATGAAATTCATTAATTTGTCAAGTAGAAAAATGACTTTATATTGTTTCGATGGCTTCTGCGGCATGTAGATTACGAAGGCTGCATGCTCTCAGGTGTTCTCACGTTTTTTTTCTATTACTGGCAATACATAGTTCGCGAGCGTTGAAACTGGCGTCTTCAGGTTGAGGATATTAGCTGGTGATCAAACTGTTGTCAGTAATTAAAAACACGTGATGAAACTCAAAGAGCATGAGGCCTTAGCATAATTAGTTTTTTATTAATTACCCGAATTTTTTATTCCTCAATTATTAATTCAGTCAACCGTTGGAACATTAAATTAAAGCATTAAATTATGATGAAAATAACATGACAGTAGCATTACATGATATTTTGAGGAGGTTGCTTTATTCATTGAGGAAAATACTACAACAGGACTACAACTGGATTGTACAGAGGTTAAAATTAGATATAGAGAATAAAAATTCAACCGCATGGAAGAAAGACTCAATATTTTGCGTTTATAAATGCAAGCGTTTTCGGCTAACGCCTGATCCAACTAGTTGCAACAATTAAGGTTTCAGTGATTTGAATGCAAAGAATTGCTCCTAAATGAGTTCAAAGAGTATTTTTGTAAACAATTCTACTTTGACATGACCAACCAAATTCAAAATGCGATGCAGCTTTTTTCGTGGGGAAATATTAGCTTAATCGACCATTTTTAAATCATTGCATTCAGCAAGCTAAAATTGAAAGTACTATTATTTCACACGTGAAACTGTAGATATCACTTTTGCAGGAGACTCTAGGGTGTAGTTACAAATAAGATTTTACGGAGTTAAAATTCTGAAACCGACTCTAATAGACGAGTCGTGGGATCCAATGACACGCCTCGTGATCCAACCAAAATTTGAACACTGCTGCTCATAAAAAAAGTGGGCAACATTTTTGCGATAAAATGGCTCTCCCAGAACAAAATTTTTTCGGGGAGTGAGGAAAAGAGTAAACGGGGAACGTTGTTGAGGAGCAGGAAAGAGTGAAATAGGAACAGTTAGATCGTGCGGATAATTTTACAGCGCGTATTAAACTTCAGGCAAAGTGGAGTGATGGGAAATGTGTGTAAAGAGATTCTTCCTGGGAGAGGAAGAAGAAAGATAAGAAACGAGTTATAGGGGAAGATATTATGGAACCCCGGTAAAGGCGATAAGGTGTCCTAGGGGTGCAAAAGGGTGGAAGGGAACGTGGGAGTAAAGGGCGCCGTGGGAATAGTAGATGAAAACGGCACTGGGGGAGAGGGTAGCGGTTGGAAAGAATAAAAGGACGTAAGAGGGAAAATAAAAGAGGAAAATGGCCGATGAAAAAGGAAAACGATGGGGTACCTTTATGTTTCCATGTCTCATTCTTCTCTGAAAGACATAAACGAACGGAAAACAAATATAAGTTCGCACGACTTGGACAAAACGAAAGAAACTACAAACAATGAAAACTCGTTACTGGCGTCTTTTGAGGTTGGAAAAAACTGTAAGGATCATTTTGATGCCCAAAATAAAAGTAAACATATTTACTTGGACGCACCGTCTCCTCTTTGAGAAGAAATAATTCTTGTTGGGAGAAGAGCTGTAATTAAAAACTACAGTGCGTTTCTAAAAAAAATCCTTGCAAATTCAAAGAAGCCTGATGAAAGAACAATATCACATTCCATTTAGAGGTTTCATCCAATTACCTCAAGCATACCTTTTCACATGCTTGTGTCTTATCAGAAATAAAAATAAGCGATTCAAATGATTTATCATCGATTGTGGTCTACCGATACAAGTAGAGCTTCCATTTTCTAGGAGTAAATGTCACATCCATTCCAGATTAAGTAGAATACTCTGCGCAATTAATCATAGCCTGACTGTAGAAAAGGCGATGATTCTGCGCCAGAAAACTTTATCTTCGTCTTCCAATTACAAAACCCCATAATTTCATTTTACTGGACGAATTTAATTATTTCACGACTCTTACGGTGGCATAACAATACTTAAGTCAAGAAATTATTAACCATAGGCATTTGATCTAGCTTCCATACAAACCATACCACAAAAAGTGAAAAATAGATGTATGGATATATTTCTTTATACATCATGGCCAAGGGAGAACACCGGAGAGTACAAGAGGGTTATAAAAGAGATGCCTCGCCCGATTAAATTTCTATCCTTCCCATCAGAAGGGCCACCTAAATGTCCGACACCAAAAAATAAATATCAACCAACACTGACTCATGTGACCCCAAATAAAGAACACCTTACAAGGACCAAGATTCCAAGAATGAATAGAGGAGGAAACGGGATGAGGATGAGGGGGGTTGAGAGGGGATCGGAGAGATGGCAAAACTCTCCACCGGAAAGGGAGAACGGAAGGGAATGAGGAGAGCTCAAAGTTATATCACCTCGAGAATCCGTCAACGACTGAAAGGCGAAGGGGACAGGAGAAAATGAAAAGGCGGGAGGCGATGCAGAGAATAGGGGAGAGAGGTGGGTTGAGCGGGGCAAGACAGAAAGGAACGCCCTTTGGATGCTGTAAAGCGAGCATGGGGATCCTCATGGGTGGAGGAGAGGAGGGCGGAGAGGATAAGAATGGTCCGGGGACTCTTGGGAACCGAAGACGTCCTCTCGCCTCCTTTCCCGACTTCCCTCGAAAGCCTTCTTCCTGCCTCTTCCATAACCAACTGCCGTCCCGCACCCCGATCACCAATCGCCTTCACTCCTCTTCTCTAACCCTGGCTAGCAAATCCAAGTAAGTACGTCTGCCCCAAGGCCTCCATTTCTGCCTCCCACCGGGACATTTCCTATTACTTCTGTGTCGTGAAAATCCAGACACGCCCAAAAGGTGATCCAGAGAAAAAAAGAGGTCAAAATTTGAGACCAGGAAATAAGATGGAAATAAATCGTGAAAGGATCGAGCTTTTCTTAAGGATATATTTTTTAAAACTTCTTAGAGAGATTTCATATGGCCTCTTATAACGCCTTGTCCATTCCGTAGACACCTACCCATTATTTTGAAAATCTCGCAGAAGATGAAAGAACAGCGTTTAAAAAAATCAAAAGCGCTTACTAAGATGTATTTCACGGCGTTTTTGGGGTCAGACGAACACTTCAAGCAGTTGACTCAAACACATTTGACTCATACAAGTTCTTAAGTAAAAAAATGGACGTCACGCAGATACAATACGAATGTTGGAGTGAATCCAGTTTTTCATATGATTTAAGAGCATTCTGAAAGAACAAACAAAAACGATGGGCTAATCATCCACTCAACGCGGTCTCTCGATCGTTCAGTTTTATGGAAACTTTTGCAAGGAAAGATATAAGCCCACATTACTTTTTCTAATTAACAGAATACTTTTCATAATGAGATCCAGAAGATAGCTTGGTGAAAAAAATTATAGGAAAGCGGAAGTATAACGATCAGTTGATCAGAGCTGTCTGTCCATGTCAGCTTAGGAAACCACTCGTATGTCGCGGAAAATTTGCAGCCGGCCTACCGAGCTCGATACATAGGAGCAGGGTGTATAATATGTACATCAGGTGCTGCACAAAGATCTTTTTCCTAGATTTAACTTGAGAAAAAGCATCTGTACCTTCTATTCCTTTGATCTCCTTTTTCTTTTCCAACGATTGGACAATTAAATGACCAAAATATATCATAACTAAAATGCCACTACGGCGATAGTATATGCAGGCACCAAATGACGTATATTTTGTGATGGCGTTGTATTTGGCTGATGCCGATGAAGTGTTAGGTGCTCGTAATTGTTTTAATGCAATGTACAAGGGTTAGGTGGAAGAAGGCAGTATAAAGTCTCAATTCCACCCCAGTAAAATTCGTTAAATTAATAAAAAAATCAGTGTGATCTTTAAAATTGTGTCATATTAAGACATTTTAATTTCTAACGATTAATCAGAGGGACGATACACGGGAGCTCGCACGACAAATTTGGAATTACATTCCACCTTTTACGTCCGTTTAGGTAGAACAGTGAACTACCAACTTACGATGAACGGATCTTAGTCACCAACTCCCGCAGGAGCTGGGGTCTACCGGGTATTCCATAAACCCTTTTCACTCTGCTATCCGCCCACCACCTCTCCACACTCCATCCCCTCCCCCAAAATACAGCCAACCCTCTCCCTAACTCCGCTCCCTCTGCCAAGCTGAACATCCCTCCAGAGATACACCAATTTCCTCGAGGCAAAGCGAGAGGGACGAGAAGATAGGGTGATGGGGGAGAGGCGGCACTCGGAAGATATCTCTGCGGAGCAAGCGTCAGGTACCCTAGGAGGCCGGAGGAAAATATGGATGTGGGATAAGAGAAGGAGAAGGGGGGAGAGAAAGAGAGACGATGGGAAGGAGAAAACTGCAGGAGGGCGACGGACGCGAGGGTACGCCCGTGAGAGATCGAGGAAAACTCTCTCTGCTGCAGGACTTGAGGGAGGAGGTCTTTAGATTTTGAGTGGATGGGAAAGGGAGGATTGAAGCGCATCGGTGACCATAGTTAATCAATGGGAAAGATGAGGGCGTCAGGTGAAGGACAAGATTCAGAATTCCCATAAAATTAAACAGAGCACTTTTTTACACCATTACGACTGCCAAACAACTCACACTCCTATCACGCTCGTTGAAAGAAAACATATTGAATTTCCTATTGTCTCATCTTATCCGTATTGCATGGGACGAGGTCAAGCCTAATAACCGTCCCTCATGAATATTGTAACTGACTTTGAAGAAGTGTTAGCTTGAGGAACGGAGAAAAGGAAACGACAGGAGTTATATCATTATAGTAACAAGTTCCCCCACCACACAAAGCATTCCCCAATCCTCACCCATAAAATTTGATGTTAATCGGTCCAGAATGATGCATAGATAAAAACTGAAAATAATAAATGGTGTTGTTGGAACGCATTCGTATTATCAAATGATCAAATATTTTTGCAGCTGCACTTGGCACGAGTTTTATTCTCAAAACGGAAAATTGAAGCTACGGACATGATAGTGCAACATAATAAAGAAAAATATTACTATTAATGGCAGGATGGGTATCTAACCAAGCCACAAAAACGCAGAAAGTACTTTCTTATTAATACCAGCGGGCAGTTTTTGCTTCGTCAAGTTTAATAAATAGTCCGTATTTCATTAAATTTCCCAATGAAAAACCTTATAATAATAGTAGTAAGAGAATAACCGAATAATAATAATAATAGTAGACAAAGCGTGATGGTAAAGGATTATTTTTAATTCATAAATACATACTAGTATACCAAATGTCTAGATGTGCATCAACATTTTCTCTCAATGATGAAGATTACTTTCAGAACTCTTTCGTGTTTATCAATAAATTTACGCTCATTTATTTTTGTAAACAAGTGTTAATTGTTACGTCCTGACACATCAATCAATAGACAGTCACTTCAGATGAAAAACTAATCGTGGGGTTCTTACATTATATAAAATTAAGTTGAGCTAAGGTTTAAATAAATCATTTCGTTAAAAAATATTTTCAATCATATTTTAAAACCGACTACGAACGAAAAGTCAATAAAATAATACTAATATTTTTTACTAACTAGAAACTAGGAATGCCTTATCAGTTGAATTTATTGATTTCTTATTCAAATTCTAAACATGAATGTCCTCGTATATCTTATTTCCTCGACTTTTTCTATTAGAAGTAACAAAAATTAAATGCCCTGACGTATTGTCACAAAAATACATGAGACAGTATACACATCCTTTAATAACCCAAATGTCAATAAAAGATATTTATTTACAAATGCAATATCTTATGTGTACACTTTTATATAGCTGAGTCGCACCATTACGAAGAAATATTTTGGATAAAGGAAGTTTCTGATTGATGTTCCTTAATAAATCCAGAGAAAAAAATGTCTTCATATTCATTCATAAGCATATAGCATAAATGAAAGTCAGAAAACACAGTAGCAGCAAAAAATCTTCATTGGCTATAAACACACGCAGGCGGAGAGGAAGTTAAATTAAAAAATAAGAAGGTTAGCCCTAAATTACAAGAAATCTTAAGTTAGATACTAGGCTTAAGCAGGTAACGAGAGATTACCTGGTAAAAGCTAAGTAAGCCTATAGTTTATCATTTACAAGAAATGGCCGATTATTACGTCACTTATTTCTTGAACAAAAAAACGTTAAATATCTTAATTTTTTTCACAAGTTTGTCAAAAGCGTCACAGTTTATCTAATTCTATGTACTACGTAAAAGGAGCTTGAAAATCCCTTTGCAGCTAGAAATACACTTACATCGAGAAAGTAATTCAAGTCCTTAGGAACATTTTTTAAGCACGGCATGGTAACCTCTACGTCGCACTCACCTGTAGGGATAAAAAGAAAAAACTATTACTTCATATTACCAATGACTTAAATTAAAACGAGCATTTATCAAACCATGAAGCTAATGTACGCATTTTATAGCAATGCACGCAGTGCAAATATTTCAGAATATTTTAAAAACACGAATCATTATCATCGTGAGTTATCAATTAGATGCTCGATTTATTGCAGCTCTCAAACCAATGTCTTCCAACCTTCTCACTATTTCATAGTTCCTACACTGACGTGCTCTCTAAGATTGATTCATGCCGGTATCATAAATAGTTTCATTAGAGTTGCAGGATTTTTTTAACCCAAATTGTCGCAAGAAAATGCGTAACGTAAGAGGAGAGACTTCTTTTTTGGCTTATTTCGATCACTGTTTCTAGCATATAATGTTAGTAAATAAATAAACGAGGGAATCCAAATAATCTCTGCCTGACTTCTGCATAGTAAAAGGATTGGTAATATAATACATAGTTTCCCATCTGAAAATGAACGAAGTACGAGAGTGGTCTGAAAAGTTTCCGACCTAAGAAATACACAAGACATTTTTTCTGAAATTTTTTGAGTCGGAAACTTTCCAGACCACCCATGCGTGTGCCACAATATCAATTTCTTTTAAATCAAAATCCAGACAAATTACTCTCAACGTACGGAACAGATGAGATCTGACGGGAATAGGATTATGCGGAGTCCAATTGAGAGTTTCAGCATACTAGCGATAATTGAAAATGCCAATATTCATTCTCCGCATCCTGAACATGTAGATATTAAATGACTGAAAAATTATAACCACCCCACCGAAACACGGGCTCGCGTTTCTAAAGCACTAAAGTATCCCGGGAGAAAGTCCGGATAGTTAAACACTCTGAGTGGGGGTAATGGAAGTAGAGCTTCAATGGATGGATGGCCTGTTAAACGAGTCCTTTAACCATCATTTTCCCTGAGCCGATGTGGAAGATCTAGGGGTACGCTACACAGACACAAAGGCACTGGTGAGGAGGAGCAAAAGGGAGGGAAGAGGTGCGCGGGGATGGAGGGAGGTACATCCTAGCAGCCTGCAACCCATCGGCATTAAACAGCCGCCGGATCTCTTTACCAATTATAAGTTATGGAGCTTTGCGGGGGAGAGTGTGGTGTTTTAGGAAGGAGGGGAGCAGGGGTCTGGGTTGATAAAGTATGGGGAGGAGTGCAGGAGGAGGGCAACAAAGGAGTGGCTCGGTGTGGGGTAAGAGAAGGGTGAAGGAAGAGGCGCCTGACAGGGCTAAGGGAAACTCCATCAGGGAGTGCGAGAGGGATTCAACCGACGGCGGCAACCCGCTCCGCTCTTCCGCGCTGATGACGGTGGACGACAGAGGACCCGCCGTCGGGTGAGGGACCGGGGGGAGAGGCAAAGAATTTGGGAGGGGCGTGGGGAAAGGGGGAGGGGATTGGGCAAGAGGCGGGACGATAACAGGCTCTCTCCCGGGGCGATGGAGCCGCTATGACGACGCCCCTCTCACCGGTCAGTGCCATATTATCGCTTCCCTGAGGCCGGAACGGCGAGGTGATACCCGCGCAAGTTGGGTAAATGGAAAGGGGTGTCAGATGCGTTAGAGAGGGCAGGCATGCGTCCAGAAACTTTCCGGCTGCCACATGGGAGCAAGAAAACACTGCAGTGCCGCCGACGTGCTAAACTTTTCCTTCCCAAAGCAAGCACCGCGAAAGTAAGCCATGGGGTGAAAAAATTGAGGAGGTTCTCTGCTGGGGATGAAGCTTTTCCTGGTAACCGAAAACGCTTGATGATACCAGAGTTAAATAATTAGATATAACTCAAATTTAAGGAATGAATTATATAATAGGGTCCAGAGTTACGATTAATTCATGATGAATTTACATGAAAGACGTAAAGAAAGCTAGAGAACATTCAAAGTTTGCTCGTGACATGATGAAATTATTTTTGCCCAAACTGATAGTTAAAGATGTAAATTTATATGAAACATATTCAACCATCGCGATAAAATAAGTGAGGTAGACAACATCAAGACAGGTTCAAGTACACGTACATCCCTCCGACGATACGCAATGATTACAAAATTAAAATTAAGCATCCGAATTTTTATTATTGAAATGCAAACTTTAATAATCCAGTCAAACAAACCCATTTACGCACAAAGTATGTAAGCATGAATATGTGTATTCATACGTAGGTTGGTGTATGTGGGAAAATTTATATTAACATAAATGTACGCACTGATATGTGTAAATACCTGTATATAGCTAGGTCCCATAACCCCTGACACCCCACCTGCGGCGGCTTGTGAGATATTGTTTAGATGTAGAAGAAACGAATGAATAATTAAACAAAACTTAAATCTGGGTTTTAAGCACACGAACATTAGTTAAAATAAGAATAGAACTTGACATGAAAATATCAGTGAATTTCTTTTGCAACACTACTTTAGCACAATCGTTGTGTGCCATTCTTTTTCACGCCTGCGAACGCTCGTGGTCCGCTAGATACAGAAAACAGAAAAATACACTTTCTGAGCGTTCCTCAATTTTTTTTATCTGACGGTATACAATAGTGCTGCACTAAATTAAAAATAAATGCCATGACCATTCATCGATATCCATTATATTTTTAGACGCGTCCGGTACAGAAGCATTACGGACATATTCAGGAATACGTGCACGTTAATCCTTTAAAGCGCTTGCAGAATCATCCTTCACTCCAGCCCAGTAAAAAGTCTCGTCTCCACAGTTTTCATTTTACATTTTCTAAATATTTCGAGTTCTCAACTCGTCCCTTGTAAAATATGCACGACATCAATACCTCGGTTTATGTGCCTCTTTCCATCATTCACGCAGGAGGCTATACATTCCGGGTCCCCGACTCCATAAGTCGACATCGCCCTACTTATATTCCTTTTTCCCACGAGCGCGAGAGTTGACACAAGAGCGGAACGAGGGGCTGGAATGGAAGGAGGACGTCGAGGCCCCCGCTCTGCAGCATGGAGAGTAGGAGAGGGGAGAAGCACTCAACGGTAGGGGGGGAAGACTCGAAGGGGAGAGGGTGGCGATGGGGAGAGCTCGGGAAAGACTGGAAGGATGAGTTTACGAGTTTAGCGCAAAGGCTGAAGAAAAGGATGACGAGGTTGGGGCGTGAGAGGGGAGAGTCCAGGGCCCACCCCCTCGCATCACGTCACACACCTGTGTGAATAACCCTCGTTACCGAAACGGGTATAAGGAGGAAAGGACGGGGGGTTGGGGGAGGCACGGGCGGTGGTGTTGGAGGAGGAGAGAGAGGGAGGCCTTGTCCCCTGGAAGTGGTGCCGAGAAGGAGGGGGTGTGGTGCTGCGTGGGGGAGAGGAGGAGGGGGCAGAGTATGACGAGGTGGCAGTGGGGTCTAAGGCGGCCTCAGAAAGGGTAGGGGGTTGGATGGGAACGACGCGGGTTAGGAAAGAGCACGGAAGGGAGAAGCCCGGGGTCATTAATGCGGAATAATTCAGGGGCCAGTCGGGGTGGCTATGGGGAGCGGGAGGGTGCCATGGGAGAAGAGGGCGGGGTGCTGGAGACGGAAATAAAAGGGGGTAGGAGAAGGATAGTGTGGGGGAGGATTGGGGTTAGAAAAAGTGACGACGCAGGGAAAGAAAGGGGAGGGGTGCGAGATAAGTAGGGGTCAAAATGCGGAAGAAAGGATAGAATGGGGTTTGAGAGAGGGGGAGAGAGCGCAGGAAGGGCGAATGGGGAAGAGAGGAAGGAAGTGGAGTAGGAAAGAGATAGGACGGAAAGTTGGGAGAATGAGCGGGGGTGGCGGGCAGAGAGAGGACTTCATTTGGGGGAAATGTTGCCACATGACCCGTTCCCATACTTAACCCTCACTCCAAAATGGTCACCGACACAAAGGGGAAATCCATAAAGGAATTGAATAATACACTTTCGAGAATTAAGTAATCTCCAAGATTGAAAGCTCTCCCGACTACGCCAAAAAAAACCGCTAAAAACCTCGGGAGTCGAGTACCTCGCACAATATTTACATCCATTGCCAGAGGAATTCTTCTAGCCATGCTCAAAGAGACTTCAACATGGCAAAACACTTCAAAATGAAATATTTACTCGGAAGCAATTACGTTAGCCCAAATGCGACAATCACAGACTACCAAAGAAGTATTCTTTTCGAGGCAGCGTGGTATTCCCGTATCCCAATTACGATTTCTGTGTTGATAAGGTAACGGAATGTCACAAATGCAGGAAAATTTGTCCATATAACATTGATTAAATCGAAAAATATATCGTACATTCCTTTTTGTTTTATTGTACAACCGGTGGCAAAAGGCGCGTTCGCGAAAGCAAAAAATATTTATTTTTCCGAAAATTGACCAAATTTTCGCATATTTTTAAGATATCAACCACAATAACGCAGCTATGCAGCTTATCCGTGGGCATATACATGTACGTACGTATACCTACGTGGAGCCTCAGTGTTGACACGAAAGAAAAGAGGACGTGCCGTGGAGCGTAAAAGACCGTGAGGGATGGAGGGAGGGTGCGGCAGGGAGTCAGAGGCAGTGCACTAAGCAACCAACCACGTCTCTCTCTCTCTCTGGCGCATAGTAAACAATCGGAATTGCAAAAGGGAATGGTGAAGAGGGAAAAAGGCAGAAAACGGAGAAGAGGTGGGCTGCAGACAGAGAGGAAAGGACGAGAGGGAAGGAATCAAAGGGAGAAAAGCGGTGGGAAGGGGGGATTGGGTGGGGGAGAGGATGATGGTTGAGTGAAAGAGGGAACGAGAGAGAGGGAATGTTAGGGCTTTCGGAATGTTCTCCCGCCACAGGGCGGGAAGAGGAACGGGAGGTGCGGGGTCGGATGCCGGGAAACTTCAAAGGGATGAGAGGGCGACTCACCTGCTGCCTCGTAGGCCGAATATAGAGAGGAACAGAGAAATGAAAAAGGAAAAGAGAGGGTCGGGAGGTAAAGAGGTGAGAGGAAAGAGGGACATGAGAAGTGAAATGGAGAGGTAGGAAGTTAAGAAAAAGCTATGCTATAGAAAACAATTTATTATCGTCATAATAAGGCTGAATAAAACGTCTGGTAAAGTACGGAACTACTTAACAATAGTACTTGGTGCTTTAGGGTGACTCGCCTCAGACGCCACATTCTTCAATATTTGCATTACAGCCAATATTTACATTAGAGCTACACATAGTTTACTTCTGCATACAGTTCGGTTCTTTTGAATGTTTTAATTATAAATAATGCCGTTTTTCATCCAAAACTGATCAGATTATTAATTTTTAATTGAATTAAGTTAAAGGAAAAAGAAACATTTTGCAAAACAGTGATAAAATGAATGCGATTCATTGAAAGGAAAATTCCATGAACAACAAATTTATTTAAAAATCAAGAATAACCAAATTAAAATCAGCATAAAATGAGTTGATCAATAAAAAATTAATGCACATCAATAATCATGTGAGAGTTCTTGATGCAACATTTTCAGCACCATATGAGGTGAAATTTATACATGTAAATGACGTTAATATCTGACATATGAGTTTTAATTTTGGCTGGATTTTTTATGGAATTATATTTCCTAAATTATCGTAAATATAATTCCTGCTCATTTTCTCATTCACACCCATTACTTTAAGCTGTATTTCCGAGCCACCATGATGTCACCGTGCTACCTTAGGAACTTACTAAGGCTGTGTCCGCAATCTATAATCCATGAACAAGCCATCACAAGCAGGTATGCATTTGGATGTAGTTAAAATTGAAAATATATTGGAATTTTTACGCAGTAAAGTACATTAGGTCTGATTCGCTTTACCATTTACATGAGGTAACCGAACTCAAGACCCTTATCCCCGTCGCTCACCGTGTTCACAGAAGCTTTAACAAAAAATGACAAACGGTGTTTGTTATCAGCGCGGATTGTCTCTTCATTGCATGTCAACGAGATATGAAGAGGTCCGTTTAATTAAGCTCGACATAGGTCTGAGGTATAATCGATTTCTAACTGACGGCAATAAAAATTAATGGTTTTTATCAGATCGACCACCAAAATACAAGCGTATGGCACTGAAACAAGTTTGGAAACCGAAACAGTTCTCTGTTGACGATACCGGTTACTCCATTTTGATTACGATTCTAATAAATGCCACAAAGGCACTAACCCATGGAGGAAAAGTCCTCACTTTATCCCGAGTAGGCGGAATCACAAAACCGGTACGGGGAGAGGCAGGTAGAGGGAGTGATGTACGGGACAAAGAGGGATGGAAACGCGGAGAACACGGTCCCAAATCCCTTTGCTGGGTTTGTGAGGGAAGGGGTGAACATTTCTCTCTCTCTCTCTGTCCCATTCCCAACACAGCTCTTAGAGCTCCCACCCCTCTTTCAAATGTACTATGCACTCCGTGGCTCACATGCGGTGCGAAGCATGGTCAAGCGACAGCGGACGGTCGACCGGACACGTCGATAATGCACTAGGAGCTGCGGTTAACCGTAAGCAGAGGAAAAGCGCGCGGCGCGCGTGAGTGGGGGAAGGGGATGGGGAGAGAGGACCGCGCCCACTCTTTTACTCCATGCCGCCTCCCTCCTTCATCCCTTTCCTCTCTAAATGCCTCTCTCGGAAGGGTTTAAGTCACCCTGGGACATGCGGATAATAGTTTTTGGTTGGGAGCGTAGAGAGAGGACAGAGAGAGGGGGAGCAGGGGAGAGGTCAGCGAAGGGGTTAGGAGGACGAGACGAGGGAGATGACTGTGGGCTGGACTGGTTGCGAGGGGAGGCGAAGTGATGACAAGGGGTTCGAGCCTCCGTCTGGATAATGGCACAACACTTATTTCTCATGTCACATGAGATCAAGACAAATTAGAATTGCAAATGTAAGGCGCCTCACAATTTCCGACAGCCGACGGTGCATGCATCAATATTCATCCGTGAATTGTGGAACGCAGTAGACTCATTCTCAGGATCTCGGTATTCCCGTCCAAAGTAGTCGGTGCTTTCCTAGCGGCATGCAGTAAGGCTAGAAGGAGCCATTTCGCTCGAGCAGGAGTTTGTTTGATAGAAATATGCTAGTATCAGTGTGAAAAACCGATTAAGAGTATTCGTAAATTCTTCCAAAGTATTTATTTATCCAACTGCTATTTACCGCATGCCGAAGCCCTTGGTCCCAGTTTACGTCAGAGTTACATGCATTGCATCAATCATTTAACCTGAATCTATGTAATATTTTCTCTGGCAGGCAATATAGTATAATGCCGGTAGTATAATCCCACTCTTTGCGTAGAATTATGTTGTAGCAGAGTTATTTGTTAAATCTCTATTTAACGAGTAATGAGTAATTTAAATGAAATGTACACTTAATGAGTAATTTAAATGAAATGTATGGTAACAATTTAAAATTCGCTCCATTTGCTAATTTTTCCTCCACTACCCTCCAATACCCTTATACTTAATCATCTGAAGGTCGGTTCTATGCCAATCTAAAAAGCGTATGATGTTGCTACTGACGCAAATGAATATTCCTTTTCTGTGACTGTTAAAATCTCGATCTCCTCTGCAGACGTTAGAAGCTGACGAAAAAATGTCGGCCAGTGTAATTTTATCGTTAAGCCCAGATTGTGCCAATTATGATATTGGGACTACACGCATTAATTACTTTCCCTATTTACCTTATTATAGTCCGAATCTATTAGACCCGACCTTGATTGCGCCGCGGGTGGTAGAATTCTCACGAGGCTTAGTTTTGGAACGAGAACGTGAGAGGAACTTTGAGCAGCTACGTTTGTCGAAAGTTCTTCTGAACAACGTAGCAGTATCAGGATACTATTGGATAAATTAAAATGGCATGCACTAGTTGACTGTAGATTAAATTACAGGTTAAATGTACTGCGTAAATTTGAGACAGGTCACTCATCCGAGGATGTTAAAGGCATAGTAGACCACTACAATGCTACGGAAAATCAGATCGCGTACAGAAATCAGGGAGATATATAGTAGAATGGATGGGATTTAAAATTTTATATTTTTAGCTCGTGGCACCAGAGATAAAAAAATACATTATTTTAGGCGTGAAGAGAGTAATTACCATCGGTAGTGTACAAACATATGTTTTGTCAATATGCTGCATAAATTTCAAATTGACCCATCTTTATGATATTGTTCCCGCAAGATTTAAATATATCCTGTTATTGAATATTATTACATGCAGGAACCTTCTTTCCTGCGATCAAATTTCTTCAAAGGCATGATCGAACTGATATTTGTGCAGAGGTGTAATTATTGTGATTACACTGGCGACCTAACATCTCCGCCACAAGGCCTCATTGCAGCCTGCAATATATTATGTAGTTGAGGTGTTTTATGCATAGTTTAGAAATATTTAAACCTTTTCCTGATATATAATGTATTAAGTAAAAATAGTTTTTCAAAAATATTCTAATAAAAGTTTAGGAAAGTAAAATATATTGAAAGTAACTGCTAAATAATGATGCTACAATAAGGCCTGGAAAAACTTAAATAGAAAATCATCGCGTGCAGCGTAGATGAGTTAGAATTGTAAAGCGTTATGATAAACTGAGTAGCTTATCAAAATTGTTAGAGGGGCTAGGCTGAGAATCACTAACGGAGAGAAGGTTAAATTACAGATTAAATCCCTTGCATAAAGTCGAACGATGTCTCTTCAGCAGTGATGATGAAAATGCCCCATCGCAATACGGTAGGCAAGATTATGTCAATATTATCAGAGAAATTAAGGGTAGAACAGGGAGATTTAAGATGGTAATTTCTCCCAAGAACGATAAGGGATCAGATCAGAATTACGTTCGACCGCATTAGGGGGAAAAATATTCGGTTCAAAATGAGTGTGTAGTGTATTCACCCCCTGGCACACACCCTTGCGGTGGCTGGCAGGTCACTAAAATACTAAATATTTTCTCTACATGCCACCTTATCCTATGCTGATGTAATATGGTAAAATATATTCATTGTTACATCATGAAATCATCATCAACGCAAGAGAAAAAAATTAAATACAGTCGTCACACCCCCTCCCATCGAGCGTCTCTTCTTAATATACCACGTAATAGGATAATATAAATTAAAAATGCAATATCTTGGTGCCGAGTAAAGGTCAGTAGCTGCACAGCAGGTGATTATTACCGCTAAAGGTAGCATTAAGGACGTTTAAGCGAATGAAAACGATTTTTAAAAATTGTTTTGGTTGTGGTCATTCAGGGAATAAATGAGGATATATTATTTCAATTATCCGCCATTCGAAGGAAATGTCTCTCCGATCAATTTTCGCCTAAAAACCGTTTTAATAACCATATCTTGGGAATCCTCAACCCCAGAATCAACCCGAACGGAAGTTATCACGAGCAATTTTCTAGAACGACCGCTAAGCTATTAATAGTCTCGACGTGAAAAGACACGCAATTAACTTCACAAGGGAATGACTGAATGGACCGAAAGTGTATGTATCTATTACTATTTTGCCAATTTTAATGATAAAAAAATCCACGAATTAAAATCAGATGATATATAATACCTTATTTTTCATATTTATTTCAGAAGAAAAATAACAAGTACCCCGGTGGCTATGATTTAGTATGTTTTAACTTGTGTTTGATTCACATACTGAAAATACGTTTCGAGATAAAGCGTACTTTGGTGACCCAATTCCATAAGAAAATATCATTACATCACCATATCAATACAAGTACATTTAACGCATTGTAATTAAAAAAACAATAGTTTAAAATGCACATCTGTGTATCTTGTAACTTTCATCTTTTAAGAAGAAAGGCATTTTTAGATTGATATTAGATTTTACCGTCGTATTTCAATTTATACATGGTGCCAGATGATTCATGATGTTGCCTGAAGTCCAGATGATACGTGGATTATTTAGATTTTTCATAATTGTAAACTGAGAAAACGTAAAGAACTCGTGGTAAATGGAAATAAGACGATTTCGTAAAACCTTTGCGGGAATTATTATTTAATTGCTTATTAAATGATAGAAATACATTTGTAAAAACCATTCAACTTACAAATAATTTATATTGGCCGTAGTGGCGTGGAAGACAGAGGCGTTGCCTACTCCCTAAAAATTCAGGAGAGTACACCTGGCATGAACTTCGTATGTCCAAGTTCACAGGGAGACGTAGTTTTCGTGTTTAATAGGAATAAGGTTCAATGAATACTACACGCCGATTTTGGAGGAGATTAGGGCTGAAGATTCAGCATCTCTCGATTTTTTCAGTTCAAAAGAGCGTTATAATTAGACAAATGTTATTGAAAATATCACACATAACCATTAGCAAACATTTGGAAATGACAGAAATAATGCCTGCTGTAAAGACACACTAAAATTCGTGATACTTCAAACATAAAACCGGACTACTTACTTCGGCCGTTTAACTTCTTTTTCACATCAAAAGTAATTATTCAACGCCTGACCGTCCCATATCAGTCTATTCTGCTCATTGCGCCAGAAATGAAGTAAGGAAAGAAGAGTACCGAAGTAAATCATCACGGAACACGTACATACGCCAGTGAACATGATATGTGCCATTAATTTTAATAGCATAATAAATCAAAACTGAAAACGGGTTACGTAGCACTCTAAAAAAAATCATGTAAGTGGATTAATTTCGAGAGCAGAATACGTAACAATAGTAGCATAATGGGGATCACAGGCTGAACCAGTGCCCGGGACGTAGCCTCTATCGCGACCCTCGCTCCCCTCCAACTCTCCTCTCCGCACCTCCGACTACGTGGATATATATCCCATTCATAAGGCCGGGTCAAATCCCTCCCTCCCGTGAGATCCTCTTCCCTCGAAACCCGAGGGGCGTGGGGGGTTTCACAATTTCTCCCCACCGCTCGCCACATGGATTGGACTCACACCCTCTTCTCCCGGCTCCAAATCCTCCCCGCATCCTTCATAAAGGAACTAATGACATCATTTACGGCTATGGAAACCCACTTCGCCCGGTCGCTCGCGCTTACCCTGTGCGCCGCCCCGCCTCATCCCACCCAGTCCCAAAGCAACCCCCTGGCCCCTCCTCCGCCCATCTACGCATCATCTCTCGTCCCACGCCCCTTCTCCCCTCCCCCTAAAAATTCAACCGGCTTCATCCCATAACACCCCTCCCAAAGAGTGTGGTATGACCCACCGCTCTCCTATTACCCCGGCTATCCTTTCTCACAGCAGAGGGTTCTCCCTTCTCAGACTAACCCCCAAGCCCAAAGCCCCCCCATCCCTTTTAGGGCCCCACCCACCGAAACCCTTGCTCACAACGCACACCCCTGACTGTCCCCTAACCCCCAACCCCCTCCGGTTTCCCAATTTAAATCCCTCCGCCTATGTATCCCTTTCTAGGTTTTTTTTGGCGTCTCCAACCCTTTCTTGTGGATCCTCCTACGCACGCAAGCCTCTCCGAACATACAACCCACCTTCTCCCTTCTCTTTCGCCTTGTTTCTCTCCTTTCCACATCAAAACCATCATTCCCTCCCTCCGACCACTTTGTTTGCGTGTGTCTTGCTTTCGTGGGTTTTCCGCGGGGCTGGCTGGCGCTCCCGTGTACCTTCCACCGTCGAAAACAGAGAGGGAGCTCGAATTTCTTCCTGTTGCCCCGGAGGCAGGGGAGTTTTAGCGCGCTATAGAACCTCCAGCTTCCCCACTCGGTTTTGCGTGGCAAATGCGTGAACTTTCAATGTTTCGAATGAAAGCATTTGTTTTCTTCTTTTATGCCGGAAAGCTTTGTTTTGAAAAGTACGACTAGAACCGAGGGGAAACGAGGAGAATTTACAGCATCACGGGATAACTTAAATAACACCTACAGTGGAAGTTTATGAAATTAAATTCGGGTCTTCTTCGTGAAGGTAGTGAATGAGAAGATATGAATAAAAAAATTAACCTAAACCAACCAAGTGTAATTTATTATTCTGAATGTTCCCGTAAAATGTCCTCACTCGTGTAGAAGAAACAAGCATAAATATACGTCAAGGCTAATTATATTAATAATCCCTCGATTTTGTTTCAATTCGACGACAGGGAAATAAAAATTTCGTCGTTTAAAGGTACGCTCAACACTTACACGATCACAAACCAAAGATCAGTAAATTAGATACGTAGTGTTTGCGATCCTCGGCTAAATGAATGCAGTCTATCTAGAGTAAATGTCATTCTGCCATTGTTGATATAGCTAAAATTAAATGCACTGGGTTCACGTGAAATGTGAACCGACGATCGATACGGTAGTCCCTCCTTCATTAGTTAATGTTTGAACATTATGCTTTTACGGGTTCTTATTTGCTAACAGTTAAGTTTCCCGTAGTTTATCGTACTCAATCCATTGGAACGAGAAGCCACAGAGTGTACTCAAATGGACGCTGCGTAAAAGCTAGCAAGAGATGAAATCAAAATAGTCCATGCATTGGTGAATTCAATGGACTTATAGAGTACCCGGATGTAATTTCACTCAAAGAAAAAACCGGCAAATGTTTTATTCAAGTGTTGAGAACCCTTTAAATTTCAAACAGCACAAAATAGGATCAGAGATGTTTGGCAATGTACCATCTGTGGCAGAGCCCTTGGGGATAGCATATCAGATAACTCATGCTCTGTGCAATCGAGACACATCCCCACAGTAGAATTTCAGCTAAACATCCAAAATGCATGTGCATTTACGATTTAATTAATTTCGAAATGCAGTTACGACTTTGAAGTGCATCCTCTTGGGAGGGGTGCTGCTGCATTAACTTTTCCTGACTGAGAATTATTATTTTAAGATATTTAATTGACTGAAAGAATCAAAGTCGTAGACTATAACCCAAGAGTCTCAAATTGAGATAATTTTAAAACATTAACATAAATGCATGTTTATTTCCCTCGGGAATAGCTGCCTAAATATGGAATTAAGTCTTTTTGTTTATAATTTTAAAATTAAATAATGGATCAAGGAGTATTATTTGCTAAGGCCATCAAGGAGATAAAGCAACCAGTGACTAGTAGTACTTTAAGTTTCACCAGTTCTTAAGTCACTTGGAACATTGATGCGGTGCCATTTGATCATGATTGTATTCAATCATTATCACTGTGAAAATCACAGGGGCGTCGATCACAATTTGATCGATTATGTAACCACTCTTAAATATTACAAAACTCGACTACTGAGTTCCCTCTGGCTCTCACTCTGGTACATTATTATGCTTTCACTTTTAAACTGCCATTAACTTAGGAACGCAGTCTAAACATTACGTCTTCATCAAACAACTTCATTAAAATAGTTTTCGTAAATGTGTTATTGCTAATTAAATTTTTGGAAACAATCAGATTTTTCCTCTAATACTACGTTGACCACTCACTCACTTAAATAATGATTTTCGTCAGTTTTAGACATTAATCCTACCGTAAATTGTGATTGAGGACACAAAATTGCTTTCTTTTACATTGCAAAATTACTTCAGCCAGCGCTTTTAAATACCACTACTAATCGAGTCTACCTTTGAATCCACAGCTATACGAGTAAGCTCTTCTCCCACTCTTCAGCAACTTCTCGGTCTTTGAGATACGACTCATACTTAAAATAAGAAAGAAATATAGCCCTCGAGAAAATTTCAACGGTTGGCCACCCCGATACTCGACTTCCTACCCGTCAAACTCATCAACTTGCCTCGATAAATTTCCGTCCACTCTTTCCCTCCAAATTACCAATATCAACCCCCTTTTCATCATGTTCCAATTTCCACTCTCTCCCCTCCTCACTTTAGGTTTGTCACCCGCGACTTATGATGCAACTGATCCGTCCTCATTTGCTCTTGCGTCGCGCATGATACCGCATCCAGGCGAACTTAAGTTACGGGTTACATTTGCATAAAGCCGGCTGTCGGAATTATAATAACGATGGCTTCAGCGTCATCATTTTCGGTCGCACTACGACCACAACAACTAGGATTTCTGGCACTCGACCCGCACACATTACTCACTTCGTACTGCGTTTCGGTCAATCGAAAAGTATACAGTTGCATTCGATGGAGAAGCACCCACGAGCGCGACGAGTCTATTGAAGAACCTAGAAGGATAACGGCGCCTTGGCTTATTTGTTCAAGTCGTATTACATGAGTGGCAGATATTGCCTTGAATCCTCACATCACGGGGAGTAGCCACACTGAGTCACACTCTTTTCGCAAAATTAAACTGGAGATACAACTGAAGCGAAGTGACCTGATGACGAGCCAAATGATTTATGTAGGATATGAACAATATTCACGAGCAAAAATTGATGCTGATAGAGGTAGGGAATTAGAAGAAGGCAAAAATGTTTTCATAAATATAAAACAATGCATTAGAGTAGAGGTGGTGTCTTTACCTAACCGGTGTTTTACGGTAAAAAGTTTGTCTTTTACAAACAACAAAGAAAGAATCAGCTATTCAGTAAATGTCCTCGGCCAATCAAACGTAAGGAATTTAAAACAAACACGAGTGACTAAATTGAACAATCAAACCATCACAAAATTCACGTAAATATTATAACTAATTAACTACCGTGAGATTTCACAAATAAGCTTTTCTTTGATAGGGAATGAGTGATTTAAGGGGATTTTGTCAGTTTCAATTACGGATTTCAAGAGACTTAAATCCATAGAACAATTTTTGTGTCACACAGCTCACCCAGATCTTCGAGCACTCTGGTGTCCTCGCATTTATGAAAAATAAACTAACTGAGAGGATGCGCGCAAGCTCTTCTCGACATCTGTCGCGTGTAAGCCACTCTTCGGTTTTTTTTAGTCAAAGAGACCTCGTTAAAAATTCAAACCAAACCAATGTGATAGATGAAGAATGCTATTAGGCTCTGTGTGATTTCAGAAGGGACGAGAAACGATTTTAAAATGCCGACGGCACGCTCGTAAAAGCTTTGATTCCTTCTTAAGAGAGCGAGGTAAAGGATTGGGGGAGTAGGTGGGAGGGTCGGGTGGTCTGTTTCATTGCGGGAATAATCCCCAGGCTACGTCACTCGAGTCCCACTCGTCCCCATGCCTCCCACCGCCCCCTAACACCACTCCATCCCTTCGTAAAAGGGAAAAATAACTCGCCAGCCAACCACCGCGCCCGCCCGACACGCCTATGAGTTGGCGGGATGGGATTCTAGTCGTTGGGAGGGGGTGGAGGGAAGAATAAGTTGGAGAAGGATGTGAAGGGATCCCAATGGGGAGGGTTCGGGTACACGTAGTGGGATGTGGGAGGGAAGGACGAATCGAAAAATCATTCACTTACGTGGCGTGCGAGGGATCCTAAACCGCGACGTGCGTCGGTACCCATACGGGAAACGACCCTTTTGATGCACGAATGAAACATCATTGTTGTCTTCAACCCAGTGACGTACGAGTGCTTCACTTAGCGATCGCTCTTTTCCCCACGTCTTGCGGGGCCATGAATATTGCTTTTGAAAGGCCACGTCGGCTTGTGTGAAGGAAAGACGCTTTCTCATGTAGGTACGTACGACTCAGACGTGGAATTGTGTAGTATCTCGTGGGAGGTGGAAGGGTAAGCAAGGCGAAAAGTAATAAACCTCACGTCGCGCTGCCGTAATTCAAACTGCTTCGGAGAGTTTCATGGGAATATAGTTCTATCATAAGCATAAGGAAGATTTAAGGTTGGTATCATATTTTTTTATAACGTGCTGAAAATGAAACAGGACAAAAGCACCATGGGAATTCGTGACTATACATGCCGAGCACAACTCTTGGTTGAAATATGTTGAACGGTCGATGAAAATAAATTTTATGTCGAATAGTAATTAAAAATAGCAAATATTTCCACCGTTCTTCTACGATTCTTCAACTACTATACTTAGTTTCATGAAAATAAGGCATGACACGACTACACAAACGGATGTCTACACTATGTCTTTTTAACAAAAAACACCCCATACCTCCTAGAGAATGAATATCAAATCTTACTTTAGCTCGTATATTCTCTTCTAATTTCAAAATATCCGTCTGAAATAATGCCCTGAAAATACTCTATTGTGCATAATTTCCCCGGTACGACTATGTTCTTCGGCTCGGCCTTAGGTATGAAAGTTAGTCTTTCGTAGCAAAGATTGAAGGTAAATAATTAAATAACCTTATAACTTACCATGCTAGGAATAATTAATGGTAATCTAACGGTTAAGGTAGGTTTTCGATGGACAACGGTAGTTCCTTTGCTTCTCCCTCAAAATACTATCTGACATCCAACACTAAGAGCCCTCTTCAATTTAGTATACGTACTTCCCACCTCCCTTCATGCTAATAATAATAAATTTCAATGGCACAGTTTCAACGTGTAAAAATAATTCACTTTTGACGGGTGAGTAGGTATTTATTTTCTAGTGTTTCGCATTAATGTGAATTTCTGAGGGAGGGCTAGTCGGGATTCGCTCGTTAGTTGGCTTGGTATCCATATAAAAGTTGATTTTGCATGTTCATTTTCGTTCCTTTTTGCGGGTGGTGACCTAACACCCCCCCACACACCCTTGCGGCGGCTTGCGGGGTATTATGTAGATGTAGACGTAGATTAATTAAAACCCGGATCCTTCGATGCCCGGTTGAGTGGTTTAGCCAGCTAAGTTACCGAGGTGTCCCCCTACACGCCGAATATCTTAATAACAACTTTTTTATTTCTCGATAAATGTATTAAACACCATATAGAGACAAAAAATTTAAAAAGGCAACAGTTATTTTCATTTTCTTACGTGTTACATGATCGACGCCATTTCCTTACTCAGTAATCACTAATTCCAATACATCAGTAATGACCCAACCAAAGTTGAAGCTCTTCATTTAGTCAAAAAATATTCGAGCAAATGCTCATTGGTGTGCTTTTTCATTCCAATCCCCTAAAAAATAATATACTCCCTTGTGATTTCCCTCCGTCTCGGTGTCCTTTTGCACCCCTCACACCGTACCATCTGGGTGGTCGGACCACTCCCCCCGTCAAACGAAACAAGTTTCCTCAGACGAAGCTAATGACATCCTTTGCACGCATATAACCCGCGGAAGTTTCTTTTTTTGGCTTCTATTTGATCCGGAGCACTCGAGACGGACGAGTGTGCGAATCACGGCTTTATAAATCCGTGCACTGTGGGGTCGGCGGCGGTTGCTAATGAAAACGCCGGCGGAAGGGGGGACGGCGAGAGGAAGGGGGAAGGGGAATCCAGGGGCGTAAGTCGGGTTACCGAGGAGCCAAGGGGGCGATGGAGGAGGAGCCGGAGCGGGTGAGAGGAGTTGATTTGGGGTTGCGGCCGTGGAGGGCGGCGGAAGCAATTGGGACGGAGGGAATTGCAGGGCGAGAGGAGGGAAAGGGGGAGGGGCAACGGGGGGGGGCGGGGAGAGGTGAATGTGGAGAGGGCCGAACAAGGGCGGAAGAGCGGTGCAGAGGTGTAATGGGAGACGAGTCGGGTCGTATGATGTAGGGAAGTCACCCTGAGGACACTACGTAGGCAGTAAACGTAACGGCGAAAAAGGGGTTTAGGGAAACCAGAGTGTGCGGGGAGATAAAAGGACAAGGAGGAGGCGGGGGAAACAGAAGGGGACGATGACCAGAAGGGGTGGTGGAGTGCAAAGGACCTCAGGGAGTGAGACAGAAGGGAAGGGAGGGAGAGTGAGTTTGGACACGGATTGGTGCCGTGCAAATACTGGTGGAAAAAGTAAACTTCTTCCCGTTCGAGTACAAAATGATTCATTTTATCGGGGATGCTCCGGATAAGGGAAGCCGGCTTTTGCGTCTCCCTTTGCTTTTCCATGAGGGCATTGGTCTTATTTTACTGCCGCCATCCGATGTGAAATCCTCACACTTTTTCGCACGCAAAGGTTGGAATAAAATCAGTCAACGTTTTAAAATGTATGTGACATCGCCAAATGTAGCACGTACAAATTTAGCGAAGATGGATAAAATATTTCTCAAGGGGAAACTACATGGGGATATATTAATAATATTTTTACTATTGACACAATGCATGAATATGACAAACGCGACCGTGGTACATAGGTGAGATTCTTATGAGGAAGAAATTAGTAAATTTTAACTTCCAGCCATACCTAAAATTAGGCTTTTCATTTACGAGTTCTACACTGAAAGGGAGCAACCAGAAGTATACATCTGGATACCTAAGGTGTCGTTAGGATATTGCTGGTAGACAAGCGCTTTTCTCGACGGAAGAAGGATTGCTCCTGGTTATTTCGTAATGATCTAATTAAAACCAATGTTCCCGGGGTTGTTCCTTCAGCTTTATAGCAGTAATTCCAAGAAAACTATATTCTGATCAATAAAATACGATGAGTCGCAAGAAATATTTTAAAAGTAATTTTTTATTGAGCAATCCGTGAATTACACATTTCACGGAAATTTTATCTGAGGCTTCGCTTTAAGAACGTATCGATCAGAGGAGAACATTACCAACGTTCATTAAAGATTCTACACAATATATCACCCTCATTACTGGCAAATATTTCGATTCATACACTAAGCCGCAAGATGAGATAGGAATTGACAGGGTGAAAATGTAAATCGCTACGGGTTAATAATACATGTCAATTCAAGTAGTAGTAGTTTTGAGGGGAGGCGACCGACAGCTAAGGTCATTTGCGCCATAGGGGATGGATAGGAAAGGATGAAGGGTGGAGAGAAACCCGGCGTCGGCATTAGCCTACTCTTTACGAAAGGCGCCAAGGGGTCCACAGTTTAACGTCCCATCCGACGGACGGCGTACTCACTCAAAGTGCCCTCCACAAAGCACCTCAAGTAGGGATCGAGATACCTCTGAAAAATATTCAACACCGCCGGGATTTGAACCCGCGCCCTCAGGGTGGGAAGCCAGTACGTTAGCCCCCGCACCATCTCGATCCCCGTCAATTCAAATGATACGCTGTATCTATTATAGTAATATAGCCTAATTATTCAATGAAAAAGGGGAAAATCTCAATGTTTTCTTTATTCTAAAGAAATAACTCCTTATGCTATCAACCTCCTTCTGAGATTACTTTGCACTATTAGAAAGTCCATCGTTTTCCAAAACTTGGCAATAGATACTGGTAAAAGCTGGGTACAAGGGAGGAGGAAAAGCAATATTCCCAGCAGCGGACGCTTAGCTCCCCCGGAAGCGATGATAAACGAAAAGACTCGAAACGCCGAAGCTTGGGAAAAACTGCTCAGAAACGGAATTACGGGATGAAGTCGTGTTAGCGGGGAAGATTACAACCCCGGGCTAAAGGCTTGACCCGCTGTATTGGACCAGTTGACCGGATATGAAGCGAGGGAGGAAACGGGACGAGGGGAAGGGACAGTGGGGATGGGCTAATTTGGGCAGGGAGGGCAAGGAGCAAAATGGGACGATGGGCAGAATAAGAGTTGGTCGGTGTGGGGAAGGAAATCGTAGAAAGGGGGAATATTAGAAAACGCTGGCCGAGATGGTGCACATAAAGTAATGGTGGATGGGCTCGAAGCCGGTGATGAGAAATCTCTTTACGGACCGTGCCCTCGGAATTAAATAATTGGGGCTCAAAGAAAGCATCCCCGTAGCTCCAAAATAACTGTCGTTATAACCTGCCATTCGGTGATGAGAGAGTATGGCGAAGGATCTAAATCTAACTATATATGTTGTGCTCAAAAGTCATTATTAAAGGTGTTTGGCAAGAAGTAAACAAGAAGCAAGTGTAAACAAACTCAATTCTCTTTCATTTTCACGATAAAATTAACCTTTTAGAGTCCTACATATAGTAAGAGAATGTGTCATTATAGAAGAAATACATGGTTTACATATGCACGTACATTTCATTTACCTGACATGGAAGTCTACTTAAATTTAATTTCTGCAATTCCCTCGTAGCACGATTGGTTTGGAGTTTTGATTGCCGTTAGAAAAATTAACATTCGACCTACTCACCAATTATGATTGTTTGTACACTTAAAGGATTATTTAGTAAGTCTGAAAACGCTGCGGCGTTTCATGTTAAGTTGCTCCATTTGCTATTCGTGAAATTTTAAGTTTCAGTGGGCACAGCCATTTTAAAACATGACATTTTGTGACAGATCATTCATTTTGAAGTTAGGCGGGCAAGGATGATGTTAATGAGAAAGGGAATAATTAGAAGAAAGGCAGGAAGAAACAAAATTTAATCAGCTACCCAGAGCATAAGCCCTTGGCAATAATGTAAATTAGAGGGAGTTGCAGAAGAAGAAGCGATGCAAGTTAATGCGGAAGCAGAGTAGCTGTAGTAGGGAATTAAGGGAAAGGTAAACGACGAGATGGACATGATTGATGACTCGGACCATGGAAAGAGAGGTTGACGAGACCTCCGGGAAGTAAGCTTATTCTTCGAACTCGCCCGATCAACTCCTCGAATGTTTATTAAGGTATCCACTTAGATATGAAAGAGGACGAAGCACGTTCACTATAGAAATTATGAACAAAAACAACGTGGTTGACTTAATGGTTAGCTCATTTAATGGAAATTTCAATCTTGGAAAATAAAAGACATACATTTTGGTTAAATTTCCTTCTAGTGTATTTTTTTCGAAATCAAGCCCTAAGTTTAATCCATGCTTTTGAAAATAGGATAATTTTGTTTGAAAACGGCCGACCGTGAAATGACAACAATTTTAAAAATGAGCATACAGGTAAACAGGCTTTCTTAGCTACGCTTGACCAAGAATATTCAGCCCGGTTGAGTCAAATTCCAGAGCACGAACAGCAAAGACATTTAAAGACGCATAACAAAAACAACAGGAAAAGTATAAGTTGAAGAAACAAGCATTAAACCTACTCCAAAATATATTTTATATAAAGCAAAAATATAATACATATGATTATAGTTACCTATCCAGTCATTTACATACATGAGGTAGTAATCCTCCGCGGAAATTATGGGGAGGTTTCATTTGGGGCTGCTTACTCAGCCATGAATGAAAATTCTGGGCTGAATTTAGGCACTTTAAATCAAGCCACCATTGCAAGCAAAATGGCTCAATCCAGGTGACTGTCCATTTTATTTAAAATATAGTAATTAGGGCCAATTAAACTAAGGATTATGCCCGAGATCGTGTACGAATTCGAAAAAAATGAATACAAGTATTTTTACAATTAATACTTGTATTTTTATGACAGTGAAAATTTGTATTTATCAATGCCCACATTGCATAATGGTCTCAATTCGGTTTTCTTTTTAATATCGGATCCTGACTTTTTCGAAATAGTTCTTGGAAAAAATTATGAATATCTTAAAAGATAGTAACAGTTTATTGGCATGGAAAAACTCAACTTTTGACCGTTTAAATATAGCAGTTATTTAGTCATACCGTAAAATAGATTTGTGAGGATACGCAAAATCACTTAATGGGAAAGCCGACAGGATTAACACGTAGGTTAAGCATGAATGGGAACATATTATACGACGAAAGATCATGGAATTGGAAACGGTATTTAATGTTGAAAAAAAGCGAAAACTTAAGCACAAAACCCTGGCCCGCAATTTGTTTCGTGAAGTCTGCATCTCCTGTCCACTTCCTAATACTGACGCCCGGGGATATGGCAGAGGAGTGGGGAAGAGAGAGAGAATAAATGGAGCGGAGACGGAAGAGGTAAGTTATGGACAAGAGTTTTGAGATGCGGATGGAAGTTGAGGAGTCCTCCAAAACTCACACACATACAAAACACCCCTTCAACCCCCTTCTAGTGGATTTGCTCTCGTGGGAGTCGCCTTCGGGTAGGGTTTGGGGTGAGGGGTCTGGGTGTAGGAGGGAAAGTACAGAGGGCGGGGATGATGGATGAGGGGAGAATGACCGTGGAGGAATAGGACGACGATGTGGTCTGGAGGGGTGGGGGAAAATGGCTACAGAGGGAACGGATGGGGGGGGGAGGGGGTAGTGAGTGCGTAGGTCATAGAAGGGGGACTAAATTGGATTACTGTGCTACGCGCGGTGGGCTATATGGGAGCCTAAGTGGAATGGGCGGCCACTCTAGGGACGGCAAAATTATGGACGTGGAGGGACACCCTGGTGCACGGCTTGCACTTAAAATTTATTTGTGTGATTTGTTTTTGCGACTGATGGGAGGAATTATCGGTGAATCAAGAAAAACCTTGTGGGATCAATGGGTTATCATTACGGTTTACGTGAAGGCGAGGGCGTTCTCACGATCTACTTCCGTTAAAGGGCTGAAAGGAAGCTTAGTTGGACTGACGCCTATCGTCTGGTCGAATCATAAGAAATCGGCCGATGAATTAGCGATAGGATAAAAATCCAAAAATCTACAATTGGAAGAGTCGTGAAAAAGACATCACCGCTGCGGACGAAAGAGACAAAGGAGACAGAAGTGGTGCGTTGGGAACGCCACTTATCTCGAGGATACGTGGCATGTCTAGTCGAGTGAGCGCCTATCCCACTTCACACCTGGGTAACTCTGTGTAGAAACGTAAGATGGAGTTCTGCTCTCTGAGCACTAGTAAGGATGGCAACGAGACTTACGAGCAAATTCACCTAAGCTGGAGGATCGATGATCGATTCTCTCGGTTGCCACGCGCAGCTGGTCACTAGCCGTACTTCAGATTACCTGGCCTTCCACACCGCTGCATACGCGTGGTTATTTTCAGAAAATGACAGTTTTTAGATAAACACCCGATCCTTTCGCTTCCTTGGATCCTTTTCAACACATCAAGGCTGAATAAGGGCATTCGCTTGCATGACTTATTTTAAAATCTAAGCGCCACGTTATTAAACCTAAAGGTTAAGCTTTAAAAATAATGATGCATCCATCATTGCCCACACTGAAAACCAGGTATGCCGGATTTTAAATTTATCCGTTTGATCTTTTCAACAGCGTTTTCATAATCGTCAGTAGAAAAATAGAAAAAAAAGGACATTGGTTTTATTACCCGTCTTGAGGACTTCTCATTCCACCACTTTTATTGTTTTCCAAAATACTAACGCTCCGTCACATATGTCTTCAACCTTTCTCTCCATGACCGCTGCATTCTTGGTTTTAGGGGCTGATGCTCGCACAGCACACAAGAAATTTACGACTTACCATTGCTGTATGTCTATCAAAATAATTTATTTTTTTCGGTATTATCTCAACCGAATTCTGGAGATGACCAAGCAGTGGACAAAGGCCATCCCCTTTAAAATATCACATCTGGTCGTAACTCCTTGCATGGAAGTGAAAAATAAATGCGTAGTAAAAACTCTATTCCACCGAGGAGCAAAAGAAACAATCTTGAGAGACATTCTATTTCAAAAGTGTTTTAAGCTTTAACATTTCTGCAGCCTATGAATATAAAGGATATTTGCTTTCAATCACTAAGAGCATTCTCCTCTCACAATTTAGGTGTGTCCTCTTCCAATCCCTACAGCATGCCAATTTAAAGGCCAGGCGACGCCGGTAGCGGCTGCTAAAAAGCCATCTATCACCGACGTCCACGGCCACCCTCACGGAGGGCATTAGTGCAAGCGGACGGCCATATGTTTTGGCCTTTCCGTCACTGCACTTCCCCCACGTCACATCAATCCGGACCTGCGGGAGTGTCACTTCTTTCATGGCTGCGCTTTCAACTCCTCTCCATACAGGAGAACGAGAGTTGTTCCACGGATTTTCCCTCCAGCCTCAGTTTGTGATTTTTTGAATTTCCCCCACTTGAAAGAGTCCTTACCTGTAAATAGTCACCTAAATATGAAACGGTGATCGCTTAAAATTTCCAAAGGTTTCCTCTATTTTACTCGGAAATGGGACGTTTGACTGTATTCCTGCATTACCGCATTAGAATGCCATTAAATAATGTAATGCTCTTTACAGTATTGCTTACTCTGCTTTGCCTGTTTTCCCTTTCATCCCTCGTCTCTCTCTGTGGAGGTACCCTCGCCTTACCTGCAGCTTTGGGTCACCTGTGTCCTTGGAGGAGGAGACCAGCGTATGTTGCATGTCCGTATGGAAGTGAAATTTCGCCTTCTTACTTTTCAAATTCTAGCTTGCACGAATACATTTTTAAACTGTTTACTGCATCCTAACATACAATAGTTTGTTAGTTGATAGTATGAGTAGTTGTATGCGTATAAGTTGAAATGACTTTGGCATGAATGTATACACCACTGTGGGTAGAGGTTTGCATGGATGGGTTGATTTTGCATGTGTTTTCTTTTCTTTTCCGGGTGGTGACTTAACACTCCCCGTCACACGCCCTTGCAGCGGCTTGCGGCGTATTATGTAAATGTAGAAACCACCCTGACATACAAAATACAATGAAAGTTACCTTCACATTTTACATATCTATTAATAGTGCTTATTTCCATGTTACGTGGTCCTGAAAAGTTACGACATTGAAAATTTTGAGTACTCAAGTGTTTCCAATAATGCGAAAATGAACAGAGAACTACAGATAATTAACCCAAATCACTTCTAAGTTCAACATAAAGAAGTAACTATATAGCCCGTACAGCAGCAAGCCGCTTCTATCATGATTCAATTTAGTGTTAATATTATAGCAGGTACATCCTTTACTGGAGTCACACAGTTTTGTTATGGGTCCGATATCAGGGTCTTGCAGAATATTTAAGATGCGCTCTAGTTTCTTTCTTATTCCGCCACCGAGTCCTTCTCCTCTCATCAATTCTTTCCACTCAGTCCTAAGAAATACCAATTACCTCGATTTCATAAATTTAGCAAATCTGTTTGGATATCATTCCATATTTTTTGTCCATTTATTGAATTATAGTTTCGGAGGATAATTTCTCTAATATTTCACTTTTTGAGATCCGCAGTGAAATGAGATTACAAGAAGAATGTTTTATCTGAGAGAATCTTTACACAGAAACAAATTGGGTGACAATTAGTTCTCGAAACTGAAGAGCACCTACAATAATAGGAATGTTTCAACGTGAACAGCAGTGTAGAAATACATACTTTACGGACGTACAAACAGTATGTACGACACAGAAAAAAAAGAAACTCATCGACAAAACAACGGAAATTCCTCAAATCGTTTATTACGAGTATAATGAATTTGAAGTTACTTACTGACTTGTGAACTCATATGTGCTTTTTCCCTATAAAAGCTGGTACCAAGTGGCTGGAGAGCAAAGAATAGGGCAACGTTTACAGGGAATGAAATACTGTTGGGAAATAAAATTCCTTTTTATTACGATGCGGATCAAGGTGAGTACTAAAGAATGAGATTTTCAATTCTATCAATGATTTGGCCAGTATAAAATGTTTAAAAAGGCTTGGAATTAAATCGATCGCACCCCATTCCCCTTCACTTCCTTCACAAGTTATGAATTTTCACCCAACACCTGATCATCCGATGAATTATATCAAGCGTCCTAAATTTAAATGTCTACCCCACACGGCAGGATTTCCCCTTTCGTTTCCATTCCGAGCCCTTCAGCCTCAGGCAAACCGTTGGCCAAACCCTTGAAATTAAACCATAGCCGTAAGCTAACAGGAAAACCATTTCGAGATTCTTCTCCAAAAATTAGGAGCTGGTAGCAAATAATCTATAGCCGTTGCTTTTATTTCTTTCTTCCTCCCTTTAACTCATAAATAATCATTGTTCATGTACACCGTGAAATCAGACTGTTGCATGTGATGGAAGCGAAACACACGAAGAAGCTGCATCCATCAAACAGAGAAGTACTCCATCACTTCGTATACCAGTGCGGCCAACGACAGCAGAGGGCGTCATAAATTTAAAACCAATCCATTACGCAGCTCCTGACATTTTGTCGGTTGAATAACAGACTAAAGATACGGAAACAATCGTTTTGCTATCGCTGGTTGCATGCGTTCTTGTTACGCTATCTGACATACGATCGAATTGTTTTGCGGAGGAAGTACTGTTTCGCGGAATTATAGGTTCAGTGCAGGATAAGATAAAGTTTAAGATTGATTTCAATGGGAAGCCACAAAATATTAATAAAATGTGATCAAGGCTTCGTTGGTCACGTATTATAATTAATTATTTCTACTGAAATAAATATTTTATAAATACTAATTATATTTTTATCTCATCCAATTAATGGTATTTAAGCCTTTATAACAATCCGAATTGCCTACACTTATCTAAATAGAGACCACTAATTTTAAGGACTAATGTGTATCCTCATATCTTTAAAACCGAAGTATTTAAAACATAAGGTTGAGATGTAGTTACGTTTTGTTAGTACAATTTTAATCATAAAATCGCAACAATTTGAAATATCTGAAATTTTGTCTAAAACTACGCGAGAAGATGCAGTAGGAATGCGAATGATTTGCGTGTTATAATTTAATCCGAAAAATACTCTGTTTATGTAACAAAGTATCCGCTACTTTCAAAAAATACCGTGATTGATAGTTTATGTTTCGTTGAAACTCAAACTACAATAAACATAGGTGTTTACAGTGATATGAAACACATGCTAAGAAAATTAAACTTATGAATTCATAAGGAAAACAGGTATGTACCAAAAATTGTATATAAAATATATTTTTGATAAACACGGTATGCTTAAGTTCGATAATAGATCAAACTAAAGGATTCAACTTATTCAAAATATATGGAGGTGCAATATGGTGCCTTCGGGTATCGAATAAAATCATAAATTATTATAATATTTTTATAAATTTAAGATGTGATACAATGTGCTCCAAAACTTAGAGACCAGATTATATCATAAGCCAAATTACTAATTAATACAAGAGGATGAAGTGTGTTAAGGGATTTGGTATGAATCATTCAACATCCACAAAGTTTACTCAGAAATGGTGCCAACAGTTATCACTCCAGTGTAAAATGAATCGAAAATGAACATTGTGGTCACCTTTTAAACAACATTGGTAATGAATTGTTAGGCAGTGTGATTTTTTGTGATAAAATCGTGCTTTTATAGCTATGATCATAAAACAAAACCCCAATTGATACATCGGAAGAGCTCAAACTCCCCTCGGTCAAAAAAGGCGAAAATGAGTAAATCAAAATTCAAAGTCATGATGATTGTTTTTCTTGACAGTCGTGGATTTGTCTACGTCCACTGGGTACCCAAAGGTCAGACTGCCAATCTACATTATTACGTCAAACTGCTGCCCTTCGTGAACGAGTGAGGAGACGAAAACTCGATTTGTGGTAGCGAAAAGGCCCCGAGACAGAAGCGAAAATGCACCAAGACAATGTACCAGCCCATTACGTCTTGTCTTTTGTAGGACCACACACCGTACTCGCCCTGCCTGGCTCCCGGTGACTTTTTTTATTTTCTAAGGTCAAATCTGAGCTTAAGGGGGACAAGATTTGACAGTGTGGAAGCGGTGAAAGCAAAAGCGACGGATGTTCTCAACAACCTGAGAGAAGCGGACTTCCAGAGCTACTTTGAACAAAGGAAAATCCGTGTAGAGCGTTGCAGGGATCGGCATATAGAGTGCATTAAAGGCTATAAACTTAATAATCTAATTGATGATGAATAAAATGTTTTGTAGCATTAGTCATATTATTGAATTGCCACACCTCGTAGAAGTGTATGTGATAATTTGGATTGTTAGTCATCTCTTTAATCAACATAAACTATCGTATACTAAATTTCGTATTTTAGGCGTTAGGCTACTTATGTAAACTATATGTTAAACAATGCTATTGATCCCCACACATAAGTGAGGAACAAATCCTTGTAAACAAATATAAAGTAAAAATTATTGAAATGGATAAGCATTATTTAAGGGAAATTGTTATGAATAGAGTGTAATTACACTAACCTGATGTGAAATGTAACTACGTGAAAATATATTTAAACAGCCTGTTGTTTTTTTATAAAGCTTTTCGAAGAAACTGCGATACATTACACGAAATAAATTAATTATATTTCATAAAAGCATAACGTCTTGAAGAGTGAGTGATATCGAAAATAATATGAATTTTCAATTACTGTAGTCAATAGAACTTGTAATGTACTAGTGGAATTCCTATCTAGAAGGTACCGTTCACCACCTGAGTAAAATCATCGACTTCAGCACTGTCTAATGTGTATGCGTTTTTTTTTTAATTTTGATAAACTGTGTAGAAACGAGATATCCTAGGCAGTGTGCCTCAGGCTGAATGAGAAACACAGTAACTGGTGCCCTAAAAGGACCGAGTGATACCAAATTATCTACACTCTACGGATTCACATTACGCCAATGGCGCAGATGGACCTCGCTCTTGTGCTAAGATCTTACAGATCTTACATATCTTACATCTTGTATTTTCTGCATACAGAAAGTCGTGGGTTCATTACAACCTCGTAACATCCAATATCCCGCCCTTCCCATGATTCTTCGCGTACATAATCAATCTCCCAGGGACTCAACCGCCGCGAGCCCCATTACATGTCCCTCACCCTTGAGAGTCCTCGCGCACGCACGACAAATGCGTCGACACAAGAATGCATTAAGTAAATTTGATGACATCACCGAGGGGAGATTCGAGTTAAGGGTGATCGTGGACTCGCCACACTGCCTTCATGCGCTCCTGATGTCACTTTTCCGTGTACACCGTATCGCCCCCGACCACTACATAAAGTCCAATTTTTTTCCCTATTTTTTTGCTTTCACATTGGCCACGACTGCCTCATCGCCTCCCTTCAGAGGAGAATACACGAAAAGAGCGTCTCATCTGTCCCTCCGTTCCCCAATTGCATGGTAGACCACTTGATTTCTTTCACAATTACCTGCGCTCTAAAACTCCTGACGAAACTTTGTAGACATAGAAACTCACCGTACTGACTACCGTAGTGTAATGTGAAAGTAACATTTTGCGTCTCAAGCAGATCTGAGTGAACATGAGCCAATTCCGCGTGATCAGTAATAAATCCAACCTTCTCTTATGGACATTACTTTGCCCCAGGTGGATATTCTCGACATTCTCCGTCAAATTTTCGATGAAAATGTTTTTGCTGGAACGTGGCGCCGTGCTGATAGATACTGGGAGGGCACCAAAATTGCTTTCAAAATACTGAACTCAGTCTCGAAATCAGATATTTCTCTTAGTTTATTGACGTCATCCATCGCGAAAAAATTACGGCTATTCCGTTTTAAGTCCGCTACTGCGAAAAAACAATATTCCACACTGCGCAGGTGAGCTCTTTACCGCTTCGCGGGCAGTGGAGAAATGGGGCTAAAAAGCGATGTAGCATGATGCTTACGCCACGTTCAATCATACGTTACCTTGCATCGCTCGGCCGATACTGTCTCTTCGTAATTGAAATCGAATTGCAATCCCATGCGAGTTTTTTTTATTGCGTGAAATTTGAAATAGAGCATACTCGTGACAGATATCATATCAAATTCAACCTCGAGTCATAAAGCAGGAAATTAGTAGGTATGATCTCAACCCAGGAACAGTTGTTTGCATGCGGCTTCAGTAACCCCAGCCGGCAAATGAATTTTATCATCCCTCTCAAATGGAATACTATATGTACTCCATTTCCCTTGCCGTAATGAATGTTGTCGCTTGAAAGGATAAAGTGGATACGAAAAGACTGCCAATTCTATAAGTAGCTACGTACATTACCCCTAATGTCAGTGAAAGTTGGTAAAGAGGAATGTTTGTACTGTCGGTTGAGAGATGAGATTACAGTTACCCAAAAGAAACTGCTAATCATCCAGAGTATCATTTCACGTGACTTTTGGCATGAAATAAAGAGAACTGAAATGAAAGCATTTCACTGAAATTTTTAAGAATACGATAAAGCAGGAGAGTAGCATAGAGAGATGGAAATGTCCATATATATGAGCACCTACCATGCCAAAATCTTTGATTGTAAAGCTCGTTTGTTTCTAATTTGAAACATGCATTATAATATTGAACTAACGAATATGTCGGTAAAGACTGCTGTTTTCTTTATATTCTTAATCATCATTTGTGATATCAGTCCTTTATAGACTAACAAAAATCTGGGAAGTAGTGTGGTAATAGTCAGTTAATATTTTGTAAACGTTTTCAATTAGAACAACGACAAAATGATTTAAAAAATCTGATAAAATAAACGTTTTTCCATTCAATTTAAAAATTGAGAAGAGAAATTTACCCAGCAAGGTGATGGAAAACAACCTAAACAAGTAAATTGTTCCGGTGCCAATTTCACTTTTGCAGTTCGACAAAGATGATGTGTAAAAAAAGGATAGGATAACTTCAAAGAAACTAGAAAGCAAAGGCTTTAACATAATCCAATAAAAATACATTTCCTGAGTCCACAAAGAGCATGAAAAAATAAATAAACTACTTCCTTTTATTTGTTTTACCAATTGGTATCGTTCAAATTATTTCTCCTTTCACTTCAGTCGCTATTCTATCGAAGTTCCAACAATTTTATTTATTGTACGTTCAAAAGGTAAATTTGAGATCCAAGTGCTTATTTGAATTAACTGACATCCACTTCAGCTCCGTAGATCAACCGCCATCCAATAGGTTATCCACCAATGCATTTTAGAGTAGCGACATAGATTTTCAATAGAAGGTATAGTTTATTAACTTCTCACATGCCGCAATCTTGAGTTAACAAAAACAACTCCTCTTTCTTGTTCATTATTGTTCATAAGTCCAAAGATACTTTTCCATGGGATATGACTCCACCGTAAAAGGCGCAAAAGAATTGAAGATTCTCGAAAAAACCATTGAGAGTGATGATTAGGGCTCGGAATTTTAGATATAATCGCCTAGATACAAAACATTTTTGATACATCAATTTGTATCTTAATAGTATAAATAATAAAATTAAATAACATCTACATTAATTAGGCAGTATAATTAGCATTGAAAAAACTTATACAGCTATTATTTTAACTGCACATCTACCATGGACATGGGTGGTAGATAAATGGAGGTTCGCGCGACTGAGGCGTATGGCACAGTAAGGAATTAAATTGCTAACTAGAGAAAGCAAAAGTTACGGCTTTGAATATTTTAAAGGGCACAGTAGAACATGAAAGTATCATATGCTACTATTGTTGCTCGGGAGTATTTTACCAGGTCTTTAAAAATACCCTTTCTTCCATTAACCGTGCGAAAATAAAGAGTTTGAATAAATATCTCCAGTTTCCTTTTGGAATTTCTAATCAACATCAAAATACGAGAAAAAACACTTCAGCCCCGTCCGCTAGAACGAGTATTACCTTCTCCGTTGACAAGAATCTTTGGGGTGACAGCAGAATAATGTGAAACTCCATACTATTATTCAACCATTATGCATATTCCAAATAAACCATTCAACTACGCATTACCCAGCTTTAAAAGCCCGCAAACTCAAAGCGCGCATCGAAATGCCTCTTAGTCTTCGTATTAGGTGCATAACTAAGGAAACAAGGTTTTTAGACAGAAATAAAATGACTGAGACATTTAAAAAATGAAAAGAAGTCGAGAATTCTCTCTCCGTTCTGAATAAGAATGGTCAAGTATTGCTACGCTCCTTTTTGTAGTATTCTGGTTTTCGGAGGCGTGTGTGCACTTTCTAGCCCCACAGATCTTTTCAACCTAAACATCAAGTAAAATTTTGGCGATGTCCTTTCTCTCAAAAATTCTTTTTGCCGGCAAATGTCCAGTTTTATGTCTCCCGCCATCCTGCTTCGTCAGCTATCACTTCAAAGGGTAGTTCGAACCCTTTTCTGCACTGGTTAGGGCGTACCCAAGGAATTGACAGGGGGAAAGGAGCGAAATAAATATAAAAATGAAGTGCCTTACCATACTCTATTTTATTGACTTGCAGCAAGAAGCATTGGACTCAGATGGACGCCACAGTGCCCGTTCTTTAGTTGGGGCAAGTAATGGGCATTGAAATTTATGCAATTCGGAAAGAAAATACGTTGAACAAATACCATATCATGATTTAAAATAAGTGTGGTACAAAAATACTAAAACCATGGCAATTTCACTATGCACATGTCGTCAAATCAAAAATAAATTATCTGAATGTAGATAGATGTCCAATATATCGTACTGTTTAACAACGACTTACCTTTCTCGTATCACGAAGTTTACATTATGATATTGTTGTATTTTCCGATGAAATATTGCACTTTAGACGATATTAATATTAGTACAGTTACATTTTCTACGTGTAAATGGATGATATCTTTAAAATGTCAATATTTCATGCTTTTCGACTGGAAGAATACAATTTTAGTGTTGACAAGAGCATCTCAGCGACAGATTTTTTTCTCGTGGCGGTTGGAATACAAGATATGTACAGTATTCCATGAAACTGTCTAGATAACCGTCAGGCGTTACTTGCTGGAACCTCTGCATTGCCGAAAAGATGTAAACTTATAAAAACTCTCCAAACATATTTATTAAATTGATGTCTCCTGATCGATTCCACATACTAGAGCGACATCAGATGGTAGCAACTGCTCACACAATACCTGATGATGCTGTAACGGGTGGTTCAGTCGAGTGATATAAATGAAAACACGGCGCTCGAATAGTTTAACTAAGTTTAATTCTTTTCACAACGCAATAATATTACTAGAATCAATCAAAATGAGAAACTTGGATCGGAAAAGAAAATACTTTGTTCTTCCACATATAATGTGGAAAAACAAAGTATTTTATTTTCTCATATTAATCGCTTCCATAAAGTGACGCCTCAAACCATTCTATTCGAGAATCCCTCCGATATCCGAATCCCTCTATTTGAAAAAGCCTCCGATGGCATTATAAATAGCAAATTATTTACCTCAAACATAATTATTTATACCTAGATAAGGTTCAATAAGCGTATGTTTAAGAGATTTTAGCTCATAATAGTTCTAAAATAAGAAGTAAAAACTTTGCTTATTTATTGCCTTAGTTGTTTAAATTATCTAATGATACAATTTTAAACGGAATATTTCATATCGACCAACTTCAAGACCTACCAACCATATTTCATGCTTGCAAGGAATGAACATATGAAAGCATGCTTAAATGAGAAGTCATTGAAATTGCAAATGGGTTTACCATATGCGATTCGAGAGTGCAGAGTACCCAATTTAAAGTATCGCATTATTCGCCGAAAGAAGTCGATAACGATACATTGATATCATCATTTATTGAGCAAAACTATAACTTGCATTGAAAAAAGTTTCATTGTTTCGTATCCTTATTTCATTTTTTTACGCACCTTTAAAATATTCTACAGCTAAAACATCCCTTACAGCATTCCCTGAATTATCATATGCAATTCTCTTCCTTTAAGAATGTACATGCTAGATAGAGCCTTATACTAAAAAAATACGACTTTTTAAATATTTATGCAAATATTCATTGTAAAACGTATTTTTATTCACGAATTTCTTATAGATTTGAAATGAAATATATTTCACCTGATACTCCTATTGGAAAATGTTGAAAACTGTGGTCCTACTAAGTATATAAGTTGGTTGTACAAGTAAACACAATGTTTGATATGCTACATACATAATATAAATATTTTAAGAGGAAATAAACCTCAAGACACTTTATTTGGGGGGATGGAGTAATTGTGTACTAAGCATCAATAAAATTCTAAAGCGAATTTTTTACATTACATCTTTATTTTACTAGCGAAAGTACTTCAAAATACCCCTTTGTTTAAAAACCCGACAATTAAGCTTGCTCTTAAAATATCTTTTGAAAACCTTGTTTATTAATAAATAAATGTGCTTCTCAAACATACATACTGTATATACACACATATATAAAGATTTATATCAACCAAAAGGCTAATAGTACATCATTGTACTCTTTATTTAAAGAACGTTCACGTACTACAGATCTAAAATATTGTGCGGATTCACTTTCCATTTTCATTGCGCAATTTCCTTTCCAATTTTTCAATTTGGTCTCACCCGCTCGTTTCAGTTGAAAATTAAGTTCGTGTCAAACAGCCTTTTCCCAAATGTGGAGTGGAAAGAGAGATCCAGGCTACTTTGCGCATGGGATAAAGAGTCCCCATGAGATCGCGCGGAAATTACCAAGCGAAGGGAAAAGCAGGGCAAATGGCAGGACGTGCAAGGCAATCATTACTATCAATTAGGGTGTTTCCCTGTCGAAGTGCTTACGGGAGAAATCAACTCGACTTTCCTGTTAGACATGCTAACTACGTTTCTGAAATAAATTTGGTGCTGTAACAGCAAAGCATTTACATATGTGCAGTTGGCACCAAAATTTAGAACATCTGTTCATTGAAAATTTAAAACTAATGACCAAAGATGACCCCTGGGAATTGAAACACGTGATGATTATTAGCGCCATAAATAAGGATGTAAAGCCATCGGTGATCTCGACTGATATAACGTTGCAAAATATCACAACTAACAGCTTTAATTTCAGTACTTCCATTACCGATTATGATATAGTAAAATGTTATTTTGAGACCCAATGGTTCTGGATCAAACAATTTCTGCAGCATCAAGCCCTGAAAAAATAACTAGAAATCCTACGCGAGGTTGAAGCGCGGCGTCCTTCCACAGAAATATATTTTTTCAAGTTAAATTGAACAATTCAAGGATTCCATTATGAAATATCCACATCACCAAGTACGATTCTTATTATCTTTCAATGGTATACTCAGCATTATTCATGAAAATTTCGTTGTATGTGAAAACTATAGTTTGAAATACCGATAGATATATATGATACTTATACTTAGCACTACGCCATTCATGGCGTAGTGCTAAGTATAAGTACTCCGTTTATGTTTCAAGCAGTTGACTAATTTTATTAGAAATACGTATGTTCCTAACTCCATTAAGCCGCTCATGATCCTTCGGAAATTATAGTGGAGTACATACAGAGAAACATTAATTAACTTCATTTACCTCAATTTTCTAAAATAATTATTTTTATTAACACCATTATAATTCTAGCTCAACGTAGGGATTTAAAATGCCCACAGGTCCTCTCTCTTCCTGGTAGAAAGCTTTATTTACAGCTGACCGTGGAGGTGAGGGCACTGGGAGCTGAAATGGGCAAGGTGGCTAAATGGAGAGAAATTGCCCCTGCGGGGTGAAAGGGACGACGGAGTTACTTCCCGGGAACGTGAGACCATTTAACGTCACCACCTTGGTATTCCAAAAGGTAGCAAAGACTTGAGCCAAAGTGGGGCGCAGTTTTGAAAGAAAACATCGGATTAGATGGGGAAAGGAGAGTGGAATGAGACGAGGTTTCGGAAAGAGGGGAGTAGTGTCGGGAGGGCGTGTTGTGGAGGTATCAAAGGCGTGGCTGACGAAGAGGCGTTCGGAATAAGGCGTGGATGAAAGAATGGAATGTGTGTGAAGCATTTTAATTTCATAAGGTTGGATACGAAAAGTCTCGGAAAAGGAGGTAAAGCTAAAATAGACACCGTACAACCGCGAATTTTTATTTCGAATTTCGCTGGGAAGTCAATCAAAAGAACTAAATTTGCAGTGAAGATGCAATTAGACTCAATTTACACGTCATATTGAAAAAAAAGCTATAAGAACACTTTGTTCATAAAAGAAAAACATATTTAAACCTACGAAACCCTCAGATTACTTCCTAATGAGTATGAACCTCAACGAGCATATGGAAAGTTATGCTTCAGGAACATGAGTTACTATTTTATGTACCTTCACAAAGTACTGAATACAAAAGAAAGCAAAACGTAACGTACCCATCTCATTTTTTATTTGTACAATGTAAATGAATACGCACTAAATATAAATGCTGCTTTCCAAATGATTGAGAAGGAAGGGAATATACTGATTAATATTCTTATAAAAACATTCAATACGATGGGTTAACGAAACAATTCCCACTCAACTATTAATTTTCAATTGACATACAGGCATAAGGTGAAAGAAGATTTAATCCATTAAAATCATTAGACTGAGAAAACAACAAGTAACAGTTTAAAGAGAAAAGGATGCTGGACATTTAATAGCTAAATCGTCATATCCATAAGGTAATACGAGAATGAAATAGAGTAAAATGAAGTAAAACCGTTAAAGATAGTGAATGGCGTGTAGAGAAATGGAATGAGTAGAGAATTGAGAGATATCAGAGAGGCGGGAGAGTAAAATAAAATATAGGTATGTATAAATTACGAGTTCGCGGTTACAACTTAAATAAAATATGTCCAAAAGCTTTTCCGACAGAGAGGAAATAAAAACAGAAAATGCCAACTTAAAAGAAAGCGGTTCCAAAGGTTGCCAAAACATTAGCGGATTTCAGTATTAGAGGTTCCCTTTCATTTCAAAAATGTAGTCGAACTGATATTTTTACTTAACATAACCCCATTTCCATGGATTTTAAAGTTGATGGTAAAAAATATAAACAAAGAATGATAACGTCGTTTGAGAGTCAAAGGTGGGCGTTAATCGCTATAATGTTCATTTATTTAGTGGATAAATCATTTTATGAAATTCAGGATCTGACTTTGAGAAATTCATGGGAATCAAGTTTCGTTCTAACTTTCAATTTTAAAAAAATGGTAGAAGTGACATAGGGAGGATGAAGTAAATATGTTTTCTGAAAAATGGAGTATTCCAATAAGCCAATTGCCGGTATTTTTGGAAATATTACCCGTGTCACCTGGCTTTGACGAGTTTTGGTTTTGCAATCCAGCTGTAACTTTTAACTCGCCATCTGAGTGATAACCATCCAAAGAGTGGCTTCGAAGCATTGACGGAGTCAAATAATTAATGTAGTCATACAGCGATTTGAACATGAAATACTATACATAATACGCAGTATCAGAAATTGATTTATCACCAGAGATGAGCGTGAGAATAGAAGGAAAGGTTAGAAGAGGGGTATGACAGAAACTAACTAAAGAGATCTAATAAGGTGGTAAAAAACGGTAAATTCAAAGGTCGTAGAGGGGTTACCGGAAAAAGTGTGTTGTAATTACTGCTTCGAACAAGCTGTGCTGAGAGCTTTTGTTACTCTTATAATTGCCGCAATAATTTGCCACCCCAGATTTTGGCATTGCTATTTGTAGGTTGAAATCAGCCCAAGCTAAAGCCATCACTAGTGAAATTAACACAATCATGATAAAGAGGCCTGTTCCTTTTTCAATATTCCATTTCACGAGATGCCCTAGTGTTAATAAAATTGCAGTTTTGATACAAGATAGGATTGCCCAAAGGCAACACCCGAGATTTGAACTTTAGACCCTAACGTTAGCACCCGAACTCTCCAGGCATCAGTTGGCCACAAAAATGCCCTTTTTAATTACTACACGGATATCTTGAAACATAATTGGTAACAACAACCATACTTAAATCTTTGGACCATTAATAATTGAACAAATATTAACAGTACTTTCAACCCCGCTTTTTAGAATATAAAGAAAATAATATTAAAATCCTAAACTTTAGAGAACAATTAACAATTACGGAGTGTAAAATATTTAATAAAAAGTTTAACGGTGAATTGTTTGAAGGGATGACTCAAAAGGTAACAAGCGCTCTTATGTACCTTCGTAGTGCTGATGAGCGGAGGTGAGAGCCGGTTAGTATGCTTTGCTCTAAACCTTTTAACAGCAGCACAATCTCTTTGTGCTTTCTTGCGGGAGAGCGTTTTACGCCGGAGGATGTGAACTTCCAGAAAGTACATTTATTTTTCAGTAGGGGGTATCATTACGTTAAAAGCGTACGGAATGGGTGGAAATATTTCCACGGGAGATTAAATACTAGTAATTGGATGAGGGACTACGAAGGGAGAAGGGAACAGGTACGCAGGTACATATACGGAGTGCTTAACTGTGAAGGATCTGAAATATGATGCTCAAAAGAGTATGGAAGCAAGGCTAACGAAATCCTTTTGAGCGATTTAATAACAGAATTCCGCCAGGAGTAAATTAAAATGCGAATATTTAAAAATATCACGGACCACTCAGCTGCAAAGGATCCACAAGCCTGCGAAAAATGATTCCTCCGCATCTATGATTGCTCGCGTGAAAATTTCCGCGGTATTTTTATCGCAACAAATTCCGCCTTAGGTATTATTATTCATGGAAATGGGATTATCAAATCGGATTAGGGAAAAGGAATCCCTTTTTGAAAAAATACACTCACAAAACATTCGAGGGCGCTTAAGTGCGTTAGCGTCATCGTTCAACGTCGTACTGGCCTCCCATCCCCATGAAGTCACATTTCCATTTGACGCAATTCGAGAGGATCGGAGGAAAAGGGTCAGGCCTTTGGGACCAGGCAAACGCATAGGTGACGACTGTCCGTCTCTCTCTTTCCGTTGGAGTTGGTTTCATGTGTGGTAAAGCGAAGTGTCCTTGCTTCTCCGCCAAAATTGTACCCGATTCCCTCAATGTGACGTAAGTAAAAACGCTAACTAAGGAAATTCCAATGCTGTAAATGAGTCATGAAGAATACTACAATGAGGTGAAGTAAGATGCGCTACCTGAAAACACTCGGACAAAGAATAAGTAGTGAATATTCTTCAGAAAAAAGTGGAGAAGATTTTTGAGGTACTTTCAGTACTCAAAAGTTGCGAGGAAAAGACTTAACAGGAATAAATAGAAAATGGAAAAGGGAAAAAATGGATGATTTAACGCTCATTGCCGACAGTGAAACTAAACTAACGCTCTACTACCTTAAACGAATGTAACTTCACTTAAACGACTAGTTACGTTTGGAATTCAGGCTAGCAGTGTTTATGATTTACGTAAGTAATAAAATAAAGTAGCCTCATAAATGTGTGAAATGTGGGATTAGAGAGATTTTTTAAAGCAATACTTTTCAGAAACTCGACTGAAACTTCATAAATAGTTCTTTATTTCAATAAGTGTCTAAATGTTCACAAAGCAACGTATGCAACAGTAGATGTACAATTACTTATACTAGTGGAGTAAATTAATTTTTGGGCATGCATGCTAAGAAATACGTAATCACAAATAACATTCTTCAAATTAATGTGGTAGGAATGGAGGAAAAGAATAGTATATAAATGAAGGAAATAAATTGGATAAACATCTTAGGAGGAAACACATGGTTGTTCATACAATGCCATCCATCATGGGATCCATCATTCACATAATAACAAATGGTGTTACTTATCGATATAAATCGATATCGGGTTGCTGAATGAAAGGATTGCGAGACAAATGGATTTCCTGTATGTAAGGGAAACATAACTCAAGGTAAGTTCTATTGAAAATAATCGTAAAATTTTGGCCTCATTGATTGGATAATCTAATCGTGAAAAAAGTGAAATCAAGCTGAATCTGTGTGAAATGGAAGCGGTATGATTGGGACACGGAGAAAGTTATCTTATCACGATATCAGGTGTGTTTAACTCAGCGCTCTAAAAGAAATACCGCAATGCAGTCAGCGACGGAATTTGAATAAGCCCCTCTCCATAAAATGGAATATTTAAAGTATGACAAATAATAACATATTACGGAGAAAAGTAAAAAAATGTATGTTTAGTAAAATGCAAAAATTTGAAATTTTGAAACATTTCAACATTTCTTTCAGAAAAACTACATTGCACAAAATCGCACAATAAACATCACAAAACTACTACAACCTCATTTCTAAGCTCGTAAGCGAACATTTGGATCCGACCTTGAAAACTCAGGCTTACCATATGCGCATTTACGCGGAAACCACGACTCGAAAAAAAAAAGTTGGAAGGATCGATTGCTCCATTGACAGATCCTCCGTCAAATTCGTGCCTGCGGTTTGGATCATTTCTTCCTCGTGGTTTCAAAAACCATAGACGGAAAAGTGTTGGAGAGAGTGAAAAAAAGTAAACGAAAAATACGCAAGGGAAGACCATCGCCGTGGGTTGGATGGGTAACAGCAACCGGTCAGCCCCGCTATAGCGAGAGAGGGGATGTAAGCAATAGGATGGGGGAAGGAGATGGAGGTTTCGGTAATTTTTGGGCATAGGGCCGATCTGAGGATGGGTGAGGAAGGGATGGACAAGAGTAGGGTTTGGGAGGAGGGGAGAGAGATTGGAGCGCCATTCCACTGATTATATCGGATTTTCCGAGGAGCGGAGCGCTTCCCTTTCCTCCCTATACCATCCCCACCCCTGATCCAATGTGTTCACATACTTTACCCCTGCAAAAGAGAATTGGCCCCAGAGAGAGAGAGAATGAGGGAAATAAAAAGTCTGGTCTGGGTGCCGCGGCGGTGAGTAGGAACATCGGAAGGCGAACATAATGGAGGGTGACCGCCCTTAAACATTCACGTAAAATACCGAAAGGTTGGCATCGGAATGAGTTCGTATAAGGGTGGGGAGGAGGCGCGGGCGGGGGGGGGGGCACAGATGATGGCGGCTGCGGATATATCGTGGGCCCCGGAGAGTGGAGAGGAAATCACGGTGTTGTTCGCGGGCATTGGAAGACGACGCGCAGATGGGTCGGCGGGTCCAATTAGCGTGCCGTTTTATTCTGGCTCCATAGTCCGCACTAAATCACTGAATTTCGCTTTCCGTGGGATCATTTCAAAATAGTTTTCCTTTATCTGCCATTAGGTGAGATTTTTGGAGCTTTCGGATGGAATCGGATCTTTTGTCACGCAGAAAGTGAGAATACACGGATTAAGAGAACCTCCAACGTTTTTGTCAGCTAGGTCGACGCCTGTATGATGAACTGTATTTACTCTGAGAGAAAGTCACAATAACCAAGCACATAAATGATAAAACGCCTCTTTCAAAAAATGGAAAATAAAATTTTCCCGAAAAGTGATAGGGTGTAAATGAAGAAATCTTAGTTTTAGTGAAATGAAATATTTAAGAATTAAATGGTCCTAAGGTTGAAAAAAATCATTTATTAGAATACGTAGGATTTATAATACACACAAATGATGAAATGCGTATGATATGCGCCATATATCACGAAAACAATGATTCACACGTGAAAAATTCTTAGCAGAACCAGGTATGCTGCCATGGCCGTAATTTTATGACATTAATGCTCAGAAAGATTCGCTTTTTTTCGCACGAAACGCGTTATGAACAAGTTCCGTGTCATCAGAAACCCTTCTCATATTTCAATAAAGCATCATGGCATCAACTCTATGATGGTGTGCACATTAGAATGAAATTTAAAAATGAAATAGTATACAACTATATTTAAACGGAATTAATAACATTTTTTCGTAAGTTGCCTGACATTTTCTAAACCAACTTAAAATAGAATAATACAGGGTAAAATAATTATTATAATAAATCCAGTTGAAAGCAGTTATAATCAGTATTCCAATCTGAGGTTTCTTTGGCTGAAGCTCTTTACTAATCCCATTCCTAATTCCTACCCCGAAGACTTGATAGGTTTTCCATATGTATGACTTGATAGGCAACATTCCTCTTTACTTAACCTAAGTATTTGTTCGTTGGAATTCCTCGTACACCATTTTCTCTATTAAGTAACCTACGGAAAGATGACTCAATGCGTTCCCAATAATTCAAATGATTTTTTTCCTATTTTTGCTTCATTACTGTCTGTTACTCCTCACGCCTTTAATGCCATTCTTCATTTCTTATTTTACTGGTACATTCACTACTTCCCAGGATTGTAGACTTCTATTTTCCTCTCATCTGCTTTTCCGAAGGTTGAAGTCTTTGATCCAAAGATTTTGCCCACCATGCACGGACGCTTGCGCGTATTACATCCTCATGTGTGCACTTATCTTCCTTGAGCATAGCAGTTGCCTCTTCGTGGTAAACCCCTCGAGTTTGACATAATCTCGCCTTAATATCCGCTGGGGTCCCTGAATACCACGTTAAGCTGCTTCCGAGGTATAGGTAAGTTTCCTATTTTTCTTATGCATCTACTGTTGACGCTACTATACCTTCAAGCATCTTCTCCGTCCCGCACACTAGAATGAGTTTTTTTTAAGTTTGCTTGAAAGTTATATCTATGGAATACTTGGTCCATTGTGTTCAATAATGCCTGCAAGTCATCTGGTTTCTCTGTTATTGAAGCAGAAAATTCAGCAGAAATACCAGTAGAAAAAAGGGAATAACAGATGGAAAAGGTCATCCGAAAATATTACGGTGATAACATTATGTTAGTATGTGAAACAAATTTTGTCAAGGCAAATTAGGGCTACAAATATTATTCGAGGAATAAAATGAATCTGGGGGGAAGGAGAAAAAGAGAGCTGGACGGAACGATGGAGGGCAGGTAGTGGTTATACGTAAGGGTGGCGGGAGGGAGTGCTGTAAAGGGGATGAGGGCGAGGAGTCGGAGGCAGTGAGATATTCCATTCATTCGGCTTACAAAGCTGAAATCCAAACGAGGGCTAAAAGATGTCTTTTTTTATTCAAAGATTACGTACGCAGTGATTCATTTCAACGTGGAAGTGCCGATGTCGTTCCGGGAATAAAATGAATCTTTTTTTTCCATAAAACGATTAAGAGACATCCCATTTCTAAACTTTTGGATTAATAAGGAAATGGAGTTGTGTATGAGTGTGTATAAATATTTCCCGAGAACCCATTTAATATAAAAAACGACGCTTGGAGTTTATTTAGGCTTTTTTTTATTTCATTCGGATGCATATCAATTCCAGGTTTTTTTTTCAAAATCCTTTTGCTCTGCGGGCGCCGTTTTAAGCGGCAGGGCAAAGGAGGAGGGAGAGCGTTACCGAGTGACGAGCGAGCAGATGTGGGGGTTGATGGCGTGGCCGAGGTAAAAGGGGGGGTGAGGCCATAGGCATCGAGCTAGGATTCGGGCTGAAGCCATTGGTTGCGAGGGGCAGGAGCAAGGGTTTTTTCGGAAGCGGTAGCGGAGGGTGTGAATTTGGGAGGAAAAGTCGGCGGATTCTGGGGTAGACGGTCGGGGGCGTGGGGTAAATAAAAAAAACCTCACATTTATGCATGGGATTTGTGCTAATAAACTTCGGTCCATGAATCCCGTGGATGCAAAGTCACCGGAAAAATATGCAAAGTCGAGCCTTGCTGAAGTCAAATTACATTTAACTGTGGAGCGGAGAATTGAAATTGAAAAGCTGACTTTCCACGTGGAAATAAATGTTAAGCTCATCGCATGTACCGTAAGATGGAGCCTTCGCTCGAAATAAGTATTTTTATACCGGAGCGAGAAAATTCAAATAAACAACTAGGTCTTAAGAATGGATGCTCTGCGGACACTATCAATTTACATGAGCTAGCACTTCCGCACAAGAAAGCAATAGCTGATCTTGTAGCTAAATAATTCAGCTTTCGCAAATGTAAATGTCATGTATTCAATCAGTCCTTTAATCCAAAATTTGGATGAACGCATCCTTCAATAATTCGCTTTACAAAACCAAATCTATTTCTGTTGGGCCCTGATAGCTTTTAAGCCATCCATTCCTCTTTTTTCAGCCTATTGATTTGGGAAATGGTGTTAAGTTCTTTATTTTTACTTAGTGAATATTAATTTAAGAATACCTTATATATCCTAAGCTTGTATATTAAGACGTGCAAATTTCTGGATATTTCCTTTTCCTCTTCCAATCTTTCATTGACTTCTTACCTAACTTTCTCAGTCAATTTAACCTTAAAAATCCACCTCCGACACTTGATTTCGTAGACTTATGTTCCTGTAATTTTCCGCACCCCGCTGGACTATTTCCGCAAACGTTTTCCTTTTAGGAACCTTATATGCCTTCAGAGATGTATATGTACTTGAGAGTAAGCAAATGCCTTCTTAGTATGAGCTATTTTGCTCTTGATGCCCTTCATATTTCTCCAATTCCCATAGCATGCTGTTTCCGAGGCAGGTGGAAGATTCCACTTATTATGGCTTCTCTTCCGCTGGCGCTGTATCCGATTTCAGCCTCTTGCTACCGTTTCATAAGAATTTATTTTCCTTGCTGATGACGTTCGTATTATACAATTGGAGAACCCTTACCTATTAATTTCAATGATAATTGCAGATCTTCTGGGCTCTGCGCTTGTTACTGAACTGGCCTTTGCAAAACAAGAGTACACCCTATTCATCCTAATTACTTTTTGATTTCTATCCTTTGCGTTTCTGTTAATGTTACTTATTAGTACGTACATGCAAAGAAAAGTTCCGGCGAGAGATTGAACCCTAGCATAATTTCTTTATTTCCATTCTTCTCTGGCTTTATTTCAAAACATGGCAATTTGGTTCGCCGTAAGTTCAAAATTAATTAGATTATGCTTTTGCCGTAAGCGTATAATTTGTACCAATGTTGTTATAAGACTGTAATCGTCATTTTCAACAACATTTCGTGACTGGATTCGTTGCTCTCTGTCTCGAATAGAATGTTTGTTTACCAGCCTAGACTGTCCAATGATACTTCTTTCTTCGCCCTCACTAATTATTGCGTTCCATTTGACCTTAAAGATCAGGCTCCAGTTCCCTTTTTCTACGGTGAGTACTGCTTCCCCTTATTCGCATGCTTATCCCATTAAGTCTTGCTCACGACTGATCCTCGGCATAAAGATTTAGACCACCATTTTTTTCATGGGCTCTATGGTGATAATTGAAATTATTTCGTCATAGTTTTAGCAATATTTCTCTTTCCTTCTCCGAGCTCTTTCCACTGTTAGAAAAATTCTGCTATCTTCTGGCCATTTCTTGCGTACATCACCCTGTCTGTGACCATGCCTCGTCCAAGTCAGCTCAATAATTTAATTTTTAGACTCTTAGGATGTTCAAACACAGCCTCGCTATCTCTGTCTTCATATTTTTCAATACATTCCCCACTCACCGCTCATGCATTCACATTCCACATCCCTAACTTACATTTATCCACTTTGACTAATGCACAGACTACATTTGTAAAAGGATTTGAGAATCTTCTCGGAAGACCACCGTGGGGATTACCCGTAAACTTGCACGCCACCTTACTTGACCTTGGACACATTTTTATTTTATTAAAAGAATATATGTGAAAACTACAGCCTACACCTGTCGGTTATGGTAGCATGCTTTTCATGGGTGATTTCGCTTACTCCGTCATTCACGAAGAACTAACAAAAGGATTCTTCTATCTTCGCCAGGATTAGAATTTTAGAGAAGGATTCCTGTAGCCGAACCCGCTCCTGAATGGTACCGCTATCATGACACAGGAATAATACTTATGTCGAATGACGAAAAGGGTATAAAACCTATCACGGAATGAAATACTCAGTACTGAGTATGTAAACCTTGACGGCTGCCGTCAAAGTAACTTCGAAAAGGTTACATCGATAAATTCTTTGTCAAAGATTGAAAACATATTCAGAAAATAGAATTATTAAAACAACATGATAAATTCTATAAAGTAATGATTATTTTTACTTTCAATTAAAGTAATAAAAACGTATTTCACCTTGTAAACTGTCTCTTACACCAATGATCTATTTTCATCCTTTATTCCCTTTGATTTATTTTCGTCAAAAAAATTAAGTATCGTACGTGACCTCACGTCATCAATTATTATGGAGAAGTTTCTTTTTATCTTGAAATCTTTCAGCAAGTAATAAAATATATTAAAAAACTCACTTCAATGATTTAATAGCCAACCTGACAATTCATGGAATGAATACAACAGTTTTAGGTTTTAGTTGCCATACAACTTACGTTTATGATACTATTAATAGGATACTAACTTTATTCAATGAAATAGCTTATTTTAACCTTTCAAAATCTTTTCTTCATTAACTCAAAGTTATGTGCATAACGATTCCTCTCAAATGCATCGTGTCATAGAATTCGTCGTCGCCGTTTGCAAGTCCCGCGTATAAAACACTGTAAAAGTAAAAAATGGTTTAAATTCAGTCCAGGGGAAAGTTCCTTAACCACAAACTGCATCACTTTTTGTCCACTCACCAAACAAAGCCCTCGTAGGTGACTAGAACACGTCGCTTTGAGGTGGTAGCGACAGAAAATGCGGTCGCAATCTACTTTGGGTCAGGATGATCCGATTCACTGGCGGTAAGGAGATTAGCATCGGTTGACCTCGGTTACGTTTTTTTTAATGTTTTCGTACCCTCGAGATCCGTAGTCGGGACGCCGGCCTAGCAGAAATCCTTCCCTATTCCCCCCACCGTGCATTTTCTCCCACACCCACATCCTGTTCTTCCTTTCCTTACTTCCTCCTCCCTCTCCCCTAAAACCACTCTTCACCATCCCATCCCGACGACCATCTATCTCATCTCTTGTTTATTCCATGGTCTGCTCATTCCGGACAGCAATGTCCCGTATCCTCCCTGAAAACCCTTCCCCATCTACATCCTCTCTCCCCGTTTTTCGCCTCCATCCGCCCGTATATTCATCTACATATCATTACCTATCCTGTGGACACTGACGGAGAGAGAGGGACAAGGGTGTGCACGGATTATTTTTTGGGAAAAAAATGGAGAAGAGAAAGGAAGCTCCTATCTAGTATAAAATTATGAAAATGAAGAGATGAAGAAATTATTATTTTTTAAATATACTTGAAAAATTTTAACAGGAACCGTAAATTTCAACTACCCCAACCACGGCGACGACAACCATTGAAATAGTTTAGATATTTGCAATTCTGCCAGATTAATGGAATCACGTAAGTCTTCCAATCTTCAAAAGACTTATTTGCCTTACGGCGTAATATGGTGCTTTGGAAAAAAATAATTCAATAATAAGTATGAGGACAATATTTTGGATGAAATATAATTATATTGAAAAGCATAATGACTAATATGAAGTATTATTCATTTCTGCGTTAGCATAATAAATATATATAAAATAGATAAAAGACTTGTTTACGTATCTTCATTCATTTTATGCCCGAAATGTAAGTATTCAAATGTTTATGTTTCGTGCCGCGAGCATTATTTTAAGAAATTATTACTCTAAAAATGTCTTTCATTTATCATTTTTTGAGAAGGGAAGCAGTAAGCGGTGTAATCAATTTAGTTGACTAAATCCAATACACCTCGCACATCGAGATTTCTCCATTATTTTTTGCTCGCAAATGGTAGCATTCCCTCTTCTTTGACATCTTGCATTCTTGAGAAAAAAAATGACCACTGCACTGTAATTGAATTAGGACACGTGGCAGCAGGAACGACCCTGATAGCAAGAAGAGATAGACTGTGGTAAATCGTCTTCGAAGTCAGAGTTACTACTAAAACAGTAAACTAAACTTCCAAATAACGGGAATACCCGCATGCGCTAGTTTCTTTTACCTTGTCGATTTCATTATAATGCCTGAGGTAGGTATGTGTAAGGTTATACTGCATATGCCGTCGAATTTCCTTTCGGTAAGTACTCGTGTGCTCAAATGCAATTTATTTTTATGCGTCTCGACGTAGGTAAGATAAAATGAATGTGTTTTAGAGAAGTGCGCTGTTAGGAGTGCACTCACTCCACCAGACCTGAGATCTCAATGCATAAAGTTCTTATCCTGCTCCTCAGAGAAAATCTTGCAAACTGTATTGTGGAGTTGACATAAGATTCGAAACTTTCGATCTCCCTCGGTTGGCCTCAGAGTTTTGAAGAGGATGAGGAAGTTTAGCCGACGAGACATCTCCAGAAATGTCCCTGATCCCGTTTTAGAATTGCTTCAGATTCAATTATAGGAGATGTGGCATTAATGACTTGACTGCACAAGCTTCATTGGCTGAACTTTCCTAACCCGTTGGCGGAATCCCAGACCAACTGATGGAAACGATGGCATATGTGTATTTTGTCCCCATCGCCACAAAATACATAAATGCTAATCTTATGTCTCCTATTTGCATGATATTTCTGTTGAAGGCCTTGCGTCAACTTGGCCGAGACGAAGTATACATACGTAAAATGTATATTTGCGCTACTAAACAGAAAACAACAGAAATGTGCAAAAATCATTTAGCTTCTGTGAAAAAAATAATACATAAATAAAATGCAATAATTCTGGAGAAGGTAAATAGTATAAAATGAATTTTTTTGAGTTGATCTTACTTTCTCCCGCTAATGGAAAACATTCGACAAAACTAGGCGGAATTATCATCGTCAAGCAAAATGTACAAATGGAAAACAGCCAATATTGAACGAGAATGACAAGTATGCCCAAAACATATGGATTTGGATACACGTTACAGGACCACCGTAGTGTTTTGCATTCATCTACATTAACCCCGTCATCGATCGCCTGAAACGAAATCAATACAATGCGCACGAAAGTAATTTTTTTTAAATCCCCAAAGGTAAACCACACAAAAATTCAAAAACTCGGTATCCTAACCATTCCATTCCACCATAAAAATTAGTTTCCTCCCGTTCAAGTCCTCTTCTTTACCCACCGGCATATCTCCCTAATTTTATCCCATTCCACCCTGAAAAAAAGGAATAAATTAACTCTCTCTCATTTCATTCCACCCTTTACTGCACACACTCCGGCACACTTACTTCCACTCGACACCCAGGCTGACGTCCCTCTCTCTTCCCCCCGCCACAAGATTACTTTCCCCTCAACATTTGGTCAATCCCCTGACATCGCTCTTACTCCTCCCCTCCCCCCATCATTCATTTAACCTATATTTCCCTCCGCGCGAGACCCCACCCCGCTTCAATTCCTTCCCCACCCGCCCAAAGCTCTCCATCACTCCTCTCCCCAAACGGAATTCCATTTCGAATCTCGATCCTGTACCGCGATGCGACGAGAATTTGAATTTCAATCCGCAACGAATTCACCTCGCTTCTACAAGAGAAGGGCCAACTCTTATTTAATACGAATTTTGAAAACGTAAAATGAAAAAAAAGAGAGATCGGTGGGAAGTAAAATCCCGGCGACGGTGGAAAGATTTACATTTTTACGCCCGGCATTTACCGAAGAAAATCCTTCTAATTCCATTAACCTCGTAATTTCGAGCATAATTTTATATTTTTTCCTCGAGAAAGCGAGAGGAAAAAAATCATTGCTTTGAAGTGACCTGCCTACGTGGGAGCATAATTATAGTAAGAACATCTAACAGAATAAAGATCCATCCGATGTCGTCTACAATATAGGGATAAAGGCTCAAGGGATAAAAGGACCCAAATATGATTTTATGAAAGAGTTGGTGATTTTATTTCACTAGCGGTGATAGTCTTCACATGATTTAATATCTGTTTATCGTGAAATACATACGTAATGCCATACCACGCATACCACACATACATAATACCACGCGTTTAAAATGATTTTAAGGCCGGAGAATGCTCGTTTTCAAGGTTAACACACGTACACAGTTTTTTACTCGTATAATCCAACAGAAATGGAAAAAAAACTCAAAAGGACCGTCACGCATAACAGGTATTAAATTAATATGAAACGCATTAACCGAAAATTTTGAACAGTAATGAAATTTTTTACTTATAAAACTTAATTACTGATTAATCAACCAAAATCTAAAATAATTAACCATATAGTTTCAGGCTTAATTTTATGGAAACTTTCCATATTGGATAATTAACCATATAGTTTCAGGCTTAACTTGGTGGAAGCTTTTCATACCGGGAATGATTGTTTACCTATTATAACTGTTTACCTATGGTAATTGACAAGGAAGGTTCTCTGATAACATTACAAACAGAAAGAGCAATAATTAAAATTTACGGAAGGTAAATTAAAATAATTATCTAAACTTCCACAGTCAATTTTAGTTAATACTCTTATTTTACACTATTTAGGGAGTACTTCCATTAACATGTCGACTATGGGGAAACAAACATCAAGATCAAAATAAGGCATCAGATCAGATCTTAATAAGGCATCACAAGGAGATGATGTCATATCAAGGTGAAATGTAGGGATATTTAAATTAAAATAAATGGAAAAGAACTAGAGAGATTACTACATAATTAAATGAGCCTAATACATAATTAAATGAATTAGTTGAGCCGGAAACAATTGAATATTACTGCATTTTAATATATGCAACTGCCATGAGATTGAGAGTAAAGATACGTCACTCCCAGCCAAATTTTATGTTTTAAAAAACTTTTATAAACGATCGGGAACATTCTCGTATCGATCCAAAAATATTCCGTTAGAATATCCGAGAGAAGTTGCATTGGTGTGCATTTAAAATTCAGAGCGTATACAATTTTTTGGAGATATTATCAAACTAGAGTTCACTTTTCATTTCTGCAGAAATGAAACATCCGATTCTCAAAACCAGTGAGCAATTTATTAGACCTTTCTACTAATTTACAGGTCAACTTCATCTATTCCTACTACATGAAGACGACAACATAGATTTGGCTAAGTGGATAAACTTTTCAGTAAGCTCTGAAATAGTGAACTCCATACGTTGGATACCATGCCGTGGAAGCATCCATGCGTCGAAATTAGCAGCAGTAGCATTGGTATTATTTTGTAAGTAGCTTCCTTAATTCTACAAGAACGAGCACATTTGTAATTCAACTTACCGACAAGGAAACGGTTAATTCATTGCTCAAACTTTACCGCCGTTTCCGATCTTCGTCTATTTCCTTTGGTACATAGAAAGAAGCTCTTAGAGGGCTTAATATGAGATAAAGGCAGACCTTCGCAAAAAAAAACTCGTGCAACTAGACTCCATTAATTACTTTGCCCTGTTAACCCAATTGGCGCGTGAGGGAAAACCTCGAGAAATACAAAGAAATGCAAGTGGCGAGATGATGAGGGAGAGAGAGAAGGCAGAAAGTGAGAAGCAGAGGAAGGTTGATCGATATGGAGTAGATTGTGTAGGGTGGAAGAGTAAGAGATGGGCGGGGATTTTGCTCCTGGAGGCAGAGTTGGAGTAGTTAAGAAGGGATGGAGATGAAGGGAAGATAGGAATAAGAGGTCGGGGGAGAGAAGGGAGATATGTGGTTAGGGTCGGTAGGGTGGAATGAGGGAGATGGAAAGCTTTTGAATAACTTCGTGAGGACGTACGCGGGGAGGAGCTCGGCAGATGGAGTTGATAAAGGCAAAGGTGTGGAGCGAATTTCCAGGAGCTAGTGTTTTGCGCTGTTGAGTGTTGGGTATTAGACGCCTCACAAAGCGCCGCGCAAGCGCCCGGCTCCGATTTCGGAAAAGTCGGAGTGGTGATGTGGTACTGAAGTACTTAAAATGTCATTATTGCTGCGATCGATAGCTTTGTCGGCCAGGGATAGACCTTTATTTCTGCCTTTTTCATTCCCAATGACTAATCCCACAAAGTATTTGGGCGGTTTGGCTGTAACTTGGTATATAACTTGCGGTTTAAAATGTCATTTTTTGTGCGTATTATTCAGTATACAATTAATGACTCAAAATAAGTCAATTTATTGCAAAAAAATGGAGATGAACGAGGAATGATACGCTTTTCACGCGTTTTTTTAAATTATCTGTATAAATGCAATGGACCTGAGGGCTTAAATGTAGCATTTTAAAGGGAGAAAACAGATGAATTTTCAAATACAAATCAAATAAGACTAATACCATAAATCGATTGTTCCAATGCAGATGAACTAATCATTTACTTCAATAATGCGCCATCAAACGAACCAAATAAGTACATGCTGTGGGGTTGAACGACAATACAGAGTGGCACGGAGGAAAAGCGGCGATGACCTGAAACATACAGACGAGCAAAGCTCCAGATCCATGAGTCATAGTGATACGAACACCGAAGGAGGTGGTTGTAACTCCGTTAAATACTTATTGGAGACTCATTGCACCGAAAGCGCTGGTACTGATGCCATTTCTCAAAATGCCCGACGCATCGCGAATAAAGGAGACCTCATTACACAAGGAGTCACCGACTGAGCGCAGTGCAGGGATAGTGATTCAATATTTGGATACATTCCAAGGCACAATATTGGATTCCATATTAAAAGGAGCAAACTATATTTTTGACATTTGAGGATGTATTAAGGTATTTGGGAGGAACAACTCGTAGGAGAAATAATGAGGAAGGAGAAACCGTTTTAACTGCACGACTTTTAATACCCTTTGGGAGCCACAGCTGGTTTCACGATAAGCTGAACGTAATCGTATTAGAAATACAAACGAGTGACCTTACAATTACTGTATATTATCTCGTTGAAAAGTATCAGTAGGTGTAACAAAATTAACTAAATATGTTACTAAATTAGTTTCTCAAGCTTACAACCATGGTTCATTTATCATAGGGTTTAACTAAATAGCCCCACAATGTCTCATCTATGTGGTACATGCGGTGTTCCAAATGATAACACTTAATATGATATTTTTTAAAATAAGCAGAATATGAGTTTTACAGATCAAATATATCATCCCTTAGAGTCCCAAGCAACTAAACAAAAGGAAGGAGATCTTACCATACGTATCTTTTAGGGTGAAGTAATGATGCAAGGTAATGAATGCACTCAAGAAACGAGAACATAACTTATTTTTAAAGATTTTTAATTTTAGAAGTGTGATAAGTAATCAAGTGTGCCCATGGTATGCTTAAAATTACTGTTAGCCAAAAATGTATCATAAGGATCAATGGCAGTACGTACTACACGAGGCAGCATAGTAGAAGAGGAAACAGGATGTGAAGTCTTATAAAGGTGAGTGACAGGAATGCCCGTTTTCGCCGATGCTTTTCCACTTATGCTTCCACTTATACTATATGCAGAGGAAATGGGAAGAGAAACGTGGGAGGGGCTGAAAGTCAGAATGAAAGTAGGCCGAGCGTTGATTAAATCGGTGATATTCACGGTTGACCTAGTGTTACTTAGCCAGTCTATAAAGGGGTTTGCAAAGCCTTTTTCAGGATCCATCACAGACCTAATTTCATAAGCAGACTAATTTTCACAATAATAATGATTTGCTTGAGCACTGAGAAATCCAAACGAAAATATCCCATGGAGCATATTGCGTTAAATACACTTCCCATATGTTACCAGAGAAAATCAAAAAATATTTTGGTCCAAAGAGGTCCGCCAATGGGAAAATATATGCATCCATTTGCATGTATCTTTATAGGCTCTTTTGAGGTGTGTAAGTAGCTGCTCCATTGCTGTTGAATAGTTGGCAAACGATATTAAGATTAGCGATGCATGATAATAATACAAAATATGATCAAATCAAAGACATAAACCATACCCACCACTGACAATTATAAGAGTGAATCCTATATGTAATACGTGAACAAAAACAAAATAGACATACTTTCAATCTAACTCTATGCTAAACCGAACGACAAAAAGTGTTAATAAATGCTAAAAAATAAGGTAACCCCATAAGTCGTACACCTATAAATTACACGATCTAAAACTTTGTACAACTGTGAAATAATACGCCATATAAATCAATAAAGGAACCAATAAACATATTTAATAAGCTAAAACCTTCTGCTTATTACGTAAATTTTTAGATATTTTAGTACCCTGCATCTCTAAGGTGTGTGGCAGTGGACGAATGCACACCAGACTAATTTTAAATTGCATATGACCCTACCGCGGGCGGAAAATGTTATTCTGGCCCCTTTTCGTTCGTGCAATAAAGACATCTTAAATATATCTGTTATATACCTAATCTCTATAATTTTATTCACATGATCTCTAATACCATAGTACAACGAGGGTAATATATAATACTTTTTCAACGTCACTGCTAAAGAGATATCCTTCCAATTTATGCAAGAGATTTAATTTGTAATGTAACCTTCGCTTCGGGAGCGATTCCCAGCGTAGCTGCTCTAATATTTAGGGCTACCCTACTAAGTTTATCCTAACAACATTTTACAACTCTAGCTCCTTTACGCTGCACGCGTTTCAATTCGGCAATCAATCCGAATTCGTGAGAATCCCAAATACTAGCAGCATATTCTACATGAGGCTTAACAAATGAAGGATAACATTTTTCTTTGACCTTTTCATCACATTTACCCAATGCTCTTCTAATTAATCCTTATTTCTTGTCAGCTTGTCCACATATTCCCCGCATGTATTTCACCAAAGAGAAGACGTGAGTGAATGCTACGCCTAAGTATCTAATCGAGTATACACATTTATTTCGGTGTTCCCGATGCAGTAGGCGTTTGGGAGGGTATCGTTCTTTTTCTTAAAATTCATCAATGGGCACTTTTTTAGTTCAATTTTAATTGCCAAGTGTCGCTCCAGCGTTGTATAGCGTTAAGTTCATCTGATAATGCTGCTTTATCTTCAGGATTACAAATTTTACGGTAAACCACGGCATTTTCGGTAAATAAACGTATCATACTAGTGAATACGGGGTCAATGTCGTTAACGTAAATTAGGAATAGAAGTGGTCCGATAACGCTACCATGGGGAACACCCGAAGTAATTTCTACGGCATTTGAGCTAACTCCATCGATCACTACTCTTTGAACCCGCCCATTCGAAAAGTCTCTAATTAAACCCCAGATACTTCCATCTATGCCATATGCTTCTAGCTTTGCAAGTAGTTTACCATGAGATACTTAGTCGAAGGCTTTCTTAACATCTAGAAACCGCGTCCACTGGCACACTGCCAGTGAACACGCGGCTCTCTCCCGAGATATGACTATTATGAGCAAAAATATCAAGTTGTGCATCGCAGGATCTGCCCTATCGGAAACTGTGATAATTTTTAGTAAATACCTCCTGACTATCAAGGTTTCTCAAACTGGCAAATATGTATTCCATAACTTTGCACAAAATGGATGTACGGGAAATAGGTATGTAATTCTTCGGTTACTCCTTGTCTCCGTTTTTAAATATTGGTGTTACATTGGCCAATTTCCAATCTCTTCCGACTCTTAAATATGATTTCTACGGTGTAATTCCCGACGCTAGATCCTTAAATATACGAGTGGATATTTGATCAGGTCGTGAGGATTTATCAGGGTGAAAAATGTTCAGAAAACTTCCTATTCCATTGTATGAGATTTCAATTTTGGACATAGGTTGGAGGGCACGATTTGGTAGGATATCGGAGACATTACGTGAGATATTGGTAAAGACGCTTTGAAAGAAGAAATTTAATAAGCTAGCCTTTTTCTAACTACTAGTTACTCTTTCACCTGTATCATTTTTGAGGGAATTAACAGTTGACTTATTTCCCAGAACTTCTCTGACGTACGACCAAAATGCTTTCGGAATCTTTTTCAAATTTTCCGATCATCTTTTTCTTTTAAATTCGCTAATCGTTTTCCGAAATTCCTTCTTGGCATTCACCATGGATATTTTGTAATCATAAGCTATCTAATTACCTTTGTCGCTAGAGATATCATCTTTACTATGATTGATCTAGGCGTGACTCTAATATCCGCATTTTAACATCTAGGTTCCATGTTACCCTTTATAAATTTACAGGGCATGAACGTATTGACCACTGAGCGCTTGAGCTCAAAGAAGTGATTCCACGTACCCTCAGTACGGCGATTTCTATCTTTCCTAAATATCCTATCTAAATTTGGCGATTACTATCTTTCCTAAAATTTGCAAATTGGCTCTGTAGCACGTATTTTAGGCCATTTTAGTCTCCATCGTTAAATAAATAAATTTTTCTTTTGGGCTTCCTATTTCTAACCACATGTAGCGAAAACTAAGCACATACTGTCCTGTGATCACTAATTCATTTTATAGTTAAGATTTTTCCAGGCATGCTAAAAAATCAAGAATATTATCGTCCTAGGTTGGTGAAGTGACAAGTTGGTGCAAGGAGTTCAACGTAAAAGAATTCAATAAAGACTCGCAGATATCTTTGACTTTTACCCCCATTTTAAAACTACTATATGTGCTCACCTCAATAGATAACGAACGTCGCGACCACTGTATTTGGATGATAATCATTTGATTTGATGATCTAATTCTACGAAATTCGATTGATTTTTACGCTTCAAAATTGCTGCAAATTAATAAGAAAATAAGACAGATGATCGTGCCTCAGAATTTATATTTTTTACGCACAAAAAATCAGAAAGATGATCATACAAGAACAAACTAAATAATTTTACAACCATTGGGAGGCAGAGTTGCGATGTATCAATTAGCATCCCGCTGATTTCAAACTCTAGACAAAATACGCGTAAGCAAAAAACTTTCTCCTACAAGCACATTTTCCTTTTAGCCACAAGTTGCAGCACTTGCAGCACTTTAACGTGGTACAATTTGAAACGCTTTATGGAAGGAGGTGATTAATTTCGAATGGCGTAACACGACGCCGAAATGACTTTCCGTGCCCGTGCACGAAATCGAACATTGGGGTTGGGAGGGGGACAACAAAACTCGGGAGCTCGTCGGCGCCACCTGGAAGGTTGGCTAGCTGACTGAGGCGTGGCTGGAGGAGTAAAAGGAGGAGACTCCTTGCTTTGGGGAGGGGGACAGTGTCTGGGGTGGGAGGTAGGGGCGAAGGTTACCTGCCACCTTGCCTCCTGAACCCATCACCCAACGCCCGCCCCCCGACATGCTTCGACAAGCGTGATCTATTAAAGCAGCAGCGAGAGAGCGTGCCCCATCGCCGGAGCGAGAGGATATGACGGAGGGGGATTGAATATGAGTAGAGTGGGGGGAGAGAAGATGAGAGAGTCTCTGGGAAATGATCACTGAGGCTTGGATAGGCAAATGAGTGGTGACATTGGCGTCGGGGCTTGAAACGGGAATGCCAATTTAAATCACGTGGTAAATAGAGTGGAGGGTGCCGCGTGGATGAGGAGGCGGGGAGAGAGGGGTGGGTGTGGAGGGAGAGGAAGTTTTGGTCCCCGCTGGTGATCCCCGAAGGCAAGGCAAGGAGTGTGGAAAGCGGAAAGAGGGTGGAAGGGAGGGGATGCGAGGAGGAGTGACGACGTCGATCTCGGGACGATACCCTGCCAGTGCGTGGGCGCATTTCGGCGAGAGCAATGGAAAACGTCGCGAATGGTATGCGTGACAGTGCCCCGGAACCAGATAAGGGGGAGAGTCACAAGACAAGACTTTGGGGTGGGTACACCAATACGCATGCGAGACGGGAACTGAAGAAGACTCGACTCGAGCACCTAACTATCCCATTACGTCGATGTTTGGGCAACTTGGCAGGTTGACACATTCTACATCTAGACATCTACATCAATACCCTGCAAGCCACCAAAAAGGTGTGTGGCAGTGAGACATTGCATACGTTGGACCATTTGAAACTACTGGGGTCAAGTTTACGCTGCCTATTTTCTGTGCATAAATTGTCCGTCATTCAGGAGCAAAGCAATATTATCCGAAATATGACGTCGTAATATTTTCCCCCAACGGTGCATAATTAATGCGTAGCCACCATACACATCCATACACAGGTGACGGATCGTACGTCCGCAGGATCAACGCTGAAACTTCACGGTGGTCTCTGAAGGCGTACAATTTCACTGTTTACATGTCAAATTTTTTAGTTGCAGGATAATTCGTATAAAATGAAATGAAAAATCAATTAGTCGCCGTTTATTCTTTATAGCGTGAATTTAAAAGTTAGTGGTGAGTGAAATTGTTTCAAATACAATAGAAAAAATAGAATATTTATGAATTTTACAATCCATCAAACGTTAAATTATTTCTTTATAGTCGAAAAATGGAAATAGTATTAGTTAGATTAATGGTCAAAGTAAGAGCTTTATATTCTACAGTTTGGTTGCATGAGAACATGGCATTTTGTTACCGAATGGTATCGTACAACGCTGAATTCTTAAAGTAAACTTTAACATGAAAATTATCGCATCATCCAAAAATCGTAAAAACAGACCTTAAATTCTTAAATTAAATATTGCATTCTCATTTCTATTGTGTTCGAATCAGTTTTTATGAACACGCTGGAAACTTTAAGTTGATGCCCAAAATTATCATTTTTATTATTTTAAACATGTTAAATTTACGCAAAGATAAGCTACCATAATTATTTATAGATAAATGTATTTATAATCACCACATCACCACTGCCAGTTAACGTGATCCATGAATTGATCCATGAAAAACGTGATACACGATGGAGGCAAAAAGAGTTTTCAAAAAGAGGAAAGTTTGACTTAATCCCATTCCTTTTTTCCCATAGAAGAGGAAGTGGAGCAAGAGCATGCTCGAAATATTGCTCAAAGAAATTCTGAAATTGTTACTTCAGGCATAAAAGGTAACGTAATTATTTTTAAAGTATCAGAAATAGAGTTTTGCACATAAAAATCGCATTAGCTAATAATTATCAAAATGACTGAGCGGAACATACGTCACACAATAAGAATTCTTCGAAGAATAATTTGGTTTAAGTATGAATGGTCTTGTGCAATGTTAAAAGATTTTCATTCCAAATCTCTTATGCAATTATGATCTACCAAAGGAAATTGCTCCACAACATTGAAGACGTTTAAAAATACTTAATTTTCAGTTCTCTCTTTAATAAATATTAGTTTTCAAAACTCTTTTATCAGTAAAAACATTCCATCTGTTTGATAAAATAAATACGCATAAAGCATTTAGCTTTTACATGCATAAGAGAGCTTTACCTAGTAACAGAAAACCGATATTTAATTTCCCCAACAGTCTGCTTAGCTCTATTAACTCTCTTATCGGGTATATCTAAGGAAAAATGGTGGAACTCCTTCCAGTTACGGATGAATATTTAAGACCTAGTCTAATTTTATTCCGAGCAGAATGGGGAAACTAAGCAACCTGCGTCCTTGCTACAGTCTCTCTAATGATAGGCATTAGCATTCTAAATTCTTAGCCGAAACTTCTACTTCGGGCATCGAGAGACAATGCCCCAGCGTTTTTCACTGATGGAGACTCCCGACCTCGGTTCTCTCATTGAATTCCCAGGGCAAGGTGCGCGGAGCAGTGAAGGACAGCAAGAGGACCCCTGGAATCCTCCAACCTGCTTTCACGAGCGACGAGTGGGGGGAGGGGAAAGCGGGGGGGGGGGGGTGAGGAAAGCCTCTCGTTGCCCTATCACTCATTCATTCATTGTCCTCTGATGCAACTCGTCCTCATTCGATTCCCTTTCATCAGTCGTCTTTTTTTCTTTGGCTGATATTTTCCGTTCCGATAGCGAACCGAACCCGGCATTCGCCCGCCAATTTTTTTTCCACAAAGCAAAAGGGGTCACTCAACGTCGATTTTTCAACCAGAAACTCTCGGTCCCAATCGGGCGGACGAAAATTTCCGACCTTTCATCTGCTGACCCATCCATCGCATCCGCCCGCCTCCGTGTGCACGGCCGCGCGGTCGACGTTGGCTCCCTCCGAATTCGGTCAACCCCACATCTTCTTCCTCTATCTCTCCGCTCATCATAATCCCGCAATGCACACGGACACTAACACGGGATTCGTCACTAATCCGGATAATCATCTTGATGGATCGGGCGCTCAGTCCATTCTCTTTCGGGAGGGGAGGAGGTGGGGAGAGGCTTTCTCTTTCACTCCGGTCCCCCGAACTCCGTGTACCTCTGCAAAAGGGGGATTCCGCCAGCTTCCCTGATTGCATCTCATCCACGGCATCAAGCACAATCACTTCAATTTCGTAACGTCCCTTTCTGCCTCGACGGTTTCATATCCGAAATGGTGTTCGATTGAAAACTTCATTATCGCTGCCCGCCGGTACCAAACCTCGTCTTATCCTTTTATCCTTACATCTCTTAATTGGATGCTCCCTGATAACTTGCCTTTGCCTCGCTTATTCATAACAATTAATTTCCTTTTACTTTTCCATCATTGCTTATAGCCTATCGGTCAAAAAACGCTGTGGGCCGAAACGGATACTATAAAAAGTTTGTTTTAGGCCAAAAACCACGGAGCGGTTTTTTTAGGAGCATTGCATTGTTTTGCGTTTTTCTCCAACTTCTCCGTCAAGGATTTTGAAATTGGCTGCCGAGTCAACGTGACATCCACACGTATCTAAGGGAAAATGTTAAAGCTGAGGTTTAATCCAATATTTTACACAGCGTTGAATCAATACGTTCGAATGACCAAAGGCTCTTTTCCTCTGAACTTATGAATCCAGCAATTTAACCCCTGACCATTTAACATTAATTAAATCCACGACAAACACCTCGGGAAAAGGTTAAAATAGCTATGGAATTAACCTCATTCGCGCGATGCATACACCGCGCTTAGTTGTGCCACGCAAGGCGACGTATCACAACAAAAGGTAATGTGTCTTAGGGCAGTACGACATAAGAAGAATAAAAAACCAAAGTTATATGTATGGAAGCCCCCATATAAAGGTATAACGGCTCAACAAAGAAGATAAAAATAAATAAACTAAAAATAGGAGAAAAGAAATTTAAAGCCATTGTTTTTTCAAGTACTACACAGTAGTAAATATATTTTTGTTAAAATGTAAACTCTGAGCTTAATTTAATTAATAATCTATAATTTATTAAATATTAGCGCATAAGCGCCCACAATCTGAGACACAAGGATGTAAACAAAAACCTATGATGTCTTCTATAATGACTTAACGCCATATTTTAAAAAAAGCAAAATAAAATGCTACAAAGAAGATGAAAGCATGAGTCAGTAATTCTCAGCATGATGGATCCCAGAAAAAAAGTTTGAACTACGAATAGGTGAACTACGCTAAAAGGATTTCGTTGTTTGCCTTTAATTTAAGCTGGAAGTCAAGCATACTAGCATGTGCCGATTGAACTAAAACACGGCAGAAATTAAGATGAAGAAATATAATATACGAGTTAAATGCTTAAGTATGACCGGAGACATACTGTATTACTGAATTTATTTACTGGAATATGAAATGATTTAATCCCCTATCGAAAAATTAATTATTCTCAATCAACGGAAAGTAGTTTTCTGCTGGTGATTACAAAAACTCTGGATCATTCGAGAAGTTTACATTCATTTTAGAAATAATGAACTGGCAATGTGAAAAACATTTAATAAGATTATAACATAATTACGATCACTCTTGATGACTCCAATACCAGGATAATCAAATTACTTCTCTACTTATATTTTGTTTACTTACGCAAAATTTCTTTCAATTTCAGATATACAGCCACTCGTGCTTTCGTTGTTTCTTACCTGTAATGAAAGAAAGAAATTGCTCACTATGTTGCATAAATTAAACTAAAATTAAAAAGAATAGTGACAATACATCATATGTCTAAATATAGATTCTTTGGAGTAAAGAAATAATTCTCTTCCAAAATAGTGGGCATTTATTGCGTTTCCCATAAGCGCAAGGTCCTTTGAATAGGAGGAAACGGCCTGTATTAATTAACACGAGTTTAATTGGATGTTAAAAATACACACAAATGGTACTACTCTCAGATGTCACCCAAATTAACGAACCAGTAGCTATTACGCAAAGTGAATGTGGTATTAAACTTGGTCTGGAAAAGCTAATTCACCGACACAATCGAACGAAGTGCCTCGTCTTCTTTATTTAACAAAAAAGACGGAAAGAAAAAAAACTAAATTTCAAAGTTAATGTCTAATACAATATTTGAACCATAGGGTTCAATTTCAGTATTACTTTTCAAAGAAATAAGCAGTTATATTTGTAACGAATTTGAAGTCTTTGTACACACGATCCTTTTCTAGCAGACAATAAATTCAACGATAATGATTATATTTGCTTGGTACATCTGTAACTCACCGCTAAACTTATTGCTTCTAACTTTTCATCGATTACCACATTTAAAAGTCACCTCTTTCCTTAAATGTTGCTCCCAGATATAGAAAATGATCCAGCACTGTTTTAAAATATTTTAGTAACATTTAGATTGCCTTTCCTGTGCCAAATACTAACCTCAGTTTAATCTAAGACTTAATTTAGCCTTTCCTAGTTGGTGCTGTAAACGAATGATTACAGTATTAAATGAATGAAAAAAAAAACAAAAAATAACGAGTTCAAATTCACGTGGCACCTTTGGAAGCCATAGCTAAATCTATGTTGTGTGGTCTTCGGGATTATTTCGGAAGAGATCGTACACTTGGATGTCACCGAAAAAGAAACCAGCCACCTTCCCTGAATGCGAGTGATTTTTACAGGTCGCAGTGCTTGGTACCAAGAGAGCTATATTCACCCACCACACCGGGCTATGGAGCCAAGGTAGAACACGGAGGCGGTTATTAAGCCTTCCTTAATTGAAAAGAGAAACAATATTTTATAAGACGCATTTTTCTCTTTTTTTGGGCATTAAGCTGACATGGATGGCAACATACATGCAAGGAACAACACACGAAGTCCATTAAAAACGCACAGAACGAACTTTCTTTTAAAATATAATCAGAGACAAGCATATAGTACAATAAACCCACTATCCCATTTATCCGGGTTTAGAATACAAAAAATAGCTGATATTTCATTTCATAGATATGGTGGACTTGTTGACGAGAAAGGGTTCTACTTTTCCTCTTGTTGACACTAAGGAAATGAGTTCACGACCATCGTAGGCGTCCTTAAAAAGCTCAAAGTATTATGAATCCTAGTTTCTAGTCAAGTTGGGGAGAAATTGGGAAGGAATTTATCATTTATTTATCCCTTTCAGAATCTATTCGTAAAATTGCTATTTGATAGAAATGTTTTGCTGATGTGTGAAATAATTTTCGCGAGAAACAATGCGATCAGTTCCATTTCTGCCAGATATGAATCCAAATTGTATAATCAAAGTGAAAGTCAGAGAAGGGAAGTGAAAGGCATACATTAATTTCGCATTAAAGCAATACTGGGAAACTTAAAAAGTCTCCATGATTCGAGGAGGAGGGGGGAGGAACAAAACAAGTGACCAAAAAAATGGCTAAGAGACGAGCGTCGCTTTAAAAAAACCGAAGCTCTCAACCATTCATCTCCCTCTTTCGCCCTTTCTTCGTCTTTTTTTCGCCCAAGGCACACACATTATTATCCCCGTATTTAGGGAAATAATCGTCCTCATGAGAGAAAGAGATAGTGGGTGGAAATGGGGAAAGTAACGGGTCGAACGAGTGTAGTATGTGTGTGTATACGCTTTGGAGGGGGGTCGGAGACTTGGGATTCAGGGAGTTGGGGCACGCTCCCGACCTGAGAATACAACACTACGCAAGGGGGCATGGGCGAGGGGGGATGGGAGTAAAGGAGAGTCATGCTTAAAAGGGGTATGAGAGGCGGAGAGCTAGGGAATGGGGGAGAGACGAGGAGTGAGTCGCTAAAATACTATTCCTCCGACCTTAAATCTCTCCGCCCTCGTAATTTATCGCTCCGGGACTGTAAACAGGAGCGCGGAATAAGTGAACCCCCCATGGTCATTCGTTCATATTTATTCTCTTACCTCCTCTTTTCCTCCTCCTACCCAAAACCATACCCTCCCCCAAACAACCTCCCAACGCCTCCACACCCTCTGTACACACACACACACAACGTCCCCGCTTCCCATTCCGGAGGAGGACTCGAACCGACGTTTTAACGAGTCATAATGGGGGCGCGACACACGTTCGCCCGGAAAAAAAACATACAAATTTCCATTTGGAGTCTGTGGAATTAATGGCCGGCCTTGCAAACGGAATCCTCGTCGTTCGTTAGACGCGTAAGGAACCGAGGAGCGGTGGACTGAATGGAAGAAGACAGGGCGAGGAAGAGGAAGGTTAGGCAAACCATGGGAAAGAAATAGGGTCGGAGGATAGTGAGTCGGGTGTGGGTGTGAGAATGGAGAATTGCCGGTCGGGGAGCTCCCAAGCGTGTGCATTTAATGTAAGAGATCGCGAGTCGTTGAAAACGCGTCCAATTTATCACCGATGCACTCGAATTCGTGGGGGCATAAAAATGTAGTACATCATTTCAAACGAGGAGGACTGCAATTTAACATCGACCAGACGGTCCCCTTTTCCCGTCCCGCTCGCTTTGGTAAATAATTTATTGGCATGCTGTTGTAGGGAAATACACCGCGACCATACCTGGGGGGTTATATTTTATCATTCTTTCGTCTTCAACTTATTCAAGGAACAATTAACTTACTGCCTCAGGATGACACTTGAGTGCGTGATAAGGATTTATAATTATAATCAAAAAGACTACTGACTAATCATAGGAATTTATGTGGAGTCACAAATGCGGTAACAACATTTCATTTCGCATCGTCGCATTCCGATTAGATCACAAAGTTTCAATCTTTGCGTAAGTGATGTAATGTTTCAACTACCTTTGCACTTCAGCGTCACACCAAAACATAATATCCTATTAAAAATGTCCAATTTTCCTAGTGAGAAATTTAGATAAGGAAATTATACTTAGCCTATAAACTTACCACAAGATTTAATCACAACTTAAAATAGCTAAAGAAATCTAGCCACCAAAATAGTATCCTGCAGTCTCAAATACATATAGTATGTATGATGCATTTTCCAATCGCTACTTCGAATTTTGAGTTTTTTCTCCGCTGGCCAAAAACGAACTCAACTCATTTCTTACAATTAGTACTACCATGAATAAAATTTTCATTTCCTGCTATTAGCTTCCTATCGTTCATTCATTGAGGTACTACAAAAAGATCGTCTATCATCAATTCTTATCCCCACATCCAGATGAAAAACTATAAGTGATGAGAAGTATTTCCATTCTCCTTATTTCATATTTTTTATCGATTTTTTAACAAGCGAACACGTGTTCCTTCAAGTAATCTCACAAAATGCATCAATTCGATGTCACACAGCACCATAAAAACAAACATGTATCATTGAATGCACTCCCTTGAGTCTTAAGGTAAACTACGCTGATATTGCCTCAGCGCTTGGGGTCTTTTCAAAGATTATTTAACCAATGGAATATTTTCTCCAGAAATAAACATCCGTTCCCGGTTAGAGGGACCCCATTACGACAAAGCCATCGAATTCCTTCGTAAATTGATACGAGCTTTACATTGCTGAGAAAATGACACAAAAAAGGTGCCGGGCTGTAGCCATGAATCACTTAAATGGATTCTACATCTTGATGGAGTCTATCGATTACAGCTCCCGTTGCCGTTTCTCCTTTCCAACTCCATTCCTTCCCCAAAAAAAAAGAGAAAAAAACAGCTACGAAATGGGCCTCACGTGTAACAAGGGGATATGCATTCGATAAGAGACGATATTTGACGTTATTCTGCTCTGGTGTACGAACCGTAGCCAAATTCGCATGGAAGGGCATTGTGCTCGCGGCCTATCCTTCGAGCAATCAGGCACGCAAACGCAAATAAACATTTGCGTCAGGATAGGCGCGGATGTTGGCTAAATCAGGGATTTCAATCTCAAAATCGCTCACGGGTCACACGGGTGCTGTTGACAGTGGAGGCGTTTCACACGGTCCAAGCACCTAAGCCCAATGTCTGCCGCCAGCTATCCCGGCACTTGATAAAGCAAGAATATATCTGCATTCCCGTAACGTAGGTTGAGAATAGAGATGAAACGGCGAAATCTGCTTGGGACGGGAAAACAAGTTAGCCCTTGTATTGACGCATTAAACTCTCTTAAATCCAGGAAAAAATTACCGCGTTATTTTCTTGAACTCTTGGGATAAAAGGAAAGTTATAAGAAATGTAAACGTTTTCCGTACGTTTTGGAATTTAAATTTAGTTAAAAGCGTGTTGGAGAGATGAATATATTAAAACATTTAATGATATGGTGGTAGTCTCATCAGAATATATTAAGTAAACACCGGAAGAAGTGAGGGTAGGAACTCAATTTGGGCAACGGGAAATATTCAGCGAGACATATTACCTACGATGGAGGCAAAGGTGCACCTTTACGCCATATGATGCAAATGCAGCTCGATGAACGACGATGAAATAATTTCGACGGCGTATATTCACAGAAGTTTGCCTGCTCAACAAGCAGTTCCCCCACCTACAACTTAAAATCCTATTGAGGGATATTAAACACTCCAAAACTCAACTAGTAATTAATAAGTTACCACCGTTACTGATGCAACAGGGTCTCAGTGACTTAGTATTTTAGCTCTTCTAAGTTACAAAATACTTGACATATATGGCATATTCCAGAAAATAATATTATCATCACGCCAATGGAGCCCTTCTAGACTACTCATGTCCTGAAATTTGTTTTGCAAAACGTTCTAATAAATTTCCCTTGACCTCTAGGATAATAGTGACAAATATTTACTTTCCCGATTTTTTTTCAATTACAGCCATTCAGATTTTTGCATATGTTGTTGCTCTGCTCATCCATCAAGATACCTTAGTGATCGCATTGATTTTCAAAAAAGCATTAGTTTCAGAATCACGAGAGAAATGCTAAATTAAACTTATTAAATATTCAGAAATTGAATGCTTTGCAGTGCAAGAGACTTCTAAAAAACTCGTTGAGATAATTATTTATGTACGTATGTACAGGTATGTTTATGTATGTCAGAACTTAAGAGCAAAAGGAGGTTTTGGATGGCCCCACGCGTAGCTATTACCAACCCTTTTTGACTTTTGAAATTACTTAATAAAATAATAGCCTTCTACATCCATTATTTTTCATATTTCCTTCCAATTTTTTACTACCTTCACATCCGCCATCAGTGCTCATTATTTGTATCCCGATTAGCCACCAAAATAACGTTCTCTCAAAGCCACCATGATGTCATTTTCTCTCAATATCTTCTCCGATCACTTTTTCTGCCATTTGTATATTTCCCCTGTAATTTTCCTTACTTCGCATGCCTGCTTACTCTTCTTCATCCAAGTTTTATCCCTACAGGTTATTCTTAACGCAACCGAATTAATGGCCCTTACAGGCCCATAAAACTAAACTTCACATTTCACTTCTTCACTAATTTTTGAACTTTTGCCTTTACTACGGCAAATTTTATGATCATTGATTCCCTTACTTTGGAAAACTCCTTATTAACAGACACATTTAACTTCAACATTCAGACTACTCCTTCCACTTTCATCTAAAAAGTAACACGTAGATAGGAACATTGTTATATTTGCTATATGTTTTCACTACTGCAATAATATATCATTTGACCTGAACTTAATGATGACCATTAGTCTCATCACATTCGTTTAATTACGTTAAACTTCACCTCACCTTGAGAGGCGATCCAATAACGACAAAATCAATGAGGGAAAGACATGGATTCTCTAACAGCGACTTCCGAAAACTGCGCTTTAAGGAAAAGGCGCGAGATTGACCAAGAACGGACCGAGACGAAGCTCGTAAGCCTTACAAAGCCCCACAAAGCACTTCTCCCTCCCCCAAAAGAAACAAATGCGTGAGGCACTCCAGGCGCGGAGGGGGAATGCGAGGGAAAGTAGGAAGGCCCGAAATGAGAAAAAGTCATAAACGGCGTATTAAAGCCGAGGGCTAGCTTCTGCCGCCGGGATAATTAATGAGATAAATCAAGGGGAATGGGAGAGGATAGGAAATGGGAAAGGGCGGGGGACGCAGCGGGCGGGTCGGAACACGTGGTCGCCATCCGGTAGGCTGTATGTCGTGACGGCCCTGAAGGGGTGGTTGGGCGAGAATAGAGAGCGGGACGGGGGGGTGCGGGTGGGTGGAAGGGGGGAAGGGTCGGGGTGGTGAAGAGGGTGAGAGGAGGGTAGAGCAAATGAGAGCGGGAAGGGGGAGGAAATAAGGGGTTTATTTTGCACCACCCCACCCACCAAGGGTCACACACAAGCTTACCGATGCGACGGTGAAGGGGAAGTTGGCTGAGGGGTTGAGTTTGTGCAAAGGAGAGAGGGGGAGGCGAGAATGGTGCTAAGGAAAAAGGTGGAGGGACGGGGCGGGTGACGGCGAGGGCGAGACGGGGTGGGTAAGGCTCGCGGGAGGGGGTATTTTGGGAGAATCGAACAGGCTCCACGACCGTGTTATAGTAAGGATCGAGAGGGATTGGTAGCGGGGAGGTAGGAAGCCGTGGGAGGATTTAAGTGAATTGTACGTAACACATTTTGGGGCGGGTTTGAAGGAGGGCGGCTGCTGTTACGGCAAGAGCACGGGGGAGTTTTGATTAGAACGGAGGGCTGAAGTGGGACTGGGATGAGAGAGAGGTGTGGGCGGAGAACGGGCAGCCCGGGACGAGATGAGAAGGGGTGGGTGCGAAGATGCGGGAGGATTGTTGGTGGGAGTGGAGAGGGTGAAGGAGGCAGAGACGCCAACATGCTAATGACGGCAGAAGTTGCCGAAGTGTTTACGCAGTGATTAAGGCTAAGCGGTAAAGCGTGGAAGGAAGAGACAGTGGGGCCTGAAAAAAATATTCCAACAATACCTCAGGGGAAAGGTGGAAGGCGGAGTTGAAAATTTTCGCAGGAGATGTTTCGCACCAATCATTAAGGCAGCTTGATTGGGATGGTTTCCTGATTTATATTCGCAAGTTGAAATGGTACACGGTCTGTTATAAAAGCATTCTTGGCAAGTTAAGACATTCAAGAATTTATCACAAAGCATATTGATCTTTAGGAATGAATTTATATATCACTGTTTACGCTCAACAGAGGTATATCTCGAATAGTATTAGCAGAAGATAAAACAGAAAATGTTAATAACAATGACATCTATTATTACATACATATCATCGTCGTAACAAGTTCGACACAAACGTCGACTAATGATCCTAGAAATTTTGCGAGCATACAAAATTCAAAGGTTGGTTCCTTTATTTTGGCATTGAAAGCCATCATTCCAAAAATGGAAACAAAAAAATTTTCCTGCTGCGGGAACAGGGAAAAAGTTACTAGAAAAATATCTTTCCAAAGTATGATAATAGCACGACGTTGTTTTTCGCGTGTTTTTCTACCAATTTTAAGAAGCAAGAACGATTGTCAAACGCCTTATAAATTTGGGACCATCGACTGTAGGTTACCAAATAATTGACAGACACGCCTAACACTCCTAAACGCTTACCACTAAGCATCAAATGAAGAAGAGGGGGGAAAAATTCTCCTTTCCAAAATATTCCCCAGGACACACGAGGAAGGAGATACTTTCCCGAATAAAGGAATTTTGGAACGATGGTAGGACGGGTAAGGGGATGATGGCCAAAATAAAAAACGGAAAATGAGCGGGGAGGGAAGAGAGATAGAGAGAAATATCCTCGGAGAGATGGAAAATAAAAGAGTTTTACGCTAACGGTACGAGACGGCGAGGGAGCGGAAAGCACGCTGTGAAGTAGGCGGAGGTGCTTCTCCCGCTCCCTCTCGAAATGGATGCCCTTTATTAAAGGCGACGGGGGGAATGAGGGAAGCCGAGGCAATGGGGAACCAGAGGAGGCGAGAAAGAAGGAAATATATAGGTGCCCGTGTGTGTTGTATATATACGTGTGTGTGTGTTCTTGCGGGTGTCTGGGTGTGCCTGTGTGGGGAATGTGGATGTGGCTCTATGGCGTTTACCGACGCGATCCTTCCCGCGTTCGTCGGCGCTTCTCGCACTCAAAAGACGGTGGCGCCGCGAATGGCGGGAATCATCACCCCTCCACCTCCAAGGGAACCCACACACCCCATCTAACCCAACGTCCAACCCCCCCCCCCCCTTACCCCCCCCCCCTCTCTCCCCCCCCTTTCACCCTTCCCGAGAGTATGAGCCGGTGACGACGCCCCGCTGCACAGAGGGTATACGATGTTCGTAGCGAAGCACCAGCAACGGCATAAGCTTCCTCCGAACAAACTATTTTGATTCTTGCATCACTGCACCCGCCTCATCTACTCCACTATCCCTTTAAGCAAGCCTTTGCCTCGTTTTTATTCGTCGCTTATTTTTTTCTCATCCCCATCTATCCATCTCTAGCTCCCTTTCTCCCTTTTATCCCTTCTTTATTTATTTTCCTAAGTCCTTAAGGGAGCAGACGCCGGAAAGTACACACATTTCGAAAATAACGGGCGAGAGGATTGGGAGGAAAGGGGAGCAGTAATCTCCTGGTAGTCCCGGTTCAAAAAACAGTTATTCTTCCGCGAAAAGAGTTGGTTTGCCATTTTTATTTTTAATTTTTATCTCTCGAGGTAGTGTCGCTTACAGCTCGGGTGACAAATACTTCCTTCATTCAAGTGTTCATTTTTTTGGTCTTATCTTTGATACCTAAGATCTCATTATCGACCATGATAGTGGATGAATGGATACTCGTTTTTGTGATAATCATGTAGTTCTTAGGTGCTCATTTGGGATTATAAGTTTTTTTTTCAATTCCATACTAAATGATGACAGCCGAAAACAATTCTGTATCCAATATCTGCACATTAAAGGCTTATCTCAATGGAAAATGACAGATTAAATATATGGGCATTTTATATGAAAATTTTCAATGAATTTTTATTGCACAAACGTTACTTAACCGTTTTTGAACCCGTTTTTAATTTATCTCGAACTGCGCCATTAAAAAATTACATATTTAATTCACAATTTTTTTCTTCCCACCAGGTCTTTTAAATATTCTCACAGAATCCGAATGTTTATAGATTCCGGTACCATTGTCATTCTGCTGAATTCGAATTTCTCCTGCACATGCTCTTCCCGAGCTAATTCATACAAACTGTAACAAACTTAAAGGAACGTCCACCGATTAGTCGAAAACGCGACATTTTGGCAACAGATAATATTCCACAACTCGCTGCTCTCAGAAAATATATCCAGGGCACTGTCTTAATCGTATTTAGGCGAGCAAACACAGGAGAGTCTGTGGAGAAAAAGAGCAGAGGGACTTAGGGAAGAAGCAGATGACAAAATAGTGGAGAGAGGGCTCACGCTGGGATGCGAATCATAAGCGAGAAGGTGAAAAAGCGGCTGCGAGGTGTGAGGAAGGAAGAGGTTTTCAGGCCGAGGTGTGGAGATGTCTGGATTAATATTGTGTGGTAAACGAATGAGCAGAAATAAGAGAGAGGTTGCTCGGAGAAGCAGTGGGTCGAATGGATGGACTATTCGGAGCGTGGTAAGACACACTGGACGCCCCAAGTGTAGAGGGAGAGGTGCTGCTATGATCAGCTCGCGGGCTCACGTGGCCACGAAGCGGTCAAAGTCCGCCCCCCATGAATACACAAGTCAAAGAGCGGGGCCGGAGGAGGGAAATCCGAAGCGTCCGTGGTCCGGGGACTTGAAGTAGCTCCCGGCGCGGCGTGGGATTGAGGGGAGTGACCGGGGAAGGGGATAGACCGGTGCTAGTGTGCGGAGAATGACATCAATGGGGGCAAAAGTCTGAGAGGGGGCGGAGGCCTGGGAAGAGATGGTGGTGGGGAGGGAACTGTGGAGTGAGGTGGGACGGACAGAGGGAGGTAGTGGAATGGAAAAATGCTCGTGTAAGTCGCACTCTTGTGGAGCGGACACCAAAATGCCATTAAGCGGAAGGAGCCCTGCGTTGGCACCATTGGGAGAGGGGGCAGTGGGGTGAGGCGGAGCTAGATGGCAGTCACGAGGGAGAAGAAGGAGAAGAAAAAGAAAATAAGGGGAAGGAGCGAACCGGGAATGGGAGTTAGAAGAAAGGGAGAGCCGGAAAACTACTCTTGGGTGACGCAGTGGGAGAAAAAAAATTCGTGGAGGAGAAGAATCATACAAAGCAAGGCGGCAGGTATTACCCATTTCTTGGAGAAGGTAGGCGAGCGAGGTATTTCAGGGTCTTCAGAAATATCGGATAATTGGGAAGAAGAAGAAATGACAGGGAGGAGGCAGTCGACAAATCCGGTGAAAGAGCTGGATTACTTTGATTGACTTAGCTGTAACGAACTAGAAAATTATCCGCCTGAGACCAAGTAGAGGGCTGATAGCCGCCATTACAAGCACGAGCCTTGATAGGAAAAAGATTAATGATAGGGAAAAATAACCCATTATATGCACATACAAGCATCCATGAAGACATACGCAGTACTGACGCTAGCACTGACTTATCCAAGTACCGAAAGTCATTAATTCAAAAGTAAAGCTCTAGAAGCTCAAAAAAAACTTACGACGCGACGAAATGTGAATAAGCATAAAAACACTCAAATGTTGACGACAATTCTTACGACTTCGGCGCCCGCCAAGGAAACATTGGATCGATTAGGAAGAAGGCGGATTAGGAATAAGGAAAGTCGGAAAGGATCGCGGTGGGAAGAAACGGAAGGGTCGCGGGAAAAAAGGACGGCCAAGGAAAAGGTCGGGAAGGAAATAAAGGAAATGTCGGGGGAGGGTCGGGAATGAGAGGGAGAGGCACGCGAGGAACGCTGTAGTCGCTGCCGGCTTAAGGGTTGGGAGGCCCGGAGAACGGAAGGTGGTCGGGAAAGGGAGAGATAGAGTCGGGGATGACGAAAAGGCACACGGAGGATGATGAGGGGTGGGTAAAAGAGGGTGAGGTGAATGGGAGAAGGCGGGAGGGTGGCGGAATTGGGTCCGTGTGGGAACAGTTTCCGCGCAAACCTTAATTAACTGACCTTGGACCGTTCTTCCATTCTCATTCTGTACCCCTCCTACTGTTTCTCTGTCTCTGCCTCCCCCCACTCTTTCTCTATCTCTACAAGTGAAAGATCCCGAATGCGTATCGCCACGCTGCACTTTAATTTCCACTCGTCCCTTTCCCCGCTCCCTCCCTCCGATTCGCCCACCAGGGGCCTATCTCCCCTGCTCCCCTACCTCCTCTCCCGTCCGCTTGGCGACCGCCCATGGGGGGGGGGGTGAGGGGGCAGACCCGCACGAAATAATAAAAAAATAAATGGACGAAAGAGGCAGAGGAGCTGGAGGAAGTGGAGAAAGCAAAATGGTTATCTTCCTGCGACACACTCCCTGCACCACACCCAGCAGCTACATCCCTTATCTTCTCCCCTCTGCCCTCGAGCTTCGGACCCTCCCTACTCGCCCTCACCTTTAAACATCCTATCTCTTCATCTTCGCGGACTGATTCTGACCGGCCATCGAACAGTTGAACTGGTACCCCCGTGCCTGCCCCCTTTCTTCCTTAGCATTCCCTCCCGCGTTGCATCAATCCGATGAGTGCCTTCCCCCGCGGCACAACAAGATCCGACCTCTGAAACTCTCCTCCCCCCGCCTCACGTCTCGTCCGTTCTTCTCGGCGGGTTTTTGTTAACTAGAGCGTAATGATAAGCTTTTCAGAAGGGTGGTGGCGCGGGAGGAGGAGGAAATAGGTAAATGAAATAACAGGGGTGGAGGTGGGCGCTCTTCGGCGTTCGCGGCTTGAAAAAGAGGTGATCTTTGCAGTTTATGCGCCCTGTGAGACGTGCAAGCTAAAACTCATTTTGACGTCGTGCAGGCTGGGGTGGAGAGGGGGGAATGTACGGTCGATATGAATCTTAAGTACATTATTTCTCAGGCGGAAGGTGAGTTCATGTAGATTTCTATCACAGGTGCCATTGTGTTATTTTAGAAACTTATTTTTTTTCAAACATAAAAAAGCATAGTAAAGAGTCATGTAAATGATATTCTTGTGAACTAGAATTTACATTGATGTCTTTAGTGCTTCAGAATATTTCCAAATGCACAGTAATTAACGAATATACATCTGAAACGTGTAGTCGATTAGGTTTCATTTCCATTTCCATTCAAATGTCAATCATTTAATACGGATAACTCCGAAGGATAGAATGGATTAGTCAATGGAGGAACGTGTCCAGTATCTAGAACTAAAAATAATCACATTGACTCCCGACTTAATAGAGCTTATTCATGTTTTAATGGAAGGATTTTTCAAATTTAATGACGCTGCTCTGCCCCATATCTCATTTCTCTTGCCGGTACACTCGCTTTTATATTTCGTTGGGAAGGAATTTCAAGTCATGCTAATGAGATGAAAGGTAAGATTTTAAGTCTTGAATTCACGTCCTCATCTTTACTCTTTCGTCTCATTATTTAGTCTATAATTTTTATTTTAGCTAAGGATTACTAATTGACAAGGAATCAGATCTTTCTAGATTTCCTTTGAGGAGACGAGAAACTACTCGTATTCCCATACAAAGGAAGCAACTTAATGAGATGACTCAATCTTGTAATGTACTCTCCCTTTAAGGATTAGTAACTCCATTCGTATTCTTTTTTTAAAGTAGATCCCAGGTAAGTGTCATATTTGGTATAGTATTGTGTAACATTAAAAATCAATAACATGTACGCTACCGCTAAGATGTGAGGCATGCAGTAATTCAAAACCAGACATGCAAAATCAAAAATTAAGTTATTATTAATTTTAGCAACAATTTATTAGCAATAAATAAATCAATACTCATCCATGCAATTTTAAGTAAAAACTTAAAACAGAAATCATCTGAGAAAATTAAAAATTATCATAAATTACATGTCTATAAAACGGTGATCATTATTTACCTAACGTTTGCATAAAATTATTTTAGATTTTTTAAAAAGAGCAGTAATTTTGACAAAGGAAGCAAACGGGTAATAAGGCCACATTCATTGTTAAGATATCGATTAGATACAAAAACAACTTAATTGAAAACCAAGCAAGACGTTTCCTACAGAAGAGAGTACTCGGCGCATGGTGGACTTCGGAAAACAAGTTTTTCGAAGAAGATGTACGGACCCTTAGACCGACTCGAACTGTTAAACTCAAATACACCCCTCAGCCATGCAGCAAAACTTCTCTTGTAAACTCTGAAATTTTAAAAAGAAAAACTCTTCGCGGGACACTAGGACGCAACGGGCGACGGGCAAATTATAGTCTCCGAATGGCGTTCGGAAGCGATCGCAATAAATGCATACTCAAGATATAAATTCCCTGGGACATAAATTCTGGCTTCACCATCACCTGCAGCACGACAGAGACGCGCCCCTTCCCTCTCTGAATCCCTCCAAGCCCCTACCTCCCCCCCCCTTCCAGCCTAAGCGCAAATACAAGGCAGACACGCACCACGCCGCGCGAACACATGAGCCCACCGCTCCCACCACACACTCACCCTTCGCACCAAACACCATAAGCAGCCTCTACATCTTCGGACCCTCGCACAGGCCCTAGCTCATCCACTCGCCGAGCCACGACACATGTGAGAGAGAAGGGAGGGGGGAGGGGGCGAATGGGGGAGAGACCCCCTTGGGAAATACGGGATCGCTGCCGCTGTGCGTGTTCACGACACAGCCTCACGCACGCATCTTAAAGTGGCAAGCGAACTCCTTGACTCTAACCTCTTGCCACCCGGAGGCCTTGAACCATGATTGCTTTCTCCCCCTTCTTCGTATTTCATTCGACCAAGAGCAGACTGCGCGTCCCCCGCGCGTGTTTAACGTACTGAATGCAGGAGAGACGAAAGTTGACGATGAAAGTTGGCGGCGCTAGAGAGCCGAAGCTTGTGGTTATGAATGACTATAAACTATCCCACACATCGAGCCTGGGTCTTGTCGAGCATTTTCATGCACATTTAGTATCCTTCAAGACACATTCTTTTCTTTGGACAGCTTCAACTTCAATGGGACGAGATTTTATGGAGATTAATTATCGCACAAGATTATTTGTTGGGTATGACGCGAGGAATTAGTGCACAAACCACGCAACTTGTCCGGTGATATCATATCATGAGATACAGGAAGTACCAAGATTTAGATGTAAGACAAGCAGTAATATGGTAAATATATTAGGTAATGTAAAGTAGTTAATTAGATGATTAATTAGATGTGATTCAATAGAGTTAGATTATATCATTTTATGCCTTTATAGATGCTATTTCAAAATTTGTCCATGAATAAATTGAGTTCTCGTAATTTGCTATGAATAACTAACATTTAACGACATCATGCATAACATCTTCTAATAATTTCCACTGTTATAGAAGTACATTTGGCAAGGAGAAGCCATCATGAGGTTACAAGAGTGTAGTAAATTTACACGCTGGTTTTACAGCATCAAAGAAATTGAAAATAGAGCAAAGAGTTATGTACGAGTTTTGGCGCGGCACAGCGGTACTTCATTTTAAATTCTTTCTGGTTCATCAGAATCCTTTCATTAGTAATTACAAACAGAGGCTATAAATAAATCATTTCCGAGCAAAATAACGTCCTTTTTTAGTGTCTAAAATTCTCCTCGTAGTAAATTGAGACCTAATGAAATATGTATGAGGAAACTTTAGTCACAACGAAGTAAATTTATCTGATGAAAAAAAATGTACACTACAATGAGTTCATCTCTCTTTGCTGTAGGAGTGTCTAAAAAGCAAGACGTCCACGTGAATTAACATTCAGAAATCGGAAAATAACGTTTGCTTACGAGAAAATACGATTTTTTTAGAATAAAGTAGGGGGAACGGATATTGAATGCGAAACTCCATTAATCAAATTTGAATGTCTCCTGTAAAAAACTATTACTCCAAACACGTAGCAATTTATCAAGTCAATGTGCACTACCAATATAAACAATTAACATTAAATTATCAGTATTTGGAAAAACTTTTTGACCACTCAAAGTAATAAAGGTAACGCTTATATCACTGGTATTGAACTGATGCATTTTATATCAGCGGCCTACTTGCCAATGAAAGTATACAAGCATACCTGAGTGACGCTTTTCAAATTAAAAGGATACAATTATGTCTTGTTGAAAGTAAACCGTAGCAGAGGAAATGATATACCATTTAACACGCGATATAGTTTATTATCATCTCAATTTAGACGATATTAATGCACCTATTACCAAAGTATCGGTGGTCGTATGCATGTTCAAGTCGTCTTCAGGTGTCTTCAAATAGCTGAAGAAGTAAACATTAAAGAATCATTTAATGCATTTCGTGATAATGGGAGAAATACTCTCCATTTTGTAAGGTATTTCCTTACCAGAGCAAGTCCTGACACATTTCCTTAGCCATATTATTTGAAGTTTTCTTAGGACATCTGAGTCATAAATACGTCAAACTGTAGTCGTGCGTACTCAACCTTGGTTACTCAGATTTATACTCGTCATAGTTAAGAGATTGGTAATAATTACTCGATACCTTGTAGTCACATGATTTAGCATAAGGTTAGTGCAATTTAGGGCAACTAATCCTAATCAAATTCGAAAAACACTTATTATAGAATAAATGAAAATTCCCTATTCGATATAATATTTCCTCGACCTATCCACATGTTCCACGCCCATCTTTCTCTCTCTCAAATCGGAGTTTCCCTCTATTCTCCACCAATTTCCCCCTACACCCATCCATCTCACTCCTCCGCCCACTTTTTCCTCTGCCATTCTCACCACATCCTCATCCCCCGACTCTCCTCCTGCGTCCATGGCAACGGTGTGACACCTCCAACCCCCTTCATTCCATTCCCTCCCTTCCATTCACCCGCAGCCCTCATTCCGAAACTCCTTCCAGGAGATTCCCCGAGGAAGGCCATTTATTGCTACAGTGGCCAGAAATTAGTCTCATCTTTCCCCCTTAACAATATGGCCCGTACCTCAGGGCGAAATCCCCACCCTAATCCCCCACCTCTGCCCCCTCCAACCTCTCTTCCCTCACACCACCACGGTCCTTCCTCCAGGAGAGCGTATATCTAAAGGTTTCTCTACACTCACCACACCAACCCCTGCACGCACGGACACACATATACGACCCCCTAACACGTGCACCTCGGCGAACACACGCAAACATATACGCACGCAGGCTCATAAGTCTGAAAACCCCGAAATCCTCGCAACAAACTCTTTTTTCCCCCATCTCCAGTCCGCAACCACCCTCGGCGTCCCCAAACCATCCCCTGCACGGGGTCCACCTTTAACGCCGCCCTCGATGGAAATAAAAGAGGGATGGAAGGTCATGAAAACGCATGAAAAACAAGGCTGCCCTTCCTGTACTGGGTTCCTTTTCGCCATTATAACGTTCCCGCGTGAACCCCTAACAGTATTAAGCGCCTGGGGCCCTCTCAACTCCTCGTGGACGAGCGATGGTTGCCTATCTGTTGAGCGGTCACAACGATACGGGGTGCCAATAAAACGGCACAATGAGGAGGAGAAGACGCTGGAGGAAAAATACGACACGCAATGAGTGCATGGCGTGGATGACATAAATTTCCATTAGTGGTACGTGGTGGCCCTTTACGGACACGACTCCCTGAGCGCACACGCCATTCAATGGGGGACACTTCAAGGAGCAAAAATACGAGATTTTACATACAGGATAGGATAAATATGTGGTCAAAAGGGGTGGTCGGCTCAGGGGTTGTGCTCGCACTTATCCATCTCTCCATTACTGCTGGAATTGAAATTCGCATTTTAATTTCAAATAAGGTGAAAACGAAACTTATTTTATTCACCATGGATGGCTGAAAAATTCTTATTACCCGGTGCCGATATCGATTAAGTTCGCGTGATTCTCCCATTGATTTATGGTTAAGGAAGTCATTGATTTACCTCTCAAATTTGAAAGTCAATAGGGATTAATTTTTCAATCGCCGTTAGGGTTGCGTGACTGGTTTATGGACAATTATGGACAGTTTATTCCCCCCGCTCCTATCGTCACCCGCTTCTGTCCATCGCAACTTTCCCACGATTTCAGGTGCCCTAATCCCCTCCTCGTCTGCCACTCCTCCTAAAATTGCGCTGTGCGCTCAACGATTGACTCTTCATTTGTGAAATTGACCAAGAGACTCCAGGAAACCACAATTTTTCAGTAACAAGCGGAATAATTGTGAGGCGAAAGGGAAACATTTTTTTATGTCACTAAACCACAAAATAGATGATTGTATTATTATGTGACCATGCAATAAAATAATACACTCCTAGTTCCTTAGATCTAGTTTTGTTGCTGAGTCCCAAAACAAAACTTTATCCATTTTTAAGCCAGATAAATTCGTCGGTTTTCGGTTGCCGGTGCTCAATCTGTCCACCCTCCTCAAAAACGTCATTGCGTTAAGACGGTAGGGAAGGACATAAGGGAGGAAGAAGGCAACTTGGGGATTTTTGTTGGTGGAGAAGAAGGGGAAAGTGAAGCAGTCGGGAGAGACTTGGTCGGGAGGAGAGTGGGAAGCGGAAAAGGAGAAGGGTGATTGGGAAAGGTGGGATGGGGAGGAAAGAGGGAGAGCGAGATGGAGGGCGAGAGAGACGGCGGAAAGGCCTCAAGCTAAGTGGATAGATGTGCAAGTGGGGCCAGATGGACGTAAGGAGAGAGGGATGGGGCCATCAGCGGGACCATCTACTCCAAGCGGAGGGTGGTGCCGCGGACAGGGGATGAAGGGGCGGGGAGGGTGCGTGAGGAGGAGGAAAAGTAAGGAGGACCGGGCGGGAGGAGGAATGGAAGGGATAGGCGATGGAGGAGGAAGCCCCCGGTCTCCACGTCCCCGCTTCATTAGGTGGCCTAACAAACCACCACCTAGCCTGCCTCGGCCAACTTGGCCACCCTCCCCATTTCTGCGCCCGGCATCTTCCACTTCCCTTAACCGCCCAGCCCAACCCACTCTCCGACGCTCGACTCTCACAATCCCCCTCCGATGCCCTTTTCCTCCTTGCCACCCCAGTACCAACCCCCTATCTCCTCTCCCCTTACTTCTTGCCATTCTTCTTTATTTCTCTCTTGATAGAGTCCTCGGAACCTTCCTCTCCATAATCCTTACGTTAAGGCCCTCTTACTTCGTCCTCTCCCACAACCTATCGCCAAGTTTCCATACGCTCGTTCTTCTTCCTCCCGGCCCCCCTTTCATCCTTCCCACGTCCTTCCCGCCCTCGTCCCACTCGACCCCTCCACACTCCTTCGTAACTTTGCCCTGGAGAGGGGAAGACGGGTGGGGACATTGATTCTTCGTGAAGGCACACTGTCTCACTCAAAGGGGTCCTTCCATTCTGGAATGTGCGCGGGGATTCCCCATTATCATCGAGAGGCTTCAGCTTTCTGTATATAGAACACTTCCGTCCCCGCACATTCCTGTCCACCCTACCAACCTCGACGTCCCCACCCACTTCTGTCTTTTCCTCATTTTGCACTCGGAGGGAGGGGAGGGGGTGGTGGCGTGGGTGGGCATCGGATATCGGGGTGGGATGTGAGCGAATGGAGTGGTACGGATGAGGGGCCGGGTTGGAGGGATGGGCCGTGAGTCGGATACTAAGTTGCTCCCACAGCCGTAATTAGATTCATTTGTTTCTCCCCGGAATTGAGTTTTCCTTTGAGTGAAGAAATGTTTACTTAGGCAATGTGTTCTTTTTTCATTATTGGGCATAGCGTTCCGGAAAGGGACTTCAGGGAGCTGGAGATAAGGCTTTGATTGCGGGGAAGCGCGAGCATTAAAACTTTAGTGGTGTAAATTTCTCGTCGGCGACATCTCTCCACTTTTGAGCGTATTTTAGGGAGGCAGACTGGGAAAGTCGCCGGGAGGATATCGAGCTCGAAGCGAAGTCAAGAAAGGAATATCCTCTACCCATTTTGCCTGGATATTTTTCCAATTATGCGGAAAACGACTTCTTAGTTCTCGCAATCCTTTTCCATCCTAGTTAATTTGGCACCAAGACAGGAAATCATTAGTACACCTGTCGTATACAATCAAGCGTTTACAAATATTTAAATCATAAGTGACGCCTTCTCATTATCAACCTCTTCCTGCTTCATCGGGGGTTCACGACTCTAAATCACGTGAACATCGACCAACTTCCATCATGGATATCTCCCATCATACGATGAATAGGTCATATGTTACTGACTGTTGGTTACAAAACCGAATTAATTAAAAATGTGCACCAGGAGTAGATAATTCCAAATCTTGAGTGTGAATTATAAAAATATGAGTTAATTAGGATAAAAATAATGATAAATGGATATTCATCGAAACATAAAAAGTTGTGTGTGTGCGTATGTATATATATATACATATATACATACATATATATATATATATCTATATATATCTATATATATATATATATATGTGTGTGTGTGTGTGTATATACATATATGTGTATATATACACATATATGTATATATATACATATAAATGTATATATATATATATATATATAAATATATATATATATATATATATATATATACATTTATATGTATATATATACATATATGTGTATATATACACATATATGTATACACACACACACACACACACACACACACACATATATATATATATATATATATATATATATATATATATATATATATATATATATGTATGTATATATGTATGTGTATATATATATATATATATATATATATATAGTACAATACAGGATTCAATACGGTTTACAGTATACTCAACGAATTTGGCACGAGAAGTGTCCTGCATTATCATTGTTTCCTCCTTTTGTTACGAATGTGAAATTACTGAAAAATATTCGGATAAAAATGAATTTAACCATGCTAAATAAGGAGAAAGTAGACAGCATGGAAAACATATATTAGAGTCGATACTGCTGTATATGAAGCTAGAAAAGAATTATGCAAATACTTTGCCACATATCTTCATCACATGGGTATTTGAATATGCTCAAATAAACATTGCTTATCACACGTTGAGAATATTAGTTTTCAATTAAATCTCAAATTCGTAAACACTGATATTTTCTTATTATGACCATTAACTCTATTCTTCATACATTTTTCCGTTGAATTTCACGGCTTCTTCGACTAGTAATAAAATATGGGTGCTTGAAAAAACAGTAAAATACGTACTTTGAAAAAAAAATGATTACTGTCATTATTAGGAAGCATCAAAAGACCTTTAGCCAACAGCCCGATAATAGTTTCAAGTAATGAGGCCTAGATCAATAGCAAAACGAACTCGATTCCTGGTTAATTGAGTGACGCGTAAAACGTCACTGTCAATGCATTTTTGTCATAGATAGAATTCTCTCGCATTTCCAATACAAATAATTGTTTATAGATACATTAGGTAAATGGAAATAAACCAGGTTCGTGCGCAAAAAAACATCCGTTTTAAATTAAACACTGGAGTACAGGCTATGTTTGCCACACGGCGAATATTTGTTCATAATTATAGTTCTGTTAAACAACGTTATCACAAATGATAAGATTTTTAAAGTTTTAAAACATTATAAATTCAAAATTATACGATTTAATTGCCATTATAAAATTAATAACAAGATAATCACAATTAATACACCATGTAGCTAACTTCTACAACAAACCAGTGGAAGACTACAACAAACCAGTGAAAGATCAGAGGAATTCTTTATAAAGATTTTATGGTAGGCCTGAACAATGCAAAACGACATCCGATATATAACGTAACTAAAAAATAAATTAATAGCCTTCACGCATTGAATTAAAGTGATATCAAATGACGCAACGAATAAGTGAAGGTTTTTTACAAGATGAATCACCTATAAATGTCGACACTTTCAATGAAGCGTGCATTACTAAACGGGAGCCATATTAAATGTATTTCTCGGAATGCCCGGAAGGAATATGAAGATCTTAAAGAAATATTAACAACTAATTCACAGCAGAAGACTTAAATTAGAAAAAAAGTAAAGTCTCTCCAGACACATTAAATGATAAGGAAATAACCCCTCAGAGTAAAAAGACTACAAAATAGAACCTCGCTGAAATAATCCTCAGGCCCAAAGGGAGTGGCAAAAGATGAAGGTTATTCAGCTTCCTTAGACTCGTTCTACAAGATTCTATTTCCTTGCATTTGCAATAATAAGACTACACTTTTCTTAATCATTTCGCAATTAAAAATTAATCTGCTCACAACCTAGCAGCAGACGAGGAGTAAGATTGGAAAGAGGGAATACGAAATGCCTTTCCGCCGGAGTCCGGATTCTATAGAGAAACTGGATCATCTTCGTCTTTCTTCTACATTAAATATCCCCTTGAATTTCCTTCAAGCTAAAATTCTTGCTATATGAGACACCGAACAAACAAGCCATGGTGGAAAGAATTAATGAAGCCAAAGGGTAGCGGAGTTTCAATGCTCTCCGGAGAAAGAGCAAGGAAATGACAAGGGCAGGAAAGGATGTGTGAGGGCTGAGACAAGTAATAGGAGTATGGGAAATTGATGTAGGAAGGAAGTCAGGAGATGGAGCGGAGGTTAGTTGGATGCGTGGGCTTGAGAGGCGTCAGGGTGCGGAGAGAAAAGGACCTAAGGTGCATTAATATTAAATTCTCCGAAGGCGCCCCTGTGCTCCAACCGTGCATCTCGTTCACGTGTCTACCTAACACTAATGTCCCACCTCCCATTCCTTCTCCCTTAACCCCAAGTCACTCGTCTCTCCTGAAATCTGGTAATTGCAACCCAAAGAATACTATCTGCCACACCATCTATCAATGCCTCCATCTTAGGCCATTCACTTGAGCGTATTTTTGCCGAAATTCTTCCATATCTTCAGCCTAGCCAAACCCTCGTGGTGTATGCCGAATTCTAGGCTAAGGATAACATTTGTCTTAAGAAATAACAAGGATCTTTGGCCTCGACTCTCAGAAACAATAGTTAGAAACTTTTATCCCTCGCAATCTTAGGTAAACAAGGGATTAGACACTGATCTACATCCACATAAATATTATGCCCCGCAAGCCGCCGCAAGGGCGTGTGGCGGGGGTTCTTAGGTCACCACCCGGAAAAGGGAAATAAACGAAATAAAATAATAATACGCAACAAAGATCAAATATAGAAATATAATAATATATGTACTCTATTACTTAAGTTAACTATTATCCTCGCTCGGATAAATATTATTATTCCCTATCAGTTGCACTGTACCTAAGAGCCAATGGGCAAACGATGGAGAACGTTACCGACTAAAAAATAGTCGTCACTTAAAATGTGATTTCTGTTTTTCAAAGTTCACCTAATAAAGGAAGAATTTGAATTCCCTTAGGTGGCATATCGTCGCAGTAATATGTATTGATTCTTGATGTTGGATTATTTCCACATACTGTACATTACCAACGCCACACACCCTTGCGCCAGCTTGCAGGGGGGTTGTGCAGATGTTGTGTTGATACTTCCCCACAAGATGCCAAGAGGGAAGTGGGAAACTTTCCATCGAAATCGTATGGATAGAAAATTATGTTGATCAAAATTTAAAATGAGAAAAAGTGGAAATAAAGTATTTAATAAGATACCTAGGAAGAGAACGAAGGGTAGAGATTCGGTCCCATTACCATATCTTTAAACCATATCAATACAAAATTCCCTGACTCCAATCCAATTTAAACAGATGATATATGCGTGATGCCGCAAACAGTTTTTCTCCGAAAATTCATCATTTGACAATAATTATTTTGAGAAAACCAATGAATTATTCAACCAATTCATTATTTAAATTATCGAATTTTACACTCTTCTGATTATAACCTGGAAAATACCTATTAAAACAACGTTATGTGTGTTTCTCTCAAATGTGTAGTTATCTGTTTCGTAATCATCACCTTTCTAATTGGTGCCAAGTTTACCGATCCGGCAGCAGTGTTTTTCCTTTTTCAAACCTTTAACGATTTCTTAAATATTCAATGTCAAAGGCAAAGAAATATGCTTACCACTTAGTTTAACATTCGATTCATATTGTACTTCATCAATACACACATTGCAAAGCTTATATGCACACGTCGATCATGGTGAATTTATTATTAATATGATGAAGCCTTAAACATGGAGAGAGCTACCTCGCTTGTTGCGACGATCACATTACGCTCATATTATCATCCTGGGAGGGGGCTCCATCATTCAACATAATTTTCCAAACTATTCCGACAAGCTCAACATGAGTTATATGTTGTAAACCAGCGTAAACATCCATTTGAATGGAAAATAATATTGTTGGAAATCCTACGCAATCCATGAAACCAAATAAATTTAATTGGCTCCTAATATGCAGTATTTATCATATGCACCTTACTACACATATGGCTCTTACTTGCTTCGACTAACTTGTGCAACTTAGTTTTTAGGTCTACCCATACGAAGGTGATTTGATTTTATTAACCAAATCTCCTCCATCACCTACTGACTGGTAATAGAAAATCCCTATTTATCTAAAACATAATAAATACGTTATTTAATCATTTTACGGTCAATGACACGAGGATGCCACCGAGACGGATAGAGTAAGTTTACAATTTCATTAATAGACATATGATCCTTCATGCTGTATAATACTGACCGATAAATATAATGACGAAAAATACAATCAAGTGGCGTGTTTAAGCTGAAATTAATAGCAGGGAATAGTAGTTTTGAAAAAACGTTTCACGAAAGCCATGGAGGAAATATACTTTGAGGAAAAGAGGAATAGTGACACGTTAAAAATAATTCGTTATACTTTCAAATAAACCGATATGATAAAACAATGGAGGCGAAACAATATACGCCATAAATCTGGGAATGTACTTGATGAAACCGCCAGAGCGTACAAGGGGGGGCAGATTCCTTGTGTCTGACGCCCTTGTGGCTGCTTGCTAGGCATGGTGCGGATGCAGGACATTAATTCATAATCAACGGAATAACAAAAAGGCTTAGCATCCCAGTGAGTAGACCTCTTCGCAACCGAGTTCAAATTTGGATTATGCCTTTGGCCACCCTCGGCTTAAAACAAGTTTTGATATTCTGGCAATCAGTTTTTCCTGGGTATTCGCAGTCGGAAAAAGGGATGGCATTAGGCCCCTAACCTCCATCCGCGGAGTCTTACACCGTCGGGCTTAATTTGAAGCGATATCTATATTCACCCTTCAAAATAGTGATAACTGTAATGGATCTTGGATTCGACCCGTCAATCTAGCGGTGATTGGCACTTGTAAATATCAAGTAAACTTTCAAAAAACACAAATCATCCTATAAACTATGATGCGCATACTTTCTTTTACGCCACAGAGTTTTTTCATGGTACCTACGGGGGTTCCATGTAATATTGCACTTAAAACTTTGAAGTGAATTTCCGAACAAAAATCCCCAAGTCTACATTGAATGTATATATATGCTAAATGCATTCCAATCGATGACTATCATCACAGTTATTTGTATGGAAACCTGGCATTTCATATTATTCAAGATGGGTATTGGAGCAGATGTCAAGCTTTTCGAATGTTTTTGATATTTTAAAAGTATGTCATTTGAGAACACGTGAAAAATTTGACATTAACAAATTTTTCTAGAAATAACTGAAAAAGCCTTTCTTCACTTTACGAAATGTTTATGTTCTAAAATCCCCAGTCTTTGTCTTTCCTCAAATCTCTCTTTATTTCCTTCATTGCGGGTTTCTTAACCTTGATAATCCGGGGATTATGATCAACATATTACCCGGATTCTATCCGATTCTACGGGAGTAATTACGGAGAATTAAGAGAACTCTGCATTCATTTCACACTAGCTTCTATGAATACCTACAACGTGGCTATGCATTAGTAGTCGCTGTACAAATCACTAAAAGTGTAGCCATGGAATGAATTATGCCTCAGTGCATCTATTTCATCGTCAATTTGCGAATTGATACACGGTCTAATTAGCAGTGGCATGTAAACAGCCTAATTATTTAAAACGCATAATCCTATGTATTTCATCCTTTACAAACAAGAGGTAATTGTTGCCCAAATACCAAATTCAATTGAGGTCATAAAAAGCACATGTAAATACAAGCCTGAATCAATGCAAAAAGACACTTTGATATGTATTTTTGGTTCAGTACGAAATATCCGAAGAAATAAAGCATTAAATAGATATTATGAACAGACTTGTATCGCTAAAATATAATGATGACAATTCATCGGCGCTCATCCTTTAATTTGGTTTATAAAAAATACGATTTAATGATTAACACTCGAGCTCGTTCTAAAAGATTCATGCCAAAATGAGTAATGACAAATTCTACGCCACCTGAGCCTATAGCTAAATAACTGCTAATTTAAATGACTTTTCCAATGCAAAAACAAATATCGAAATTGACGGATTAATTCAACGCTAACAATTAATTATGATGAATTTAGTACTGCAGTTTTGAGTTTCCAATACGTATAACACCAATCCTCAAATCCCTCGTCAACAACATGGTGGTATTTTGCCACGCGACACGGGCATATAATTCCTCTACGAATAAAAGCCCTTTTTCTACGCTCACCGGGAAGTAATAGAAAAAACTAATAACATTAGAAACAAAAACTGAGGGTCTGAAGTGACTGAACACGAGTTAGCGGCGACACTTGGTCTCGCCATTTTTCCCCCGCCTCCTCATGACGCTAACCGTATTTATTGTGCAAGTTACGCCATCCGCAGCGTCGCAGCCAGAGAGCCTTCACTGGAATTCTTACCACGAACCAGCAAAGTCTCAAAAAGCAACTCGCACGCCCATCTGCTGCATCGTACGGTCTCGAAACCCTCGCATCTCCCCAGGTCCCTTCCCACCTACCACCATCTACCCCACCCCCTCCGCACTGCTTGCTCCCCCCTTTATCTCTTACTTCGGCACTCATCTCCGCTCATTACTTGTGCAAAGGCACCAATTCCCGCTGCCTCCGCCCTTCCGCTCCCTCATTACAATGCCTTCTCTCCGCTCGCTCCTTCCCCTTTCGCCCGCTCCCAGCGCCAACGACGACCAGCCCTCCTCCCACGCCCCTCACCTTACCTCATACCTCCCCGAACATTTCCTCCATCCTCCCCCTTTGTCCCTCCTTCCTCTTCGACACACCCACCCCCTCGCCCTCACCCAGGCCTCAATCTCCCACATTTTGAGACCTCATGACATGCAAACCCTTCGCCTAATCCCGGTCTGCGCTTAAGCCTTTTCAGAATCTGGCCCCTAGTTCACTTTAATCCAACGAACCGAGGGACGCGGGGTGGGAGAGGGGGATGGGGTGGGGGGGGGAGAAGCGGGGAAGTCTCGCATGCGGAAAATGACACTCACCTGTTCTTCTTCCCTGCTTGCCTCCACCGTGACGGAGGTGGCCATATGAATGAGGATACGGTTTGATATAACTCCATGGAATACCTCACTTTGGGGATATGGGCAACAGCATTCGGGTGTGCGAAAAACGAAAATTAAGTTGAAAGCCTCAACGGGCTAACAGCTTTCCAGGCTGACACGCAAGATATAAGAGAGGTTTCAAAGCCTCATTTCTCCTGCATACCTAACAACTAATTGTCAACTGCACAATTTTGAAGAGCTTTCATCAGTAGGGCATTCTTTGCATTTGTGATTGCCGAAATGATGCAAGGATGCTTACATTATGTTTCACTACAATAAATTCTATGGAGAGGTATCGAATTGACTTCCATTTATAATATAGTATGTGTGTATGAATAAAAGTTTTTTTTGTGTACATATATATATATATATATATATATATATATATATATATATATATATATATATATATATATATATATATATATATATATAAAGAATATACAGATAATCTGTCGTACACATTAGATAAGGGGGTCATTTGCTAAATAACTGAATAATTAAAAGGCAACAACCTTCTATAAAAGCCACCTTTTCCAATTTTCAATAAATATAACCAATAATATACCACGCACTGGCTACATTTTCACTATCATTAATCTCCTGAAATAAGATAGCAACTCAAGCGCCAGATAAGAATGCATTAAAGACGATGATTCATGATTGCATCAGTCGAACACATTTATGAAGTCAAATAGAGGGAATTCTCGGAGCTAAATAATGGTTTGAAAAGTTCATGCAGTAATCTACCATTCAGAATCCGCAATTGGCCTTATATTTGAGCGACGGAAAGGGCCACTGCACGAGCCTGTCCAGATAATCAGCGACATTATTTCTAGCGACAGCCATTTTAATGCGATCGTTAGACATTTCATGACGCTTAATGTATAAATAGGAGTGTCGCGGCTTGGGAATGACTGACAGCTAAGTGGGGGCAGTAACAAGGAAAGTGGAAAAAAATGAGAGGCATGGAAAACGGAAATTTCTTATCTCTATGGTCACGAACATGAGCTGCGCCTCAGAAAATCAGAGTTCAACCGTTATATGGCAAAGTAATGTTTGTATGGGAAAATGAAAACAAAAAAGCTATTTTATTAGGGAATTTTAATATCGATATCGCTTTGTTCACTACGAGATTTCCTTGTTATCCTCAACAAAATGAGTACTTTCACCTGTTGGTTGAATCAGGTATTCAAAACAGAGGAATCGGAGCTTCAACAACCACATCGTCAATATTAAACGTTATGATGGAGCTTGTCAATCAGATAAACAGACCTAGAGCCTTTCCGTTGATACGCAATGAATCGATTGCTTATACTCATGATGATTTATGGAGTTGATAAATCGGGATTTTACTGAAAAATTGAGACTAAACCTTATGACGTAATATAAAGAAGGTGGAGTTTTAAACAAAATCGGTCCTGCTGAACATCCATGTATCTTAACATGAAACGATGCCTTTGAGGCATCGTTTCATGTTAAGATACAATTGATTGCGTTACAATCAATTTTAGAGGGCCTTTGCACATTCATACAACGAGAATGAATCAAATAAAAGGACGTTGAAATTTTTATCGCACCTAATAAAATCCTTCCTTAGTCACAGAATTATAGTGCCTGTGCAAGAAGAAATTCAAAAGGCAGAGACCGACATTTTGTCCATGGCATTAACTATTAAAAGCAATCGCGCTCCAACTACTTTGAATGTTCCGAGCATTTTTCATCCTAGACGAAAAAAGAAATTACATTTCCTTGAAAAAAAAACTAAAACATACCAAATAAAGCAAAGCAAAGCGAACCCTCATCTCCCAGGATATCTTTGCAGCTCCCTTTTCATTATAAGCTCCGGCGCTCTTGCCCCCAGGGATACGCCTTCATTCATTTGCCGAGGCCTTTAAAAAGCAACGCAGCGAGCATTTCTTTATTTCACCCACCAACGCTGGTTGGCTGCGTCATCTTCCCGCACGGAAAGAAACCCTTTCGGTAAGAAACGCCTCTGCCCCCTTCCCCCCAACTCCTTCCTCGCCTCCAACCCCCTCTCCACCGCCCTCCCACACGTCCACACCCCTGTGCCAACGGCCCTCTCGCCGCCCGTCCCTCGCAGTTCGCCCCCGCCCGCCCTCCCTCGTCGCCCAGCCAACGAGGCCCTTGTGGCGGCCGACGACGAGCGGAGCGGCGTAATATGCATGCTCTCGCTCGCTCTCTCGCCGGCTATGCCTCGGATAACATTCCAAACAGTCTCCTCGTCTTCCCCACCGCCCCCCTCCATCTCCTTCTCCATTCCCTCTCTCTCTCTCCCTCAACCCGCATCCACTCGACTCTGTGAAAGGTGCTGCGGAACGGGCCAGAGACCGTTTCCCGAGACTCGTTGTTAAGGTGGGTCCGCGAAAGCCATAAATAATTGCATGAGAGTAAATGTTGAGTTTCTTCCGGCTGGCATGCGTGAAGCCAGGAACTCCGTCCCTTGTCTTGAGCAATTGCGCAAAATGGTGAGTAAATAATGCCTTTACAACGGAGTGTGGTTGATGCCTTCTTCGACTTTTTTTTAACATCTGTGCCTTCATAAAAGCAGGAAAGCATCATTTTTGACATTTGCAAATTTGCAAAAGCAGACGGTTAAGGTAGAAACATAAAATACATCAATAGATATTGAATTCTTTTTCGCCAGCGTAAACTATTAGATCCCCTCCCCGGACTACAACCTTGACGTGGTGGAAGGGCTTGTGCGTTCCGATGACCCCTAGAGCTGTACTGGCGGGAGTAATAATTATTGCTCCTGGTAGGGTCACCCATGCCAGATAGGTCGAAGGTTAGGAGCCAGACGAAAGGTAGTCCACGCAGCGTCTGTTCCTCAGTGAGGCGGCTGCAATGGCGTCTGACCCCAGTGGGGCGGCCAGTAAGTGATGGTGTCACGTTAAAAACACTATTGAGGAAGGCAACGGGAAACCACCTCAATTATCATTCCCTAGAAAAATATGATGGACAATACAGATATTTTGAGTCCTGGCAACCACGGGGCTCGGCCCAATCGGCCGTGTGTCGTGCCCGGCAGCGGGGGAGGCAAGGCTTCCGCGGTCGTCATCCCACGAAACCCTTGCAAGGGAAAACCAGCAGCAGCAGGACAGAAGACGCAGGAGAAGAAGACGAAATTAGTTAAAATAGGAACGTGGAATGTTAGGACAATGATGAGGACAGGGAAATTGGAGAATGTTAAGCGAGAGATGGAAAGGGGAAATATAGATATTTTAGGTCTATGCGAGGTGAGATGGAAAGATAGCGGGGATTACTGGAGTGATAAGTATAGAATAATATACAGCGGTGGGGACGAGAGCCAACGAGGGGTTGCCATAGTATTAAATGAAGAGGTAGGAAGAAGCGTAGTCAACATAGAGCAGGTAACGGATAGAATACTACTAGTGGAGATAAAAGCAGAACCGACGAACTTAGTTATTATTCAGGTATACATGCCACCGAGAAACCATAAGGAAGAAGAGGTCGATAAGATATACGATCAGTTAGAGGACATGATCGCGTGTGTTCCTGCAGGGAAACATTTGATAGTGATGGGGGATATGAATGCGACGGTAGGCGAAGGAAGAGATGGCGATGAGGTGGGCGACTACGGTTTGGGCACGAGGAATGACCGCGGGGAGAAAGCAGTTGAGTTCTGCAGGAGACAGGGGTTAGTCATCACCAACACTTGGTTTAGACACCACAAAAGACGCAGGTATACATGGAAAATGCCAGGTGACTCAGGAAGATATCAGCTAGATTATATCCTGGTTAGACACAGGTTTAGGAATAGTGTGATAAATTCCCACAGCTTTCCGGGAGCGGATGCGGACTCAGACCACAATTTAGTTGTTATGAAATGTAGCGTACGTTTCAAAAAGATAAGGCAGGGGCGGCGAGTTAGAAAATGGAATGTAGAAGCATTAAATGGGTTGAAAAGGAAGGAATACAAACAGGCGGTAGAGAAAATAATGGAGGATGGTAAAGGGCTTATTACTATCGAAGAAAAATGGGAAATGATCAAAAAAGGGTTGTCTAAAGCCGCAAAAGACACTATTGGAACCGTTAACGCTAAAAGGACTAGGAAACCATGGATCACGGATGAGATGATTACAAAGATGGACGAGCGGCGAAAATGGAAGAATATAAATACAGAATTAGGCAAAATGAAGTACAAAGAATTGAACAATAAATTGAGGCGGGCAACAAATAAGGCAAAAGACGCATGGTGGAAGACGCAGTGCGAGGATATGGAAAGTCTCCAGAGGAAGGGCGAAATCGGTGCGCTGTACAACAAAGTTAAATCGCTATCGGGAAGTAAGAAAGGAAGAGCTATACTAATAGTTAGAGATAAAGCGGGTAAGGTAATAGTTGACGCAGGAAAGATCCAAGAGAGATGGAAGGAGTATATAGAAGAACTGTATAGTAAAGAACTCAGACCAACACAGTTAGACATTGAAAAAGAAAATGACGTAGAGGAAGACAGCTTAGGTCCAGGCATACTAGACAATGAGATAGAAAGGGCATTAAGGGAGATGAAACTAAATAAGGCCGTGGGGGTAGATAACATTCCCGTGGAACTTTTAAAATGCTTAGGAAAATGTGGGAGGAAGAGGCTATATGGGCTGATCCGTAGCATTTATGAGGAGGGAATCTGGCCGGAAGACTTTGTGACAGCAGTTTTAGTTCCGATTCCGAAAAAGGTAAAGGCCACGTCATGTGAGGACTATAGGACAATTAGTTTGATATCCCACGCAGCTAAAGTTGTTCTCAGGATCATAAACAAACGGATAGAGAGTAGGGCAAATGATTACTTAGGGGATGATCAGTTTAGGTTTAGGAAGGGGAGAGGTACGCGTGATGCCATTGCAGTAATGAGATTATTAATCGAGAGGAATATAGAGCACAACCAGCAGGTATTTGCCTGTTTCGTAGATTTCGAAAAAGCGTTTGATAGAGTGAATTGGGAAAAACTAATGAGTATATTGCAGAAAATAGGAATAGATTGGAGGGAAAGGAGGCTAATCCGCAACCTGTACATGTCTCAGACTGCTCAGGTGCGGGTGGGAAACGGGGAGTCAGGATGGGCAGTGTTAGGAAGGGGTGTAAGGCAGGGTTGCCCATTATCACCGTTGCTGTTCAACCTGTATGCAGAGGAAATGATCAAAGAGGCATGGGAAGAACTAGAGGTAGGAATGAAAGTGGGCGGGGAATTCGTAAAATCAGTTAGGTTTGCTGATGACCAAGCTTTAGTTTGTCAGTCAGCCAAGGGGCTGCAAGCATTGCTGAGTGAATTGGAAATTCAGTGCGACAGGTATGGGATGAGAATCAACATTAATAAAACAAAGGTTATGCGATTTTCTAGAAAGAAAAAGACTAATCTTAACATTAAAGTAAGAGGGCAAAAACTAGAGCAGGTAGAACAGTTTACGTATCTCGGTAGTGTTTTGGACCAACACGGTCAAAGTAGTAGGGACGTAAGGAGAAGAATTGCGCTAGGCAAAGAGGCTTTCACGAGGAGGAGGGAGTTGATGACGGGGACTTTGAGTAAGGATGTTAAGAAAAGACTCGTAAAAACTTTGATATGGAGCGTAGCTATGTACGGCGCGGAAACGTGGTCATTGAAGCAGGAGGATAGACGTAGACTGGAGGCTTTTGAAATGTGGGTGTGGAGAAGAATGGAAAAGGTGAAATGGACAGAGAAGAAAACAAATGAGGAAGTACTTGGTATGGTGGGCGAAGAGAGGGGTTTGTTGGGAGCAATCCTATGGAGGCAGGAAAAGTGGATGAAGGGGGTGTTGACCGGCAGTGGGATGTTGAAGACTGTGATAGAGGGTAGAATGTTTGGCAAAAGAGGAAAGGGAAGGAACAGAATAGGGATGTTGGACGGGATGAAGGGAGGAAGAAAGTACTCAGAGATGAAGAGGGACCTGGTGTAGAGTAAAATTTAGGGTTGTGTTTTGTTAGTAGTCACAAAATATTTGTTTGGTAGTTGTGTCCATCAAAAAAACCTACCTTAACCGGTAGATTACCTTAAAAAAAAAACTATTAGATGCAAAAAAATATTTATAAAATGTTCTATGCGAACATGGGTGAAATGAACCAAGTATTTAATTTGAAATCAAAAATGGGTTAAAGTTACAGAGTTAATTGAAATGGTGGGCACTATACACTTCGAAAGTGTTATTCATCTGAGTGCTCCTCCGGAACATCCTTCTTCGGATGTTATGTATGTACAATGGGTACTCTTATTTAGGTGAATCAACTGGTGTAATCGGGATTTTTTGCTATAGGAAAACTAAGCACATCGAAGCTTTCTACCCGTGGTTTAAAGAAAAAGAAACGAGGAATGTCTTACTTAAAGTAAATTTTATTAAGTACTATAATAGTAACACAAATCTGTATCATTCAAAATCAGTCAAACCATCAAACTTGAATAAAAGGCGGTAAAAACTTCAGCAGTGATTGACAGATAAACCTAATTAAAATCATATAATCATTCCAACAAAATGCATATTTTGCGCCGGACTAATTTTTCAACAAATGTGTCGTTTAAAGTCAAGTTGACATATTCAAAGACACCCTAGCTCTAATGAATACACACTCATCAGTATTCAAGAAGAGACGGGATCGTGAAACTTGAAACACAAGAGTGCCTTCCAGTTAGCTACCAATACTAAGGAAAACTTCAGAAGAATTAGCATTTAAACTAGAATATCAATTAGTACCATTTCTAGGAATTCTTAGGCATGCTTTTGTAGTATTTTCTTAGCGTTTTTGACATCCGATGGCCATTCAATAATATCTTACGCATCTGTAGACGTATTCTTGAGCGACCTCGTAAGTTGAATATTAAAAAATCGACATAAAAGGGGAGTGCTTATCCCAAGTCGTTGGTCTTCGAGCCATTCGCCTCCGGAGCTCACCTCCAATCCCCTTTATTCTCCATTGGTCCCGCGTACCCTTGGCCTCAAGGAATCACTCCACCCCCCTCAACTTCAGCGCAGTGACACAGGACTCAAACCCCCTTGTCCCAGTCCTCCCTCTCTGAGAACAACCATTCATAATTTATCCCCCTCCATATCCCCCATTCTCACCCTCATCTCACCCCTTTAACTTCTTCCCTACTCCCAGCTCTCCCCTACTCGATCCCCCCCTCTGCTCACTCCCATCCTCCACCCCTCTGACTAAATTCCTAGCACCGCCTTTCATCTTCACCTGCACTGCCTCGGTGTAGTCACATCTTTAATGCAGTCCTCCCCATCTCTCCAGCCTCCCGCCTCACTTCTCTCCCTGTCCCATACACGGACCCCGTGCACCCTTCCCGGCGACCGAAAACTCCACACACCCTCTTCCTCCTTTCTCAACCGGAGTCTCCGCCGCTCCTTATCCCACCCCTTGTTCGAAATTCATCTCCAAGGGAAAAATAAAGGACACTTCCCCACCCTCAACATCACACCCTCCCCCTGTCCCCTTTATGTACAAAGCACTGTACCTTCAGGAGTATGGCTGCCGCTTTCATGCATTCTTGAACGCTTCCCAGGGAGTTCATAAACGTATTGATGGTGAGAACAACTAGTGAACTTACACCTGGTGGAGGTAGTCTTAACGCAGGCGATGGGAGGTAAGAACGACGCATTGAACGAAGGAGGAGAAATAGAGACAAAGAAAGAGGGTTTTTGAATTTGTCAAGTCTGTTATCAAGTGTCTATCGTTTGCATTAGAGGAATAAAATGGGAGAGGATGGGTTCGAGGGGAGAAAGAGAGAGAATGAGACCGCTCGCGATGCCGTTGATATGGTGACGGCCGATTTAATTTGTCTTCTTTGAATTCCAGTGCCGGCATTACGTTTATTCAATGTCAGTTTTAGCCCGTTGACCCTATGAATACATGTCATCTAATTTCAATAAAATATTTTATGCAAGAAATTTTGCCAGCTATACTTCAAAATGAATAACTGTTTTCTATAGTATGGGAAAAATAAGGACCCAAATAGTCAAATGTTTATATTCAAGCAAAAGATGAAGTTCACAACAACAAAATAAAAGTTAATTGCTGATAAAAGGTGAATACGTATAATCTATAGAAATAAGGGTGCCCTTTGTCTCTTTCCGTTAAAGATTATATATATATATATGACGCCAACTTACCTAGAATACATTTATATTACGCAAGGATATCTAATTTTCTTTGAAAAAATGCAGTTCATTTCCTTCAAGTTTATATGGTAACTAAATCAAAAAACAAATAGCGGTGGAACAGTTCGATCTAGGTTGGTTAAAAATTGCTACGAGAAAAAATTAAGCGAGGCGGACATGCTGGAGAAATTAGACCGGGAGCCCCTTGATTCACGAAGGCAGCAGGCAAGAAAAGTTAGAAAGGTATGGGACACCTTAGTTTTATTGCGACACCGAGGGATTTACAAGCATTTAATTATTATTTCACTCATGGCAAGATGCAGGTAGGCATTTATGTGTGTATGTTTATGAGTGTTTTGTACACGAGCTAATGCACTCGTACAGTGAAATGCATGTATGAACTTATGGTGGCATGTATGGATAGTGCCCTTCCACTCCCCATCGCACGACAATACGGCTCCCGGGTATTGCGCAATATCGATGATGTTTTCAACAGATTCAAGCGAGATGTATTGGAAGTTCGCCATTATGAGAAAAACAAATTTTCACTTTTCCACAGATTTAAATCTCTGGAATAGTGCAAATTTGTTTTTCCCATAATCGATGATGTTGACTACATGCGATGCTCATGACTGTGAGCTAACATGTTCAAGTTTCAAAAAATCCAACTTGTGTCAACTTCCGAATGATTACTTGTGAATTTCACGGTTTTTTGGAATAAAAATACAGAAGTTACGTAATAAGCAAAGTACTAGTACTAAAACGATAATTTCTAATATAATCCAAACGTAAAATATTAAATGTAGAACGGTCATTTTTTTCCAAAATATTTTATATATACCTTAATAAATTTTATTAAAACGTTTTCGTTGGAATATCATTTTTCAGTTACAAATCAAAATTGATGAAATAATCCCCATATATTACATACCTGTAGAAGTAAGGTATGGTATTATGTGAGATACAGGGTGTGGCAACTAACTTTTCTTTTTTAAAGGGGTTTTACTTTTGAAAAAAGGAAGTTATGTTGCCGCGTCCTGTATTTGCGAGAACTTCTGCTTGAGAATTCTTGTTGATCACCTACATAAAAACATTTTTACTCAGGTTAATAATAAGAAGGCTAAGTTGACTTGAAGCCTCATTTTTGCCAAATAATTCCACTGCACACTAAGATTTCTGCGGTACCAATAATCCAACAGGATCGTCCATCGTCTTTGATAATCTCAAATTTCGTCTATGCATGGGAGTGTTAAGTGACAATGCGAAGCAGTCCTTGGGAATACCATTGTCTCATAAAATACATCGAGAGGTTGGACGGCTGGTAATTCAAACGAAATGATGTATAGCGAAATAAATTCAACATCAAAAGAAACTCCTTTCAGATTGTACTCATATGAAACAGAAAGATGGCTGGGGAAAGTGGATAGTGAATATTTTATGATTAAGTTACGACAGAGGCCAGAGGGCCATCGAGGCAAGTCGAGATTTTGGACCCGAAATCTTTCATTTCTACTGCTTCGTTCGATACTCAAGAATTTTTCCAATAACAAGAGACAGAATGATTGGTTAAAATTAAAAAAAAACTTTAAATATTTTTTACGTAAAATAAAATTATTAACTAGCAATTATTTCTTTGTTTTCGTGAAAAATACGCATTTGGTTTCTTGTGATACTCCCACCTGTCTAGTATCAAGACATCAAATTTCGCTGACATATAGCTAACCTCACCTGAGCTGACGTCTATCTCATCTGGTTTTCCCTGATTCGTTGAGTATATGGGTAACCTCATACTAGAGTTTGTTACGCACAATTATAACATTAAATCATGGTTTCCAATCCTTTTACTGAACAAAATCACAGTGAATCAAACTAGCATTGAAATTGACACAACAAATTTTAAGCAGAAACTCAAATAATGAACGGGCGTTAAGTATCGGAAAACTTGTAACCACTGCCGTTCATTCATCCACAGTGCATAATGCAAAGAAGCTTGGAATTTTTAAAGAGGATCAGGCCGATTAGTCTGGTGATTAATGAACTCAGTGGCAAAGTTGAGGGGGTCCTGCGTTCGTTCTCCATGTGTACTATGGTACTAATTTTCGGGAGATCATTTTACCATTCTTTTGTGCCATATAAGACCAGGCTAGGTTCTTTATATTCAAAATATCTATTATTTCAAACAAAGTTTGAATCAAAATTACATTTTTCTTTACTCCATATCTCATGGGAACACGTCTTGGGGGTACGTGGGAGTACTGGACTCTGAAATTACGAGCTGACCTACCCTCGAATGCATACAGTGCCGAATTCCATAGTTTTGGAAGCAATAGTTACCTCAGGGGGCTTAAATTACTTCAAGTGGGCCGCAGACAATGGAGTACTCTCATAAGCGCACGGGAACTACTCTGCTCACTTCCCATTCTATCTTCGCCATTGTACTATCCGATTACACTTCCTTCCCCTCACCTTGGAACTCTCTCGGCTCCTCCTTAATTTTAATCCCTCACCCTCCTTATGCGTACCTTCCCGTTCCGCAAATTCCCTGCCCTCACCGGAGAGCTGTTCCACCCTACTCCATAGAAGACTGAGGTACTGCTATAATTTTCCAATCCGTGTTCCGCGTTACATAAACATTTAAAAGGCGTTCGCTTACTATTTTTACGCTCTACTTTGAAAAAAAAACAGATTTTATTTTTAATCAACGCTTTATTTCATGGAATATGACACCCACGGAGTGATGCCTTCACTCGTAAATCCCTTGGAAAAATGCAACGGCGATGAGAGAAAATATTCCAATTTAGCAGCAGTAGGTCTCGCAGTTAATAAAAAGAAATAAATTAAAAATTTTCAGTTAACTTCATACATTTTGAACTTCATGAGCATAAAACTACCTATTTATATTTTATGGACAATCACTCGTGGAAGTTGAACTGGCTGCAAAGCATCCGCATTCGATGCAAGTTATTGTGTCCATACTGTCCCCACCCCTCAAAAAAGTTGACGAGAGCGTTGATTTTAATTTAAGTACGAGTATGTATCGTACAGTGTACATGCACCTACATTAATTTTCAGAAAAAAACGACGAAGCCATAAGTCGAGCAAAATTTATCACTACTAGTATTCCTTTTTTCATTCGAGTATTTTGGGTATTTAGGGTATATATAAAGGAGATATTCCATAGTCATTCGGTCAAGGACAATGAACGACGAAATAGCGTACGCCATGGTCTTACCTTTCGAGTTGGACGAGAATGGATTCTTTTTGGTGAATTCAAAATCACTTGAAATTCACAAGATAATAAAACGAATGCAGTTTCTACCCATTCTACCTTTAAGAATAATATCCTCATTATAGCATAATATTTAATTTCAGGGTGACTCATTACAGTGTTAGAATACGCAGAGAAAGAGATAGTTATCAAAATTCTCAAAATATTTTGTAGCCATTACAAAGACCTTTCTTCATTGATCCCTGTGGAAAAAATCAGAAATATCTTCACAATGGCAGGAGTTTCCGGATGGAATATACCGACTGAGGTCAAAAATAAATAATCCCATATTCTAATCTTGTTTTGTTTGAAAGAATATCTTAAATTTAAAATCATTATTAAATGATAAAATAGGCAGCAAAATTACATTTTAGATATTACGCTCAATGAAAAAAATTAAATATGGATTAAAAATGGATTTAAAAATAATATTTAGAAGGGAGTAACCAAAATTGACGGCGAAAAAGTTTCATTCCAAATAATAACTAATTTTTAAAAACGATCACCAATCCAAGTGAAAGCAGTCTTCAAACCAGGTCGATTGGCAACGCAAGGATAGAATTCAACGATTTCTAAACCATACAGCACTTCAAGTGTCGTTCTCTCCACTTCACAGCTCAATTATCACTGTGAAAATGCAGCGACATAATGGATGAGAGGTGCCTGCATATTTGATAATATTTCCCAAAACGTGCTTGTGATGATTGTGTGAGACAATGGATGAAAAAAAATTACAATTGAAGTTTTAGGCTCGTGAAGGCCACGGGTGGAAGATATTTTTTATCCATAAAATCAGTGCAGGGTACGCGAGCAGCTACTTTTCCCAGTTTCTCCGCTTTCACCCTGAAGCATCTACACCTCTGTCTTCGCATCCCACTGCCAACCCCACTTCCTCGACAGCAGTGGGGAACTATTCTTTCTTATTTTTTCGCCCACCTCACAATGTCCTCTCGAGGAAAGGAAAAAGTGTGAAACGAAGAGAATTGCCAAGGAAGACTGGAGGTAGAGAGGGTAGTAGGTCCACCACTCCAAGAACACTTCACGAGCCTCTCCGCAGCTAAACCACAGATTTCTCCCGGAGAAATTCCGCGAAAAAATATGGGGAGAGAAAAATAATCAGAACCACTTTTCCACATCGTCCACCCAGTTCGCCCGGTCATCTCTCTCTCGGTCTTACCCTAACCGCCACCATTTCCCCTGTCTTCCCCCCTTCCCCCTTCCGTTCCCCCCGCCTAACCGTCCACGCCCTTGTGCCCCACCCACCTCCTCCCCCTCCACTCTCACCCTCCGACTTCCCGTTCCCATAATCCCTCCCATTTCCATCTCCCATTCCTCTCCGACGCAATCCTCCGTGCGAACCGTTCTCCAGCCTCCCCCGCACTTCCTCTTGCCCCCCTCAGCCTCGCACTCCCCTCTGACACTCCAAGCTGCTTTCCGCATTGCATTTGGATATTTTCGAGGAGAGGTGTAAAGAATGGGAGGATAAGAAAGGAAAGACGTTTGTTGCAGCTGCCAGTGTGTGTTGATGGCTGAAGCCATTTGTGGAGGCGACCCTCGGAAGATCAGTGTCGCCGGAATGAAGGGAAGGAAGGATTCAACCCCCAGCCTCTCTTTTTCCCTCCTGACTTGTTCATTGTATGCGCATGTGTTGGGGAGAGGAGGAATGTGTATGTGTGTGTGTGTGTATATAAATATATATGTGTATATGCATATACTTATATATACATACACACACACACACACATATATATATATATATATATATATATATATATATATATATATATAACTATATATATATATATATATATATGTTTATATGTGTGTGTATAAATGTATACATATGTACACGCACACACTCGCTCCGGTGGTTCTGCAATGGCTGTCAGATGCTTCCGCAGGCAAAAAAGGCCATTGTGACGGGAAATATGGGCACTGAAAATATCCCCTCAGAATTACCCACGGAGGCCTCGGTTGACATCTCTCTCTTCGGTCGTATAATTAGTTTTTTCGAAAAGCGCTGCATTTTTCAACGTCAACAGTGGTGAGGTGACAATGTGAAAACAGACGACTGAAGTGGCAGAGAGAGAGAGATAGCGAGAGATATGTTATTCGCATTTATTCAGCAATACATCATTTTCGGGCAGAATAAATGGAATGCGTCCACTTCGAGCCTTTTCGATATCGAAATTCCGGGAAAAATACCGTCTAAAAAGTTTTAATTTATTGAAATGAACAATTTCGCGCTGAATGAGAATGGGAAATTAGTTGTGATGCCGGTTCGACGGCTGAATATTTTAACTTCTTACGAGCTTTAAAAAAAATTATTTTTTTCTAACCTTCACGTACAGACGATGATACTCTTTAAGTTGTGCGGATCTACTCCTGCACACGCGCACCTTACGGTCGTGAAAGAAAAAGCTCAAGAAGCTGATGGAGAGGAAACGTAGCTCGCTTGTGAGACAGCGAGGCTGAGATTTGACTGGATTTCGCATGCCTCTAAAGAGACTGTGCCCACGGTGTTTGCCAACGGGTGGCGGGTGGAAGAGATGAGGAGTACCTACAACGCTGCGCCTTCAAGACGTCCTCCCGTTTTGTATATCTCATGGCACACTAGCAGTCCCTTCGCATTCGCGGTGTAAGGGAGAACAAAGAAGAAAAAAACTGTGAGACGACCCATCCACGCCATCTCGGAGACAGTTTGCGAGAGGTTTACAGAAGTGGGGCAGACTGGTACGACGAGCTGCGATACACTCTCTCCCAAGCGCCCTCCTCTCCCACCCCAAACCCCCTCCACCATTTTCGGCCCTCATCCACGCTGGATTCTGCTTGGGTGTCCCCTCCCATCTCTTTTTCCTCGTGCGCCTGCCCCTTCTCCCTTAGGCCCTCCACGTCCTCCTCTACACCCTTGTCCGCCGCCCTCATAGAGTCTTATTTTTATTCCCTAGCTGTTGGCGCAGACGTCTCGCAGGGCCTGACCCCATTATTCGGTGGCTGGTCGTTCTCACGCCTTAGATTTAGGTTGTGAGGTAGGTCTACGCGAGCAATCGACCCATCAGAAAAGAAGAAATACCCATCATGTGCATGCTTTTGCAACAAGGCTACCTGTTGTTTTTACTTGTGCAGGGGTTTACTTCAGATTCATTTTTACCCAAGATAGACTCAGAAAGTGCCTATTACGTTTACCATCAGAACACTATCGTCGGCTCCGAACGGGAAAACCGGAATATTATGATAAATATTCAATATTTTGTTCAATTCTTCAAAACTAATTCCTTTCCAAAATCATCGGTATTATCGAACCATCTTAAATACATTTCTATGAATTTTTATTACGAATAAGGTGTTTAATAATTAAATATCCATTGATAGAAACTGAAACACCGCGTCAAAGAGTAAGTTAACATAAAAAATTCAATTATTAATATTTAAGTCCCAAAAGGCTGAAATTTATTTCATCCAAAAATGTGACGCTAGAGGATGACACTACTTACGTCATTACTGGGTTTTCCTAGGACAAAATTTTACGTACAGCTGAACTGGTATCTATGGACCAACGTAAGAGAGAGAATAATTAAGTTCAGAATTCTATATGAACTGGAAATTTCACATGCCCTATAATAGTGAAATGATATCAGTGAACGCGATTGAAAAATACAGGCAAGAAATTATTCGAAATGCCAATAAGTAGGTGAAAACTATCTGACTTTTATGCGACATTCTAAATATTCGTTCATTAATCGCGATTTGAAGTTAATTTATGCGATTTCAGGACAATATTGCCTACATGGTTCCATAAATTATACACGAATTGAAAGGAATGGAGATCAACCCTTATATGTTTGAAAAATGAACTTGCCTGTGGATGAACTTTAAATTGATTCCACAGCTACTGCGTTTTCCAATTTAACTTGAACACATTTGAGGGGTTTCCACGGCTAAATATAAAAATGGCAACGTTAATCCGCTCAATCAAATTTCACAATTTGTACAAGTGAATCGATTAACAAAAATTATTTATTTTTAGACTTGGTGGGTAATATACATATAGCGGTTAAGCATTTTCTCCGTTGAGAACAATGTATGTGTTGATGCTTAATACAAAAATGTGTAATTAGCTTTGCGGTTTTCTTTACATTATCAGTCTTGCAAAAGCACATCTGACTTATTTGCGAATTTCAGTATTATATTCTCTTAACAACAATCCACTTATCCGACGCAAAATGCAAACATTGGAAGATCCTGGTTTTTCTTAAACATAAAATTAATATATTACGCATAAGCATCCTATTAAAACAAGAAGTTAGAAAATGTTAGTGTGGGTTAACAGAAAGAGTTTTTAATTCAAATTACAAAGACGTTGCGCCTACAAAAGTATTTATAATGTACTATGTTTTTACCGTTTTATTACACTGCACATTTATGTCTGCGGAAAATTTGCTATTAAAATAAATGTAAAAGTTATATATTACAAATTCATCTCAATTGTTCTTTCTTTCTTGCATGCGAAAGATCTTAACTGAGAAGTTCCCTGGTTTATGGATCATAAATATTTAAATTTGAATCCGAATGCTAAAGCTACACCTGGAACCAAGATGCTTGCAAATGATGATGGAAGTCAAATGAACGAACAAAGTAGGGAGAGAGGACGGAGATTAAGTATGCAGGGATATGATTAAACATGCAGCAATTTCATGCAAAAACGAACATTTTGATAAAGGAGAAAGGATTTTAAAAACTTACCATAAGGGCGAACGTCATAGAGTGAGAGGCAAATGGGTTCACATACGCCCCGAGGTCATAATACTGCCCCGACATGATGCGTAGTTAGCACCCTTATACTCATTGTTGTGCCAAGATTTGACTAATAATCATGTGGAAGAATTTGAACCGCATCCACAAATTCATTGCAACCCTTTCCTTCGAAAGGTACGACTCCGGCATTGCAAAAATAAGATGTTAAAATACAGCCTTAAGCCATATTAATTGAAGCCGTGCATGGCATGAAAAGGTCCCTAAATAGAAATTAGGAAGGAAGAACTTTTACACCCACCTAATGACTAATGATGAGGTTAATATGACAACGGTAGAAACTTCCACCTCCTTTAAGCAGTCGTGCATGATGAAAACACAGCTGTACTCGATGAAAAGCAGCACCAGAATATTTGCAAGTGGATTTCACCGAATGAGTTATTGTTTCAATGCACAAGTTTCAGCTTAATATATCCTGGTAATATTTTTAATAATGTAAAAATATTATAAGGCATTCTAAACGTTGAGATGGCCGTGGAAATTTTATGAAGCGGAATTAATTATTCCGTGTGCTCAGTTCACGAACGACCATTCAATGTAGTCTAACATATTTTAAGCTACATTCTTTCAAGTATCGATTGGCGTCGACGGCTGCTAACTAATGATTCATAGATTACGATATCAGGTTAATTCAATCAATATATGACGTAAATTTTAAAAAGAGAAGAAAATGAAGATATCACTCGACAACATAGAAGATGGCAGTCAAGGCTTCTGGGGCTGAGAATGAATAGAACGAGCACAGAGTGGGCTTAAGAGAAACAAGACCACGAGGTTCCTTTCGCGGTGAGATACATGGGAATACATTTGGCAGTGAAAGAAGGAGAGAGGAACTTCACGAGGCCGGAAAGCGTATGTATAAGATGGGGGAATTATCAGAAGAAAGAGACTTCGAATAGTCAGATGAGATAGGTTGTGGTTGAGGTGGAGAAGGAAGAGGTCCGGGGTGGAGGGTAGAGAGAGGGGTTTAGCAGAAGAGTGTGGGAGCTGGGGACGGGGAGGGCGACAGAAAAGTGCGTGAGACCAGGGAGGGGCAGAGACGGGAGGGATGAGTGGGGTCAGCTGGGGGATGATAGGAAGAAAGGAATTTAAGAGGCATCTGCGTCTCATTTTGAGCATAATGAAAAAGAGAGGAGATGAACCATTTGAAGAACGACGAATTAAGATGGAAAGTCGTTCACCTTGGAATAATCAATACATAAATGATGGAATCAAACATATTATCTTGGACTAAGGTAGAGTCTTGAGCTTCTCTACCATTTAAGCATTCGTGGCGCCATTTTTTATTACAATTCAACAGTTCCTGTAAACTTTTGCCTTTATCTTTTGCGATATTTTCATCAAAACTAGGAACCGAAATATGAACAGTATGCCAATTTCCTTTTCCGCATTTCCAATGGTTATTTTCCTGTAATCGATCATGTTAATGCTATCCACTCTCAAGGTTCAAAAATTAAATATTTATTTCAATTTTTAGAGCCAATGAAAAGTTTACATTGTTCATTAAACCGTATTTTTGGTCAACGGTTTGTCTCAATAAAGATTTTTTTTAGTTTTCGTAAAACTTAGCCACGGTCCAATTCAAATATAAAAACCTAGTTGAGCTCTCCGATGTCGACATTTATGAACATCATCAAAATATTTTTACGACTTGCGATCTAAATATTACAACCTTTTATTGACCTACACATTGTTTTAATTTCACAGCAGGATTAACCGTCTCGCGATATCTAAATATAACATTGTAGAATAATGACTAAACCTTCCATCAAAATTAATCTTATGCATATCCCCAAAGTCGTTTTAATTCTAATCATATTTAAGCACTTTTAAGTTATGGCCGGTAGATACCATTAAATGTTTACGACTTATTAGAATGAAACGAACTGCATTTTTTTTAATTAAACGAAAAAAAATGAATCGATTGTGGTGCAGAGAAAATAACTTTTCAATTTAAATTTTAGCATCCAATAATTTGTAATATTAATTGTTAGCCTCAATGTTACAGTTCTCAATGCCAGTTTAAAGTGAGCAACAGAACATTAATTTTTCCTTAACCATATTATTAAGGTACATAAAGTGCAATGGTTGTACGATAAATTCTAAAAAGATCACGAATGAAGTTTAAGGAACCACTTAATAAAGTAAAAACAACTATTCAAATGATATCACCTTAATTTGAAACTTGTACGCATGTGTAGTGGGAAAATCAATTGACAATGATGTGATAATGTGAAATTGATTCCTATTTAATTCTAAAGGATAATGAAGAACTAGATTGACGATGACCAGAAGAGATTCTAAACAGCCCTTCCATTCAAATTCTGATGACATACTCAGCGACGATCAACGCGTAAAAAAAACATTTCTGATCCACCTGATCGTACCTTTTAATATTCCATTTTCCTAGCAGAAAATGGAAGACAGGTGATACACATTTCATGACTTAAATATGCACCTGAGAGACTCGATCGCTGTGTACTTTGTCGGAGGATCTCTGCGGTGCATTGCATACACTCCCCTTGATTGAAGAACTATACGTATGCTCGCAAACTTTATTCCGTGGCCTTCATCGAAATTGAGGTATCGTAACTCACCTCGAGGAGCATAAAAGAAGAGTAGACACCGTGAACTTTACAATGGCGCACCAAAAGTTGATGCGAGCCCGACTGTGGAGTAAGTATAAACTCCGTCCTAGATGGATGAGGGGAGCCTCCACGTATCCACGGGCGGCAGGTGCGGGAGGGGGGCAGGGGTAAGGAGTTCGTTGGGAGCGAGGAGAGGCGTCCGGAAACGCAAAGAAAGTTCCCAGCAGGAAGGGAAGGAACGACAAGGGAAACTATCGGGGAATAGAAGCATATGAGACACGTGGGGGCATTAATATAAAGCAGAAGACGATCCCGTCGAAACAACGAAGATGATGTTTGAGGGAAGTTACGGATTGCCGGGGAAGGGGGAGGGAGGAGGCCGAAGTAAATGGAGAGATATTCTTTGACTGCCATTATAAAATGAGAGGGAGTAACCACAGGATGAGCGGGCGAGGAAGGACTTTTCTTCCGCGCCTTCATCCACCGGGTGGTGGAAACTGAATGGATTCCCATTCCCCCACCCGCCCCTGGAATTGAAGGTGCGGGTAGATTAAGGTTTTCGGGGTAGATGAGAAGTTGCAAGCTCTGGGGAGGATTCAATCCATCTTAAAGGCGATACCAATCCTTCCACTGTCGACAATAAAATGAAATGAAGGGTGGCGGAGGGTGGGGAGACGGCGCACAAGGGAGGACAAAGGATGGGGACGGGAAGGAAGAGGTAGTGTTGGGTTCGCTGGGGACATAGGGGAACAAAAAGATGATGGAGAGAAAGGCTGGCCGAGGACTAGCGGACTTTCTGCTGGACTCTCGAAGAACCCTCTCCTGGTATCACGTGTGACAGCGTGAATGGCTGAGCAAAGGGAGAATGAGAGAATAAGAAGAAAGAGAGAGGGAGATGCGGAGAGAAAATGGGATGAAGATGTGGGCGGTGACACGGGCGGGTACGCTACCGACGCGAGCCTTGCAACCGGACGGAGAGATGTGGAGACTCCGTGAATACGTGCTGGGGATAAATAACGGACATCCGAAGAAAGTGAGGAGACAGTTTGGAAAGATTATAAACATATATTTTTTATAAATAAAAATATAACTATATATATAAATATATATATATATATATATATATATATATATATATATATATATATATATATGTATATGTGTGTGTGTGTGTGTGTGTGCGAGTGTGTGTATGAAAAAACAGTGTAAGATTTGGAAGGAACGATACGAAACACATTATGGGTAAACATTTGGTTGGTGTGGAAGTAGGAAAAATACTGAATGCAGTCATTGAACCTATGAAGATGGGATTTAGAAAGAGGGATTATCGTTATGAATATGTTACTCAACTTCGAATAAAATAGCCAATATTGCCCAAATTGCAATTTAAACTTCAATTAGCAACTAGTTTTCATGCGTGGATAAATGTAATAGGATTATAATACGAATGGAAATTATTTTTACCAGTTGAACATTTAAGAATTTTAAACAAAAAGAAAATAACAACTTTTAGGAAGCCAGAATAATATAATAATTTACAGTTATTACGGACAGAGAATGACTAGGAAACGGAAAATTTAGAGCGTGCAAACGTGCAGATGACAATAAGTACCTATGAACGCACCATAACGTGGCGTGCCAAATTATGGACCGCTTTTCGAGACATCCTATTTTGACATAAAAATTATATAGAGAGACGTTTTGAGAAAATCAATTAATGCGGCTTTCCTTTCCTCTCAGGAGGTCCACGAAACATGAAAATGATACTTAGAAATGATCTGTCCGGGGAACTTTGGATCAGATCGATTTATGCCATCAAGGCGTCACCCTACCGTGAAAGGGCGAATGGCATTTGGTGTCTATTATGAACCACATACACTGATGAAATAACCCCGTAAAACTAAAAAAAAATTTATTACTAACATTCGCGCGTGATAAGGCTGAGAATCCTTAAGTAAGTTCGGGAAAGCAATAGCGAACAGTTTGCTATGGGTCGTAGAAATTGGGATTGAAGGAATACACTGTGGGGGGCGGTGAGAAGATAGACAACCGAAGAGCTGGAGAAAACGAAGCTAGAGAGAGAGGGAAGTCCTGGGTGGTGCATTGGACAGAATGGAGCGAGATGTACTTAAAGGGAAGGGCATAAAGCGGCTTAGGGACGAAAAAGAGGAGAGGTGGGAACGGGGTGGAGGTTAAGGAGGGAAAGCGAAAAAAAGAGGAGACAAGGGTTGGTTTTTCCGAGAATGAAGAACACGCCGAGGAAAAATGTAGGAAAACAGAAGCCGACGAGAGAAGGGAGGAAATGACGAAGAGAAGCGAGAAAGGGACCTTTTTGGTGGCGAAAAAATATTCCTAAGAATTCTTCAGTCGCAGGAGTGTTGAGAAGATGAGCAATCCAAAAACTGCTCTACGCGGCAGTAAAAATATCAATTTTGTGACCACTGACCATGTAGGACGGGGGAAAATCTTAGACTTATTAAAATTTTCCCAATTAGTTTCCCGCCGAGACGGCATCCGGGTGATTAAAAGTTCCCTTTGCGAGCGAAAGAATGGAGATTTAAAGAGACCATCTGAAGTTGTGAAAAGAAGCGAGGGGGTGTACGAAAAAATATGCAAATACGGAGGCTATTGACTTTAAGAATCTAATAAAATTCTGTCAGAGAACAAAACATCATAGCGACAACGAGTTGTTCCAAACAAGTAAAGCCTTGAATAGACTTGTAAAAATTAAATAATCAATAAGGGAAAGGAGTAAATTTGCAATGAATTTATATCTTGATTAAATTATTAAACTAAAGTCTACATATTCCAAGTATTTTCGTGTAAAGTATTATAAGACTTACCCGGTACGATCGTAACACAATTATACCATAGGATTTTTTCAAAGAAATTAACAGAGATAATTATTACGAGTAAAACTTCTCAATTTATTACTAAGAGTTTTTCTGTATCGCAAATATTTCGCTCATTATTGAAGTTATCTTTAAATATAAATACAATAATACTATAGAAACATTGCTTACTCAGCGGGCTTGAGATTTGGATTCTATATTTTTGATTTAGTTCTTCTTCCTTCTCTGAATTTTTCCTGAGCTTCATATTTCATTAGAAGTGACCATTAAAATTAGAAGCGTCTGATACAATTAGAACCTATTACTTTAAAGAAAAAATTTTACATTAGTTTTTTTTTTTTAATCTTCCAGCCACAGAAGGAAGGTAAAGAATAAAACCTTTCGCCAAAGGGAAGTGCCGAGCATATTTTCAATTTTGGTCGTAGAAGGAGATACTGTGGCCTTTCCATGTAAACGAAGCGATACCAAACAGTAGATCCGAGATAAGCCGATAAACATCCTTCTCTGCCACTCGAACACAAGGCAGGGCAATTTGGTTGACTCAGTGGTTGACCGGCTGCGCTGCCAACAGCCCAATCTTATCTTTTATGGGCCACTGATCAGATTCCTCGTAAACCTTCATTCAAGAAATTGTAGTAAACGACCTACTGTAACGGTTGTTAAGTGAAGTGCCACACGACTCGAATGTGCATTTATCGGTGGTCTATATTCAAAGAATAAACTGAAATTGACGCAGAATGGATGGACGTGAATCCCGGCTAATTTTACGTCGGAAAAATAACTGGCGTCACGGCAGACGAAATCAAATGCCAGTTTCCGGTGATACTGAAATTAAAAATAGATCTCTCTAAAAATAATGACTCAGGAAACGAAAGAACTATGACCGATAACCATTTTTCTCAGGGGTGCTTGCGAATAAAAATTCTACCCGAATACGAAAACTTTTACTTTCTGAATAGATAGCTGTGCTGATAAAACGCGGATAGAAGGTTGAAACTCGCAAGTGGGACAGTCCATATCGATTGGAAGCTACGGCAGTGGCGAATGTGTGGAATTCAGAAGACACCAGAGAGCAATTAAAGAGAGACTGGGGGTGGCGGACACGGGATCGGAATAGTATCGGTTAGCGCGATTAAACCACTTGAGAAGGAACCATCGTAAGAGATATAAGGTGGATATGAAATTCGAGCACCAATAGGAGTATGGGAGTCGAGCATGAGGAGAGGAGACAGGCGTGTAAGGAAACACGGGCCTTGAAACTGGTGGAAAGGAGTGAGCGGGAGGAGGAGTAGAGAGAGATGAGACTGGGAAAAGGTCCTGTAGGGCGCCTTGTGAGAGGGCAGCGGAAAGAGGGAAGTAGGCACTAGGGCCACCCAGGGATGCTTGGGCGTTAGGAAGAAGGCAATCGAAAGAGACGAAGAAGATAAAGGCAGAGGGAATGGACGATAGGGGTGGGAAGGAAATGTCCCATGGCGGATAAAATCTTGAGGATCCCGGGAGCAGCCCTGAGGAAGGTGTGAAAGGGAAAGGAATACGTGCTAAAGCGAAATATGTGGAAAAGAATTAAGAGGATCATTGATGGGGTTTGCTGAGGTGGGCGGAAAGAATTGGGACGGTGTTTGAGGGCTGGGGCGTTAGGTGAAGGAAACTGGATGGTATTATACGGCAGTTGAGGAAAAAACCCTGAGAAACTTACGTTGCAGTCGATGGGATATGACACGATTTTCAGAAGTGTCAAGGCGGTATGGCTGATGTAATTGTAATTAAAGAGGATAAAAGGTGGTAGTTATTACAGAAATTAATGAAAAGGCCTTTATAATGCATAGGAACAGGAGGTAGTATATGGAGATGATTTCACTAAAGATAAAAAAATATCACGGTAGATTAACGGACGACGACAAATGGTAACATGATCACCAAAAATGATGGTGGGCGAAAATTCAGTATTTCGATAAAGTAATCATTAGGCAACTAGAGATATCTTCTTGGTCACGCAGAGCAATTAAATAACAAAATTGGGGCGGAAAGAATATTAGGGCACACTTGTGTGAGTATCATAGGAATGAATGAAAAATACAGGAAATAAATATTGACGCACAAAAGAAGCCAATGTATCCGTGAAAATCGAACGATAGTATTAGCTGTGAGGGATGCACAGAAAAGAGCTGGAGTCAAAAATATGCAAAAAATATATCCTTTGTACCATTCCCTTTCTGGTAAAGCAAATAAAAAAAACAACCTGATTTCATATTATTTCAGGACATCTACTACCTCATACTAATTTATTCCATACTACCCCGTCAAATTCATTCAAATAGTTTCATGAATGCCCTCCTCTTCCTAAGGCATAATATTATTGTCTACAAAAGAACCAAAAACAGCGTGAGCTACGGAAGGCGTAGATAAAGAGAAAAAAAGCAGAAAGGAGTCGAAGAAAAGAGCATTGAACCATTCTGTTCAACACGGGACTTTCAACTGAAGTCACTAAATTCCAGTATTACTTTCCCGACACCCGTATCTAGCGAAAGAATCATATCAGGAGCTCCCATATCGGCAAATTTAATTTGCAAGGACGCCGATTTTAAGAGCGGCTAGTATTTCACAGGAGATATTTAACTTCCTTTAAATATTTAAAAAAGCAATTGTACTAGACATGGCAGGATTAAATTTTTGTCTGGATTACTGCTAATGCGGCTTAAAATACATGGCCAACCATTAGTGAAATATCTGTATGGATTAAAGGAGGCAGGGATACATTTTTATGCATCAGTAAAGAAAATTTGTCAATAATGAGAATCCAGAAAAAAGCAAAGAATTATTGGCAGTACCAAATATCCAAAATCCTTTCATTTTTCTTAACCATGCTTCAAAGAGTAGAACTGCATTTTGCATGATCTCAAGCTGGGAAAACATACAGATAAAGATAGTTTACCTCGGGTAATAGAGATAACCAATCACGTATTAAAACACCTAAAACGTGTGTGATATTAAATTTTAATCTACCATGGCTGCGTGTGAAGTATACTTGTTCATGGAGTGTAGGCATTGACCGAATACTTATATTTTGGAGGAAGCTATCACTTTTGACTGACTTGGTTAAAGTTTCATTGAAATCCTTTGCCCCGTCCAAAATGTGTGCTAAATACACAGGAATAGTGTTGAAGTCTGCGTACGCGGGTTTTCCCACGGGTCAGGGATTCATCTGCCGACGACGTTTCGATGGCAACAAGATGAAGGAAAAGCACCAAATCTTACAGTACAAGGGAATATTTAACCAAAACATGAGAATGGTAGATATTATGAGTTTCTGGAACAAAGAGAAGATGGCAGAACAAATAAATGTGTAAGTATATATACTTCTGATCTAAAAGCATCACGCTTCAGTAAAATATCCAACAATTGGTGATTGCAGTTTTCGATACAATATCCCTTTCCAGTAATCTGGACAAGATATATGAGCGTATATCACGATACTGGAGCGCAGCAATACACGCTGCTATATTTTCTCAGGTGGACAAATTCTTGCAAACACCCAACAGCAGGATAGTAGATTCCCAAAATGACCTTCACATGTTGATAATGCGGCTCGATTTATAGAGAATGTTGTTTGCAGTAATAGTGAATCATTTCTCCTGGCGGGAGAGTGAAGAGGGTAGCCGATTTTGAGCATGAGGCTGATACTTAAGATGTAAAACAAGAATAGCGGGGTGTGCAGAGGAGAGGCTTGGAAAAGTGATGGGGTAGGAGTTAGCAAATGGAGGTAGAAGAAGTAGGGAATTTTGTTTACTCGGCAGAGGAGTGAGAAGAGAAGGCTAAGGGGAAAGGGTGAGCAGTGGCCAAGGATAAAGTGGACGCGCGGGCAGAGTGGAGGCAAAGGTGAACGGTGAGGCGGATGTGTCCATAATGGCTTGCTATGGGACTCGGGAGATAGGATTTGGCAGGAAGGAAAAGGAAGCATTTGGAGCAGAGACGATGTTACCGGTGTGATAGAAAGGATAAAAGGCTTCCAGGGAAAATGCGAAGGAAGTTCGAACAGTTGGGAAGAAGCAAACAGAACGAATGCAAAGGTTTTACGCTCATAACGTTGAGAAAACAGAATGAAGAATTCCTGAGTGCAACTCGGTGGAATCCTTACTGACACCCTCTAAGCATCAAAGGTAAAACTCTGGGCCTGAATTCTAATTGCGGTGTCCCAATCGATACTTAGACTCGCAAGGTTGCTGAATTTTTCGATCGAAAGATATCGAAATAAATGTCTTCCATACCCGTTGTATTTTAAAGAAAATGGAGAGATCTTTGAGTCAACGCCATGATAAGAGAAATTTATACCGATGCTTCATTTTCACAGGAATCTACGCATCGCAAATGCCCATTACTTTAACCAGTTAGGGACTGAAATATTGATAGAAATTCAATTCAGAGGTGCCCTTCTTTTAATTTAGTTCTGAATGAACTCGGGTTATCACGTTGACAAGGCCAACGATGTTCAAAAATACAATCCAATTGGGTTCTAAAGGGCCCTTTAGAACCCATTTGGGTTTTTTTTTAAACATCGTTGTTCTTGTCAACGTGATAACCCGAGTTCATTCAGAACTAAATTAAAAGAAGGGCACTATGAATTGAATTCACTCCCTGAGTCTCCTCTATAAACAGTACATAGTTATACGTAGTTGTAAGTATATGAATTACAGTCAATACGAGAAGTCAGAAAATGGTTTTCACCGAATACAGAGGTAGGATATTATGCTCACATTGGAAATTATTTACTCTATTTTCTGAAATTTTATTCCCAAATCTATCTCACCAAAATGGTTCATTTCGAGCACAGTTACCGACACTATGCAATTTGATCTTATTAGGCCCACATATTAGTAATAAGTTCAAATAGGAGACGCTGCCTTTCATGCGTGACCTAAAAAAAATATATAAAAAGAGTTCTCAGGAAAGGAGAAAGTTTAAACATTTCCGCTTTTCGTAAAAAGAAAGAATGAAATAACATTTTCATTCATTTCAATGAAACTATGTAATAGCAAGTTGAGGTCATAACTCAATGATATGTAAGAGTACTCGTATTACGTATCTCAAGTTCGGTGTTCAAACACATGTAACGAACCCGAGAGTACTACAATTCCGATAAGCAAATTTCTCCTCGGACCTCAAAACTCCCATTTCTACCTCCCTAGAGCAAGAGCTCTATTCTTGAGCATAAATTTCCTCCAAAATTTAGACTTTGCTCTTCATTGTGCCATGAAAACTCAAACAAAACACGCAGCTCAGAGGAGATGATAACGTCCTATCGAAGATATTAGTGAGTGTATATGTGAGTGAAGAGTGACCCTTCAAGGCCTCGAAATCTCAAAGTCAAGAGCAAACTTAACATTGTTTTCTCTCGATAACAAGTTAAGGAGATCTCACACCTTCAAGAGTTAGGGCTCAGAAAGAGTGAGGATCAGAATACGGAAAAGTAAGAGAAAGTGGGAGGGAAACCGTAAAGTAGGAAGGATCAGAGAATTAGAAGGGCATGTAAGAGCGGCTGGATGGCGAGGAGGTGGACTTTAGATGGGAAGACTCATGGGATAGAAAACCTGAGATACGAATAGATGGTAAAATTGGAAGGATGTCTCTTTAGTAGTGATGTTGAAAATGCATTATTAGCCCAATCGTGCTACGGTAGGCGAGAAAATGTCCTTAGGAGAGTTAAACGAACGATGAGAAATCAGAATAACATTGTCCGACCGCGGTAGGGGAAAAATATTCGGATCAAAAATAGTCTGATGTGTGTTCAACCCCTGCAACACACCATAGCAGTGGCTTGCAGGATAATATAAAATAAAATAAATAAAATAAAAATTGGCGTTGGAACCGTGGAATGGCCAAACATGTATTTATGAAAAAATGAGTACGAGAACTATGGCAGGTGTGTCATGAGCTTGAATACGTACTAATGATAAAATAATTTGCCTATATTTTTAAAGAAAGCAGCCTCCGACACTTTATCTCACTTAGAGAAAACATGAGCTTATCGGGAAAAAGCATGAGAGCAATAATTGACTAATCTTGACCTCAAAGGTCCCCACCGACGAAAACGGAAGCAAAACCTTACATTTACTGACTATTAAAGGACATTATTATTCCTCTTAATTAGCTAAAACAACTCTCCAAGCAAAAATGTTGCGACTACTCGTTTACCTAAATATTGAAGTTTGTGTTAAGCCTCTTTTTTTCTGAAAATGCATAATATCAAAAACTTAATCGGATTCTTCATTATTGAAATATTGTCTCCTACACTATGAATTAAATTGAAATTAAAAATATTTATGAACTGGTACTTAATAACAGCACCTCCGTGGCATTAAAATAATATTAAGTTATATAGCAATAGATTAAATGAATAGGGGGATTTTGCCTTCTGGCATACCATTGTAGTTGGTTGAAGAGATTTTTCAACACAGGCAGTAAAATAATTGTTTAATAAATATCAATCTCTTTAAAAAGAAGTAGATATGAATAACAATTCAAGTTTCCAAGAAACTGTCGGTCAAGGCAAATGATTTTTACACTCTGAAATTGTTGCATTGAAATAATTCAAGTGTTTTCGAAAACCCTTTCAAATGCATATGTTAATCATGGAAACGTGACATTTGAACTTCTGTGACAGTTTTGTGTTACTTTAATCTTTGACCTTTATTCCACGCTTTTCAACTAGCTCATCAATTAATCAGCATATAATATGTACATATGACTTATAATGAGGTTTAAAGGACTCCAGACAATGATTTATGGAAAACAATTAATTAACGATTTACCATAACTGACATGTGATATTTGGATTGATCTCAAGACCCAATCCTAGGGTAAAAATTGTGATTAATGAATGCCTCGTAATGTCTAAAATGATATACAGTTGGATCCATGGTTAGTGTCTTCAGAACGGGCCCTTTAAATAACAAAATATAATCAAACCGAAGAGGACAGCATTTATCTTTCACGTTACTACTTATTTATTAAAAATCTTGAGTTGCATATCATGTTCTTTTTAGCCCGATTAAAGTTCCAAGTAAAACTAATCTTACAAACCTTGATGATTATGTAAAGTTTCAGAAAAATATTAATCAACTTTTAATGAATGGTTTTGCCCATGCCAATGAGAAAAAAAAAGAAAACTAAAATCTAAAATAAAAGTTATCCCATCTACCTACAAATTTATCAAAAATACAAAAATAGAGATTTTTCCACCGCGAGTAATATTTCTTTGTTAGGAATATTGGCAGCAATTTTATTAAATATTATTACAAATGTATGGCTTCCCTTCCTATTCCCTATTTGTGGTAAATTCTAAATCTTATTGTATGAACAGTGTCTCTACGAATTGCCCCATTTTATCACATTTCATTTCCTCGTTATTTAGAACATAATTGAATGGAGCAAAAATAAAAATAAAACAATTCTCTCGAATATGTCATACGGTTTTAATAATAATAAATTGACAATGAATTTGCTTAAACACTCATATATACTATTGTAAAAGTTTAATCAACCAACAGGACGGGTGGAAAAAGTACCTATTTTTGTGATATCTACCATCAATTTCAATGAGAATTTAACATAAAAAGTTATAAAACTAACAATGTGAAGTGGTGACCTCAACAAACTCTTTTGTTGGAAGGTATTTTAGCATCTACCATCGGTTAATTTTTACTCCTTTTTAAAGTGGCAAAATCAAAATGCTTTTTCGTTTTAAATACATATTATTCCAACACAAGAGACTCAGACTTCAAACGACTTGCGCAAGAGTTCTAATGCATTTTATATATTTCCCATAAACTTTAGTTAATTTAAAATGATGAACCCGCAGAATGCACCCATAGCATATTCGAATCGATCTTAAATAATATATAAAGAGACGTCACTTGCTACAAATCGTTTGCAGGACTTTGAAATGAAAATTTGTTCCGTGAACAGATCATAAAAATTATCCGTCGCTTTGTCTTTAAAATTCCTTCACTTTCTAAAATTCAGTCAAGAAACATTTTTTCTTTCCTATCTACGAGTTTGTTCAAACCAAGGTCAAGTCTTATGCGGAGATGATTTTGGGAAGGCACTTTTAGGAGGCTTTTTTTTAATAGGGAGCATTTTAGAATGCGCGAAAGGTAGAGAAGTTCATCAAGGTAAATGCGGCGGAACACTGAGGTAAATTTGGGCCCACGTGGTCGAGAATGTTTAAACCAGGAGATATCACATACTCACAAGTTTAAGCTTGGATACGCTTAACTATTAGCATTTATGAGATACATTTACCCAGAAAGTTTAAATGGTGGGAAAAACTCATAAGCCGTTCTGAATGAATAATATACCAAAAAAAACCTCTTGAAAGCAGATGTTAGAAAGAAAATATTACCACTCTAAAACTAAAAATCACTCAGAATAAATTTAACACAAAAGTTTTGAAGAGAAGACGGTTTATGAAACCAACACACACACTTTATATACACTATCACAACATTCTGCTTCTTGGGTATACCTGAACGCCATTTAAAGCAGAAAGTTTAAGGAAGAATTGGGAAATTAAGAATAGTTCGCACAGGTGATAGGCATGTGGATAATTCGAATTATTTGAATGATCACGCCCTGTAAAGCGAAAATTGGAATGGCGGGCTATGAATAAGGGCAACATCCCTTTCTAGTTAAACTAACAAAATTAATGCGGATGAAAAAAGGAATTTGATGCCTTTAAATCTATAAAACACACTATCTTCAACACAACACTACAATTTTTATATTTGAATTTTTTCTTTTAAACTCCTAATAAAATCTTTTAACTCTTTGATAAAATGAACGACTATCATTTCAGTTGACCATAGGCAATGATTTCAGGCAAAAGCTAATAGTAATATTAAATTACCTTCAATTTTTTTACCATTATTAATCAAGTTGGGAAGGTTTTAGTTTACATCGGCTACTTGACATTTCTAACTCCACAAGTTGATACTGACAAGTTTCGATACATTAGTTAAAATATGATTTTGTTTGAAATTGAAAATTTAACATGATATTTCAAAAACATAGATGCACAATTTAAAAGTAGGTCTTGGTAAGGGTTGGAACATATACTAATGCACAGATTGTCAATTTCTGGTACGGAAAATTAATGAACGGAATAAGGAGATATTTAGTTTTAACTAATTGGCCATAATAATGAATAAATAGTATTGATTCAATAAGCATAGTCTCTTACGCTATTATATCATAGCATTATGTGATTAAAATTCACATTTTATGGTGCCTATCTAACACGCAAGTGACATAAAGAGGTTTCCTAAGGCGCATGGTAATTACAGTTACATGAGAAAATTATACACGCCACTGCTCATCCTAAAAAATGAATCCACAATCAGGTACGATAGAAATGTCTGGGATCCTATTTTAACTCTTATTCCCTTTCCTCCCCATTTCTTTCCCTACCCAACGATGTGTCCTCACGGACCCCGCCAAAACACAACTGCAGCGAATCGCACAATAAATTCTTGATGCAGTGGACAGTACAAGACAACAAAGACAGTGTGCGGGACTGTCTCTATTTTTTCACCACCATGCGAGAGAAAAACGTTCGGGAACGAGCGGGAAATAAGAAAGATGACCGTGGGATGGAAAAGAAATGAAGCGTAGGACAAAAACGGAAACTGAAGGGAAAAAAAGTAGGCATAAAAAAACCGAAAGATTCGAGCAGAGAGGGAGTTGAAGAATAGGGGGAGAGAAGTTAGCGAAAGGGTGGCGAGGAGAAGGAAGGAGGGAGAGAGGCGTGCGGAAGTAGACGGGGAAAGTAGAAAATCTAAGTTCGGTAACGGCGGAGTAGGCACACGGATGCTCTGTGTGTGAGAGTGGAGAGAATATCGACAGAGAGGAAGAAGAGTGGGAAGGGAGAGAGAGAGTAAGAGGGATGGAGGAAGAGAGGGCTAAGCGAGGGAATTTGGAGTCCAGTCGTCAGGTGGCGTTCGAATTCCGAACAACCCACTCTCTCTCGTTCACCCCTCCCGCTCTCCACCCTAACCCCATCGGCAACACCCCTCTCCTCGCCGACCCTTCGCCCATCCCTCCTTTCTTTTCCTTCCAGGAGTCCAACCTCTCGAAATTCGCACACATCACACGACCGCTATCTTCTTCTGAAGAGTTCGTTTCAGACATCAACTTATCTCTTTCCTCAAGTATCCTGCCGTCAACTCCATCTGGCGGAGGAAAAGCCTGAGTCAGCCATCTTGGAATAGCTTCCGTCGCGAAGTTAGCAAGAACAAAAGTAGATTCCATCTTTTCCAATGACGCAACTCCCGATTTATTTGGATAATAAAAGGATATAACGGTTAAGGAAAACGAACCATCGTAAAATATAATCGTACACACCTGGAGGTATCAAATATTATTTTCTCACAGAATTGAGAGGGTGATTTTATTAAGAGGTTCCCATCATATACATGTTTCTGTAATGCACTTTTGCTGTAAAATATTGAGTACATTCGCCTAGGTGGTTAAAAGTCATAACCCTTTCAATGAATAGATTTTCTAAACAACGAAATAGCAAAAAAAATAAAAAGAATTAACGAATAATTATGGTCCATCACACACACTGGGAAAATTAATACCAATACATTTTGTTGCTTAACGATATCTGTCCTCTTCATAAAATAAAATGGCCACCCATAGTTGATTTTAAAATTTATTATTCCAAATACAACGAGAGAAAATAATTTACTACCGACATATCCCGCTTCATGGAATTACAATTGATTTTTGATTCGCGGAAATGTCGTTCTTTTTTATGGTTTTCCGCGGCAAAATAATTTTGGATGGAATCATTAAACTTTTGTCAAAGGTTATAGAAGAAAAATTAATTAGCAGATCAGGATATTTTTCATAAAATTATGGCTTCCGACATTTACTTTTAATCAATGGATATCTATATACGAAGGATTATACAGGTGATAAATTCATTTCGTCATTCCGATGGAGAATTCAATAACCTTTTCGAAAACTATCATGGTGACACCTTATCTTGTGATGAACAACATGCCAGAAGTAAATTAAAAAAAAATAGCTACCCACGTCAGCCTTTAAAGCTTCGGGGCCCAAGTTTACATGTCCACCTTCATTTTTATCCTGGAAAAAAATAAGGATGGAAGATGATGAGGTCCCATTGATGGCAACGCTTCCCTTCACAGCTTCCCTTCGAGATGAATGTCGAGTTCATATAGTTTGCCACGGCAATATGACGCTCGGCCATAAACTCCCTACGAGTCACGAATGGGGAGCTCGGAGGTGACATGGGGATTAAATGCACGTGCCTCTGTTTACATACCGAGGGCTCACCTCCCTCTGCGTCCAGAAATAATCTTCTGCCGTAGCATTTCAGCGAAGCTAAGGAAAATCCTCCCCATCCCTTCTTTCTCACTCTCGCTTGCTCCGTTCCCCATTCATTTCGCCCAGCACACATAGACACGTGCGCGAAAGCAACGCACATTCAGCGTGGATGGCCCTTAAGATGGAAAAAAGGGGAGAAAAGTCGAAGAGCGGCGGAAGAAAAGGAAGATCTCCAAAATAAACACACCTGTCCCTCGCCTTCCACCCACCCGTCCCCTCTTCTCCTCACTCATTCCCTTCTATGCTTACTCCCGCGGTCCTTGGGATCGCGACGTTCAACTTGCACGAATACAAAGAGGAGTGAAGGGGAAATCGGAAGGAATGGAGACGTAGGACGTAGAGAAAAAAGAAGGAAAGGGCACGAGATAAAGCGGATAATCACGGAAGAGATGGGAATGATGGAGAGGAGACTAAATGGGTCATGTGAATTGAGGTGGAGTGGGTTGAGAAAGATAGGCCATAGGTTACAAGTGGGAAACGGAGAGGAGAGAGTGAGATGGTGGTTTTGCTTTCGGAGGGGATGAAGAGGGAGAGATAAAATTACAATAGAATGGTTAAAAGGTGAACGTGGATGAACGGAAAGAGGAGATCCGTCGAAAGGAAAAGAAGAAATAAGTATGAATGACAAATGGGAAGGATATTAACAATGGTGAAACAAGAGAGATTAAGTGGGCGTTAAAAACGGGAATGGCCAAGAGAGAGCTGAAATGGATTCTTGCGAATTGAGAAATAAAAGATTAAAGCAGAAATATTTTAGGTTGTAGAAAGAGAAGAACTTCAAAGATTTTCACATACAGAAATAGAGGAATGAAAGAAATCGTATCCAAGAGGAAATATGGATGTTCTTTACGCCGTCCTGGGTAACTGAAGGGGATTTTAAAATGACTTAATACTGAGAAGCCATTTTCAGAGTACGTTTCTGGAATAGGTTTGGTCTTATGCGACGTTTTATCACCAAATGTGTTGAGATAATAGTGAACACCAGCAGAATGAAAATGAACAGAGCTCAAAATCAATCTTCCTGTATGTTTGAAATAGTTCCGGAATGAAAAAGAGAAAATTATTCTGGACAAACAAATGAAATATATTTTTCAACGGATACATATAAACGTAAAAAGAGATAAACAGAATAGAATGTCCAGCGCAGAGGTGCGTCAAACAAGCCATACAAGGAAAACCTATTTCCGGCCGTGATAATGAATTTTAACTTCACTTAGTATTCAAATTAACTTACCTCCAATTCATTAAAAAATACCGTGACAACTTTTAGGAAACGTTTAACCTTCTAAAATTCTTTACGTTCTTACTACTCTGCGGTTAACCTGTGTGAAATATATCGAAATCGTTTTCAAATAGCTTACACAGAGCATAGCTTTAAGGATATCATGGCAAACATAATGACAATTCATGTGCTACGCTTGAGGGTGAAGAAATCCAGATGGACTAAGATGGGGACAATATTTTATTAAATTTTAAAATATTGAGACATGCATACCTTTAGGCTAAAAATTCATTCGAAAGGAGAAGGCACAACGAGCGAAATGCAACCGAGAAATGAGCATGAAAAAGTGGAAACAAGGAGTGTGAGTGTTTGGACGGAATTGTTGGAGGAGGTGGATGGAGATAACAAATAAAGATAGGATGAAGAGGGAATGAGGGGTCGTTGGGAGTGAAGGAAGAGAGAGATGGGAAAAGAAAGAAGGGGATAGTCCCCTTTTACCCGTCGATGCAAAGCTCAGCTTGAAGGAGACCTATATCCCATGCGAGTATTTACGCACGCACACAACTCATTTTTCCCCGAGGGCCTTAACCCTTTTCATATAGGCAAGAAGAGACCGGGAAGAGACTCCTTCAACGGGTGTCTTCGCCTCATACTTCTCTATCCTCCAGAAACCCCTTTAGCCCACAAAATCTGAGCCCCAGCCCGCGCCTCCTCATTTCTCGACACCCACACACCGCCTCCTCCTGTTTGCCCAGAACAGCAATAACCACCTCATTTTCTCTGCAAGTTTCTCATTCCTTCTCTCTGCCAAAGTTTCTGAGACCTTCCATCAAGAGCGCTTTCTCCGCGGCTCTTTTCACCCCACCGCCGCCAACGCTCTAACCTCCCCCTCCTGCCCATCAGTGCGACCTTCCTTAACCATCCTTCGCCGTCCTTAAGCGTAACCCTCCTCTCTCCCTCCCTCTCACTCTCTCATCTCCTGCTTCAAAATTTTCCGTAGGCTTCCTCTCGAAATGTTTGTGATATCTGGGTGATATCACTTTGACCGTCCTTTGCTCAATGGAGCATTCGCCTCCCTTCTCCCTTCCTAAATTTTGTCTGCTCGTATGACTTGTCCGCCAATAGTGTCCAAATCCCTGACATTCTTCCCCTCTTTCTCATCCCTCTCTCGAACCCCCACCCTCATCTTTCACTAGATCTCATCCTCCTCTGCTTCCAATCTCTCTTGAACATACCCTTAGTATATTTTTAACCTAAAGTATCCAGTTTGATACGCTACTTCGGAGAGACTCACCGATCTTACGCTAATCTTATCAAAGATAATATGCATGACAAAGATAACAAACATTGTACTAATTTAGAATGAAAAGGTGCACTCCAAAGTGGCCAACAAAGTTTAAAACTACTCTCTCTCAAAGTATACGGCATTACTCTCACAGAGGCATACCACCGGTATCAAAGTGGAGGATTTTAAGAGCATAAATGGAGAAATACATGGGTGGTCTGAAAAGTTTCCGACCTTAACAATTTCAGAAAAATTGTATTTATCTATGTTAGGTCGTAAACGTTTCAGACCACCCTCGTTCATAATAGCAAGAATTTATCTTAATATACTCAACAGCAAACGGAAAGTTCGAAGGTAGATGAGCGTCAAGAGTCCTACATGCTATTATATTTTTTGCCAAGGACCAATTTTACGTATCTCCAGAAGCGCTCCCCTCAAAAGCTCAAAAGTTTATTTTTTCAAATGTCGGAATTTGGCATTTAAAGAGGTTTGGAAGTAAGTAAGATACGAAAGATATAGGCACTACCTTTCTTACGCTGATTAAATGAAAGAATATAATCAAATAGATAAATGAATCCCTATGAACGAATTGCTAACATTTACATTAACGGCGAAAAATAATTATTAACTTTAATTCTGACGGTCAACAAATGCTTAATATAAGAAACTTTATATGAGGAAGTTAAAAACATTTTTTTAAAAGAATTATGGTCAAATGACTGTGATTTCTTCATTTTTGAATGTCAAGCAACTGAGTTATATTGCGATTCTTCATTAGTCTGGTAAAATAAACCGGAAATCAGGTCAGCTGAATCATTCATTGCAAATTTTAGACCCCGAGAAGAGTTGTATGAGGTGAATAGGGAAACCTAGTTTAGACAAATACCTATTCCTCTGACAGAAGAAATTTAAAAAGTTTAAAATTCTTGAATCTAGGTCAAATTTTGCGCACAAAATTTTTGTCGGTACTTTTCGCTATCTTAACAAAGAATAAGCCTCTTCCAGAAGTAAAGAATACGGGATAGTTCTCCAAGGCCAAACAAAGCAAGATCAACAATTGTGATACCCATCAAGCAAGTTCTCTAATGCTCACTGAGCTGCAATTAGCCGAAGAGCATTATGGATCTCATCATCAGAAACTCATTGATCCCTTTGTGGTATGATGAAATTGTAGCCATTCAAACGACCTGCAGATAAACTTTGAAAAGGCTCACGAGTTACGGATGAAAGTACTAATGAAACAAAACTCCTACGTGTGCTTCAAAATGTTTCCGCGTATTATGCCCATAAAAGTTCCGGGGAGCTTCCATTTCGGTATTTCTGCGTCGAGGCATTGATACGGCAGAGGAAGTAAAAAGCACGGGAAGCTATCACTTCGTCTAAAGCCGTCGGAAACCAATGGCGTTCCACTTTCCTCCGCTCCTCCTTCCCAGTACATAGCCCATGAGGAAAGTCCATCTCATTTCTTTCACGCACCCCACTCTCATTATCCGCCAAGCCAATCATACGATATTCCGCAACACACCCCGGACGTTGTGAAAACGCTCTCGATAGAGTCGGGCAATAAGCGAGGGAGGGTAGGAGCAAGAGAGAAATATAGAGAGCACCTAAACCAATTGGTTTGGCCCCCTTTTTGCCATGCTGTTGCCAAGTTCTTCCTCTGCGGATGAGGGTGGGAGGTGTTTTAGTTTTATGAGTTTTACGGTGGAGGAGGGGAGGTTAGGACTTTGAACGGGACCCAAAATACAAACGATAGAATCATGAAGTTTTGGTGTAGAGTATCGAATGGCCCATTATCCCTTTTTTCATTTGTGGGCCTGCACGCTACCGAACAAATCTTCAACCAATAGACCATCAAGTCAAACGATGATGTCTTAACGTCTCCAGACTTTGACGTCCCTCTCCCGTAACCAATAATGCGAGACAGAAGGGCATGTCTTTGAAAGAGAATTTCGCCAACCATCATGCGATTGTAGGCTTTACTCCGCGAATTCCAGCTCGAGGGGGAACATTATACTTAAGCGAAAGACAAAAGAACATGTTTTGAAGACAAGAGGTTTCCACAGAGGAATGATTCACGAAGTATTTTAAGAGGTGAGTAATCTTCTAACCATTAACATCGTCGGAGTTTATTCTTGTAGGATGTCATTTTAAAATTTAAAAAGTCGCCTTCGAGTTTTATTGCGAGTTTTTATGGATCCCCTGCATGGATGTCATTTTCATCAGCGTAAGTGCACTTAGATCAGAAGCTTTCAAGCGGCGCTGAGGGCGCATTAAATCTCCTTGAAATCATAAGAATTTTTCATACAAGCAGAGCTGAAAATTGCAAAAACCCCAACCTCATAAGTCTGACCTAATTCATCTTCATAAATACGTGGCGCGGCATCAAATAAGTTTTCCGTCAAAGCAACATACGTACACTACATAATTGTGTGAGTGTATGTATACATTCATAGCGGGTGATGAAAAGACACTCAGATATACTAGGCGTAATATTAATTGCAAAGCTGTGCTTACAATAAAAAATATCAAAGGAGTTAAGGACCAATCTATCATTAAAATTGTAATAGCAAATAAATAAGGAATCGGGAAATGCTTAATTTTGTCACACGAAATTAATGAAACTGTTGCCAACACCCCATTTTGAAATACCATATCTCCTTTCCTACCTACCACGAGGAAAACAAAGCTCACACCTCTCCGGCACCTTCTGTTAAGAGAACTAATCCCGCCGCTGATTCCTCCGAGGCAATCCTCCTATCCCCAATTTGTGTCATAATTTAATTACATGCTTACAATAAGAGGCTAAAATCGCTTTCTAAAGTCCTCACCTCTCTCAAAAACTGCAAAAAATGAAAAATTGACGTAAAATTGATCAAGAGGTCTTCCGACTTATATTTTAAGATAGAGAACAATCGATCGATTTTCAAACTTAAAAATTCACACGAAGGTAAATTTTAAGCAACCAAGAGTAATTTTGACTCTTGATGTTGAAAAATTTAATTTTAAAAATAAATTTGTTAGTAATTTCATACAAAATAATAGAATTTCATACGGAAGCAGCGCAGGATATGGATGAAATATTACCACGAGGTTCCATAATGAGGAAAAGTTACGCAACGGTGTTCCACGTAATCCCTAAGGGTTAGCATGCCTGCTAGACGTTACCTCTCTAGGCTCCTTTACTGCATCGCAATAACTAAAGGGAAAGGTTTGGTATCGGTGCAACTAATCTCGATTAGTACGAGGGTCATCCGGAAAGTAGTACCCGTTCGTGCCGCATGAAGTGCTGACGACGCGAGTAGCCGCTGGACGAGGTCAGATAGCTTCAGTGGCTTGTCTGCCTTCTCTGAGCCAAGTTGCGTGACGCTAGCATTGCCTGTGTTGTTTCTGTGATTGTTTACAATGTTTAAAAAAATTGAGAACGCCGCCAGTTGTGAAGTGAGGGCAGTGATTAAATTCCTCAATGCAAGAAACGTTCGCCCATGTGATATTCATCGCCAATTAAAGGAGGTGTATGGAGACAATGTAATGGACGAGTCGTCTGTTCGGCGGTGGTGTCGCAACTTCAACATGGGGAGGGGGAACACACACGACGATGAGCGTTCGGGGAGACCGTCTGTCATTACAGACCAACTGGTGAGCTCAGTTGACGAATTCGTGAGGAACGATCGGCGCGTCACAATTGATGACATCTGTGAGCATTTTCCCAATGTTTCTCGAACAATTGTTCATGAAATTGTTAAACACCATCTGCATTATGCAAAAATTTGTGCAAGATGGGTCCCTCGCGTATCTCAATGAGCTGGCGGCGAAGGACTATGCAGCAGGAATACAGAAACTTGTCACACGTTATGACAAATGCCTTAATTTGCTTGGAGATTATGTTGAGAAGTAGTTTAAAGTATCCTCTTTCAAATAAAATTTTTTATGTTTGTTAATATTTACTTTTGTCTTTTTATTTCACGAACGGGTACTACTTTCCGGATGACCCTCGTACATATGCTTCCACATCACCCTAGATGCATGACCCTCCGGCGTCCATATGTCTGCAGGACCTCATTTCGACCAAGTCCGTCGAATGATTTGCCGTGGGAGATGTACGCGTTGGTAATTAGATAAACCAAAATCAGATGACCTAATCTTTCCTTTTAACATAGCGAACCGATTGTTAACTGCGGAGTCACCTCGGGGGATACGGCCTCCACAGTGCTTAACCGGCGGGCGGACTCCACCTCGCGCACCCCTGGCTCCGGTCGCACGCAATCCGAGGACGATGGAATCGCCCTCCGAGGACCGCCCCCGCGTCCTCTGGGGGAATGGAAGGGGAAAAAACACAAGAACGCCCCAACACTCTCAGAAGGAGCCTCTCCTCCCCTTCCAGCCACACCACTCCTCTTCACTTCTACCCTTCTTACCCGCCTCACGGCGCCGACCCACTTCCCTATCCAATCCCGCCTCCCATCCCCACCCCTCTCGCTTTCGGAGCTGACTCAATCCCCCAGAAAGCCACAGAATATCAACTCAAGCAACCCTTGGGAGATGGCGGCAGATCGGATATTGCGATTCACGCTCTCCCACGAGATGTCGTTAATGGTGAACGGTGGTGAGGGCCGGGCGGGAGGGTTTGGGATAAGACACAGCGAGAGGGAGAAGTGCGGGGGGAGAAGGGTGAGGAGAAGGTGGAAGAGACGATCGGAAAGCGTGGGGGCGGAGACTATTGACGGTGAGGAGGGTGTGCGGCACGGGTCGAAGGATCCGAGCTAGGGGCGGGGGCATTCGAAGAAGAGGGCGGGAGTGGAGGAGAGGAGGAGGAAAGTTTCATGGAATAGCAGCAGGGCTGACAAAGGGGAGAGGGACTCCGGGATTGTGGGGGAGGATGTGGCGTAGGGAAGGGGGCGAGGAGATGGCATTGGGGGGAGGGGGGGAAGAAAATTCCGAAAGGAGATGGGAAAGTGCCGAGCGGCGAAGGAGCCAGAAAAACAGACGGCTTTATTTGAGCAAAAGTGAAAAGCATATCGTCTCCTTTTAGCCGTCGTCAATAGTGGGATCAAAATTGCAAAAAGGCAGGGAAGGCAAACATTTTAAAAGAAAATTGAAAGAGCGAATTCGAGTTGAGGAGAAGATCTCATCCACTCTACTTCAAATTCCATAGACGACGTACTCCGAGGGCAAAACCAATATTACTTTTACATAAATTATTTTACACACCAATAATCCCTGCAAAACGCTGTCTCCAACTTGAGATTTCAAATCGTTAATATTTCCCGAGATAGGTATGCGTGAAACATTTGAAAAAACACAATATATATTGAATTCCAGATGTCCTTAGGAAGTTATTAAAGTTGGAATATCATCAAAAGTTATTAATTTTATATGAATAGCACTATTTGAACAAGTACCTATGAGAAGATATTCTGCCTTCTGAATAGTACGTTAATTGTTGGGAACATTTTTCCTTTGTTTGCGTAAAAGTTTGGCCTCGATGTCCGCGTAATAAATTACGACAGAGAATTTGAAATTATTGATTTATAATACCTAATCAAAACAACTACATGTTAAGACAAATAAATATGGGACTTTTTATTCAATATTTTAATACTTCAAATGTTTCCGAGTCTCATCAATTAATCTACTAACTGAGGCGAACTTCAATCATATTAAATTATTCATTCGGTAATACCTTAATTAATACATCAAAATCGGAGGTTGTTGCCAAAATCATTACCTACACATGTAAATAATTAAACGATCGATTTATGAGCACGCTTTAAAATTTAATCAAAATTTATTTCCAAAGTACAAAAATTTCTCAAAGAAAATCGAACAATTCCTCATCTCAAAAAACTTTAAAGTAACGACACGATTCCATATCAAATAATTTCAATATATTCACTTTTTAGAGCAAACTCCACCATAAAAAAAATCACACCAATGTAGATCCATTAGTGGCTCCAAATCTGAGAAAATAAGGCGGGATCACTTCCTTTATTCTGACACCCATGATAATCTAAGCGGCTAATCTATGATTTGACCGAGACCGGCAAAATGAAAATATAAATAAAATTAGAAGAGGATGAGAATCGAATCCACTTAACTCCCTGGAATAGAAATTTCTAAAAGGTCGAAAAATTGGATATTGATAAAATGAAACTAGGAGAAGAGAGGCTAAAGAAAACACATTTCAATAAAATATTTGTTTGTTTTGAGACATTATCGGCAGGAAAGTGACAGTCCAGTCGAATCGCTACATCTTGGTTTTGATTGATGAGCGCGCCAATACCTTGGCTAACCACCCATGTCGTGATGTGTATTATATGCCTCGTGACTGAGGCTCAGAAAAAGTCACGCCACCACAAAAGTGTACCTCGTTTCTCTTTACATGGGTGGTGGGGAGGCGCTGACGTTGTGGCGTCAACGAGATATTCTCATAATGCAGATGTGTGGCCAGTCGAGGAGGGTTTCCGTCCTCCGTTGCGGCGAAAGGCCAAAAGCACATTGCGGTCGGAGAGCACATTCTGAGTGTTGGGTGGGTGTTGGCCCCTCCGTAAACGAAGAAACAAACAGAACATGGTGAATTAGCAATAGGCACATGATTCAAAGCATTGTACGCCACACTAGATGATAACAAATGAAGACGATCGCGGTTTGAAGCAACCACTGGCATCAAATAGCCACGTTTTCTAGTCTCCTACTAGTTGCTTTTACTAAAAAATTAAAATAAATTTGCTAGAGTCGTCGTTTTTTTAAATGGACACTAAAGAGAATAATTTTAATGCTAAATCAAGTAAAAAGTCCCAACGGTTGACTAAATTATTCCTCATAAATTTTATTTATTCTCACTTCCATAATTAACTTTATTTACCTTGGTTATTACCTCGTAACTCGGTAATCCTAACCCAGGTTGCTCTCATCCACGTCAATTTACTTGTCTGAATACAACTCTACTTCGTTACATTGTTTTTCCATACAAAAAATCCGAAGGAATCTATTTCAGTTCCTTTCAAAACTTTCCTGTCTTATCTCTTAAGTTGGCATCCTTTTCCCATGTTTACCTGAACAATTACGAGATAGTGTTATAACATGAAAAAGTAAGTTTTTCCTTGTTTTAACAAGGCTAAGAGTATAGAGAGAATTTATAGTAGAAGGTGATACAATTACGATACCCGGCCGGCGAAAGCAGGATAGGCTTGAGAGAACTTGATGGAGTGGTAGGAGATGCAGGCCATATGACTACCTCAACGAGAAGGAGAGGATCAGATCCTACTCACTTCTTGCCTTCCGTCGAGCGTCCCTCTTCCACCTAGATTCCTCACTTGAGTTCGCGGGTCTTTTTTAGTTCGAAGAGAATGGGTCATCGGTCAAAATTTGGGATTTGGAAATACTGTTGGTTCCGAGTGTCTGTAAAATTAGTTGGACAATATGACCGTTCCTTCAAGTATCTTACCCTCTGACACGTATTTATCGCTCTATCATTCACTGTTTTCTACCACCAAAACTTATCCGCATTATACCATTACTTTCCGTTTTATTTTCTCCTCCTTTTTAATATCTCGCCTAATTCTACAGTTAATTGAACAATCCTCTTGTACACTCATCTCCTCTAACCCCGAGGGTCAATTATTTCTCCCTTCCACCCCTTTTGTAATCATATTTATTTGTAATTCCCTTTGCTGTATTTTCTTGTGACTCTCTTGTTTTGCCTTCTTGTGGACCCTACAATAACAGCATGATTTGTTTACAACTCCCTGTTTTCATAGTAAAAATACGCTTAAAACTTCAAGCTTTAACGGTGCGTAACTTGAACAACACAGCTGGCTCTTCGTTAAACTATGACACGTACCAGTCAACATGAATTCGATTAGCTAACGTACCGAAGGAAAAACATTATACTTAAATCAATAATATTTTAGCTATTTTTTCATATGCATAAAAGAATTCATTGTTTTCGGAGTAATACAGTTGGCACTATTTATTTTAGGAGATCTTAATCGATTTGATCATTTTAGAAACTGTAAAAGGTATATGAGTGAGAAAATAATGGAAAAACTCATTCAAACATCGATCCTACGAACTGATACAGCCCATCCCTGAGAAACTCATTAAATTCTTTCAACGGCCTTAAAACCCGTCCCGATTGGTAACATGGCAAAATCGTCCTCTTCTTTAACCTTGTACTTAAACTTCAGCATTCTGTTTAAATACAAAGATTCGTTAAACACTAGAGACTGGAATACGGAATCGAAGTGGGGAGAAACAAAAAAAAAGTTTTCATGATATTTTCAGATAAAGCGTATCACGAAAATTTGATAGCTAAAAAACATAAATATTACTGAACTTTTATAGTTTGTTTTCCACTGCATAACGAAAGAAAGTACGTTATGCCAGTAATTAAAGGAAAAATTGGCAGAATATATCTGGGCATCAAAATTAATCTACGAAAAATTCACTCTGAATCACTTAACATCTCCATGGTATTTATCAAAAAAATATTTCCAGTGGTCTACTACCTGCAGTTCAGTCATTTCATTGACAGATGTGTACAATTGCTAGCGCAATCAACATGAATGAAGATATGTTCTCATATGCTAATATAAGAGTTATAATATAAGTTTTCAAGAAAATCAATGCTTAAAATCTTTAATAAATTCACGTTACTGTCCAGTGTGAAGACAATAATTCGAGAGGTAAGTATAAAAACATTAACACTCTCTACCCGGGTAACAATCGCGTATCAATGTGACCTGAATGTTTATGCTGACCGATATAAAAAAGCTCCAAAATTCAGCAATGAAACTTCGAGCCTAATTGAACAAAATTAAGGAAGATTAGATTTAATGTGATAGTTACTATTAATCAACAAAACGTAATAGATACACCCGGAACTGCTTAACATTTGGCTATTGGAACTTAGATGATTAAACAAAAGGTTACTGGCCTCAAAAAGAAAAGTTATCTTGCGTTCATAGTTGGAAACAATGTTTTTACTTGAAACACCTTTAATTTCACTAAAAAGTCCGTTTATCATTGGCACGAAATACTGCCATGAGCGCTGAAAAACTCATTACCGTTGCTATCGCCACCTATTCGCCTGAGGTTTTGTATCGTTCGCATGCAATGACAGGATTGATGAATATCTCGTTTCCATGTTTTAACAGCCTTCCATTAATGGATTGAATTCTTGGGTAAGCAGTTATTTGCCGAAGAAATTCAATCGTATTTTGGCTTTCATGCCCGCAGCCTGTTATTAGCGATCTAATTAAATAATCAAAACGTCAAAAATCAAGTACTAGTTTCTTATTTACTGATAACGGAAATTTCATTAAATAGCCATCAAGGGTAAACTCGAAAAGGGGAGCGTTTCTTACTTCCGTGCTCATGGAATAAAAAATAAGCAACCGCAAAAAAAGTGCATACTTTTCGATTAGCGATATTAACTTCTAATCCCTTTAGGAAAAAAAAACGTAAATTTAACCGAGTAATCCTAACGTTGATGGTTCTGTTTCTCAGAGTTCTTGCACTTTTCAAGGTAGAAAAATTATTTTTTTCAAAGCCGCCTTACCAAAATTTGATTTTCTGACATAACGAATCCAGACTGCAGAGTAGAAGTCATGAAAAATCGATACTCGAGGATGAATATCAATCCGAAGTGCTTAAATTAGAGCCGTCCAAAGAACTTGATTTTTTAATATCTCTATGTGGCGAGGCATTAAGCATAAAAGCCCTGAAGGAATTGGAGTGAAGTAATCGTCAAATATTTTTTACAAGACAATGGTAGTTTGAATGCCATTTTTTTGTTTAGATTTTCATGTTTCTAGCAAAAATGCTGTTTTCACGAATTTCTAGGAAGAAAAAAAGGGGTTACCTACATAATGGAACGAGCCCGGTGAAATGAAATACGTCCGCATTAAACCCACTTCAAGCCACACACGACACACTCCCGGACAACCGGAAGCCTTATCTTATTCTCGTGAACCATAAAACAATACTTCATCCGTGGCGTACTCTTAAGATTTACTTCTTCCTTACCCTCCACCAAACCGCTTTCCCTCTCTCTCCCTTTCACCCCCCCCCCCCGAAGCCGTTTCTTTCCGCCTTTGGTACACCTTCTTTTCCCCCTTTCCCACCCCTCTCTCCATCTCTTCCCACCATCCATCCCTCCGCTTTCCACCTTCTGATACACTTCCCGCTTACCCACCCCCTTTCATTTCAACCCCGCTCCTTGCATGACACAGCGCGTGTTCTCAGCTCTAGGGAGTTATTCGCGCTCGCATACTCACTTTTCCACTGAGAGGAAGGGGTTTGGGCAAAAAATATATATTTACCCCAACGAGATTTACGGCCGTTGCATGAGCTTCAACATTCCTCAGTATTGGTGGCAGAACATCGGTATCGTCGTCATCGCTGGTCGCATCATTTTTTTATTCTTATTCGCTAAATCGTTGCCAAGATCTAACCCGAAAGAGTGCAGCGGAATACATTCCTACGTAAATTTAGTATGAAATTTAAATGTGTGTTGATACGTTTGAAAATATTACTTAAGAAGATGAGCCATCAAAATATTGGACGAAGTTAAATTGTACCGTTTATCAGAGACGTTTGTAGCGCATTTGAGAAGCTTCAGGTAGGATCAGTGACAGACCGTCGCACAGCAGATGATATAAAAAAACGCTGCCCTAAATTTACGTCTGCTGATCATTAGAAATACAGCAATTCTATATTTAAATATATTTTAGTTAGTGAATTCGAACTTGATGCAATTTAGTTTGCAAACCGATAGTGGGCTACTTTTAATATAAAATGGTGGAGTTGTTTTGTCCATTACTGCGATTATTAAACGTTAGGGTATCTAAATTTTCCGTGTGTATAAGCGTTTTATTTTTAGATCAAGAATTAATAGAATATTACTAGAATAACACGAATAATATCTGTGCCGATTCATCTCTTAGGTCTATTTTTTGACACTCAATATGGAGGCTTAGCATGGATAAGTTTCAAATCAAGTGCAGTATAGGACTGAAATGTAAAAAAAAGGTTGACATTCACGGAAGAAAAATATATTGATTTTCACTTTTATTAGAAATGTAAATCCTAACACATAAACACGTAAAAATATTAAAAGCATAGTTCTTATTTAGTCAATCATTGTCCACGTTCTCTATATGTTTCCTTTCTAACTCCAAAATAGATGATTCTACATACCTTTCTTGCATTCACTTTGTATCTAAGTAGTTATTTCTTATTTTTAATGTTTCTTAATGGGTCTGAAGTCAGGAGAAGCCCACGGAAAAGCTCCTCAATATCCGTTGTTAAACCTTGTTAAATTCCCTCTACTGTTCATGAGCCTTACCAATCCTTTATCTTTACCCTTGGATATCAGGTCTTATTCCGGCAATTAGCTAATGGGTGGAAATGCCACCTTAACTGATGCTGGTCTTGAAATTACCGCTGTGTGAAAGCTGAGAGGCCATGGATGCGATTTCATAAAGAACAGCAGGGATAGGGCAATAATAAGTAAAAATGGCGTACATTATTTGGTCAACTATTTAATGTTTTCAAAATTATATGATTTCGTTTAGATATATCTTCATTTATCCTAAATTGAAACAAGTAACAAAAATATTTTAGGGTTGCCAGAGTGAAATTAAGCATATATATTATTATCAAATTAAACTGATTCACCGAGTAAAATCGAGGAGGAAAAAAATTATCTGAACCAAAATGGCGTTAGCATCTTCGGAAATACCCTTTCTGAAACTTTATGTTCAGCACCCGTACACCCGTGTTCAGGAGAGTCGATCGTTTAGGGAGGGGGCGTGAACTGAACCACATGTGGCGAATTGGCAAAGAAATTACTGGTATCATTAAAAATGCCACAACATTTCCTAATGCTATCTCAACGGACACCAGTTTATTCTACAAAAAATACAATTGAGCATAAAGGAGAGACTTTAATGAGACAAAACTCCTGGGAGTATTCGCTCGTTGGCCATTTATGATCATCGTAAAGCGGATTGACACTGAGTTCTCTTGGCTATTTTTCCTTTTAAAGCAGAATAAAGGTCAGGTAAGTAAGAGGGAACAAAAATTGTGAAAATATGAGGCGTAAATGAGCAAGTTTTTGGAAATCTGAGCCTATAGAAAAAAAACCATACCGTCCGAAGGAAAATCGTTCTTACTGACTGAGACTTCTGTCACGGGTCGCCCCCAGCACCAACCTTACCCATCAATGCTGGTGTAAAACCTGTGCTTGTCAAGACATTTGGAGTTCGGATCAGCGGCAGATACATCCGACATTTCCGCAGAAAACAGTTTACGATTGACGGCCACCAACCTTATCGTGCATTTTTTATCCATATAATTTTAGTAGGTTATGGTGGGGCATAATTGTCTCTTATGTGAATTTAGTAGAAACTTTACATTGTGATAGAAATATTTCATGAGGAACATTGGAAATCACCAAGTTTTTGGTCTCATTTAGAGCGTATTTGCGTTAAATGACCGTGTAATTTTTAACTAAGTATCGACTAATTTAACTAATTTTTAACCAAATGCTATTACCAATATGCAAAGGGCATACATTTATCCGTTTTTTTGTAAAAATGAATACTGCCATTAAAACAATTTTAAGCTGGCCAAATTATCTGAATGACAGCTTCACGAACAAAAAAAACATCTAACAATTGAAAATCATGACTTCTTCCCTTAACTTGGACGAATTTTGCTAATTTAAAGGAGGCTCCAAAAGTTAAAAATTATTTTTTTAACAGTCTGCAATATAGCAAAAGTACAAAGTATTCGTGTTCAACATGAAAGAGAAAATTTTATATTTTTCCCAGCTTTTTGAAATTACAGTCCACCAAGCGGCGTTTTGTTAGATCCTCTACTGCGAGAGTTATCAGACCTATTATTACGCCACTGATTACGGTTTTTCAATTACACAGGCCACCAGTTATAATCAGCCAATTAAATGATGATTAAAGCACAGTCTAATTACTAATTTAATTTTGCAAAGTAAATGGGAATAATGTACACATCACCATTAATGAGCTACAGATAAATTCATAAATTGAAGTATGCTTGAATTATATCCCTAAAATAAGCTTTATTTAAAGAATTACGATAGTGAAACGTTAAAGAGTGGATCTAGTAACGGATGTAAAAATGGGATAAATTGGGACCAGTGAATAATTTATGATACGAATTTTTCTCTGCATTCACTCAAGTTTGAGCTAAACCAATAAAAAAAATAAAAAAAATAAAGATTTGATTTCAACATCGCCACCCGTAAATGGCGAGATTAATTTGTTTGTTCTCGCACCCATGTATTACAAGAGAGACATTGTATTATAAAATAGAATTCTGCAACAAGGAAAGTACCTTGCTACACACATTTTCTAGTTTTGAAGCTAAAAATTACCGAACAAAAAGATGGAAAAGCACATGTCGAAGAAAATAATATGAGAAACGCAAAAAAAGTATGACACTTCCGAACAAAAATTTGAGTCCTTACGATTCGGGAAAGGCACTTAAGGTACTCACAGCAACATTCTTAGCCCTGCAAACTCCTGCAGTCACATCATCTCCGGGAGAGCGGCCGACCACTGATAGTTGTGGTGGACATCGCTAAGTGAGAGAGTGTGGACCGGACACGGAGAAGTGAACGAAGAATGGCAAAAGGGGAAAGAAGTGAATGGGGGAAGCGGTTAGATAATGCGGCAGAAGTACACTCTTGTGGCACTCCTTTAGGACCCTCACGTGATTGTGGCGGCCCGTATACGGGTCGCTTGGCGCCAAACGAAGTGCAACGCGACCCGAGAGACAAGTCACTTGCAGCGGGCGGTGGGACGGCGCGGAGGGGGAGGGCGGGGAGATTTTTATCCGAAGGGGGAGAGGAGCGTGGGGACGGAAATGACTGCGGGTGAGAAGGAAACTGTGTGACGAGGGAGGAGGGTGAGAGGGAGGAAGAGGGGAAAGGGAAAAAGCAGGAAGCGCACACGACAAGGTTTTTAGGCGAAGAGACTGGACGAATGAGAAAGCTCGGGAAAAACCATGCCGTCTCATGCTTGCCACCCCTTCATGTGCGTGGGCCCGTTTGCCATCCACCTCCCCCTCTTGTCTCTCTCTCTCGCATTCCATTTTTTGCCCTTGCTCCCCCTCCCCACATCGGGTCGGAATCCCTTATGGATACTTGTCACGCACTACGATAAAACAACAGCCTAATCATAGCGCCACGCAAAACCGCCAGATACAACAACCACCGACCAACCTCCCCGTGGCTCGAGCCGAGCTGACCCCCTAGAGCTCCAAATGCTACCCCTTTGCTCCCACCTTCACCACCGTGGTCGCCCATCAGACATCTGCCCCCTTTTGAGGAGTGCGTCCGACAGAGGGCCACAGGCGCGCAAACATGCCCTCGCAGCGCGGGCCCGTGACATTCTCTCGCAGACATGGGGACCCTCTCGACTGGGCTCGCTCGCGAATGAATGATTGCGAGGGAGAGAGGGAAAGGGGAATAGGGATTTGGGGGGGGAGGGGGAGAGAGCGCCGGCTTCGACGACGAAGGATTTTCCCCTCCCCCTTGCCGTGGGATACGGGGACGAACGCGCGGGGATCGTCGCCGTGCTGGGGACAATGGGGTTGGGGGGACACCGCTATCGCGAGCTCTCCCGACTTTTAGCCACGCCATTATCCGAGAGGAGATAATTTTGGGGCGGGCGGAGTCGCAGGGAAAGGGGGTGGGGTCAAGAAGCAGCGTAAGGGAGATTTAGGAGGGAAGAAGAAGGAGGTGGAGAGAAGGAAGGGATTTTCAAATGGAAATAGTGGACTGACTCGGCTTGTTTTAATTTCTTTTTCTTTTGAAAAACGGAGCCGTGGGCGTGCATGCTTAAGAAGGGGAACGAAAAAAAATGCCAAAATTTTCACATTCATTAATGCACTGCCACGAAAAGAAATTGTTCAATAAAAATATTACAATCTACGTATCGTGCGTGGATCTGGACTAGTGGGGAAAAGGGACAACCGATTTAAGTGAGTGAGTAATGATGTTATGCGAAAGGGCAAAATAGAAGCAGAAGGTAGCGGAGAGTAGATAGCGGAAAGAGAAGGCATAAGATGCTTTGGGACGAAAGGTGCAATAATAGGATCGTTAATGATCATATAAGAGTAAAGCTAGAAGGATGGAATCGTTTGGATCAATTTGAGGCAAAACTTGTTGGAGAGAGAATTAATTTAACCAAAAAGATAAATACAATAATTTCCGAGGGTGAAAATCATTCGTCTTGGCCTGATTTGAACCCGGATCCCTTGATATCCGGCCGAGTGCTTAAGCCAGTTAAGCTTTCGAGGCTTCCTAGCGGATTACTCCGTAAAAAGTTACTATTGCGGTATCTCCCGCAGTTTCTTGGAATTTGTCAAAAAGGTAAATGTCTAAAAATGTCATTATAGAAATATCCCTTTCCGACCTTGTACTGGGACACAACAAAAGAAAACAAAGTTTCGAGGAAGGAATATTTATTACTGTTTAATTAGACTTACTCATCCCGCATAAGAGATCAAGTTCACACTTAACACAGGATTTCAGGTATCTCTTATGCCACGACGTATGCAACCGATATGGACATCAGGTGTTTTCGTGTTTGCTTAGGAAGCCATTAATTGAATTATTTTCGTTCATTTTAATGTTTGTTATAACTGATAGCTTACTGACGAAGTCTCATACATCTATGAGGATATGCCTTGGCTCCTTGATGGTATTCAATGATGTTATATTTGGTCAGTTGTGGTAATTTCTAAACCCCAATTATATAGAAATACACACATGTAAATGATTTATTATACAAATCACAATTGAAAGTGATATCTACCACACTTGAATGAACATGTATTAGTTTCAACAATTGCACCTTCGAAGTGTATAAAAAACGGTTACAATTATATGATAATTGTTTATTTCATGACAAGTTTCACAGAATTTTATAAAATATAGAACTATATAAAATAAATTTGGTTTAATCAATTTTATACATTATAGTCGTTTGAGAAGCCTCCGTAGCAGTAACGAATGGTGGGTTTTACATTTCAAAATAAACTTAAATAAAACGGTACTTTTATTATAAATTTGGTTTACACCGAAGTTCGAATAACAATGAAATAATTAATGGTATACGATGAATCATGAAAACTCAAACTTCATCTCTGCCAAAATATAATATTTTAATGTGGTAATTGAATCAAGACAAAGAGTTGAAATGGAAATACCGCCATGTCACTCATAGATTACTTCGATGACATCTTTTATCAAGTGAATATTTTCTGCACCCGTATATATTATCTTAACTATACAAAAAATGTTTATAATAATTTGGCAATGTAAAACTGAGGGTTAATTACCTGAGAATTCTTTAAAACCTTGATGAAGAGGGTATTCACGATAAAAAGGAAGCCCCCATCTTTATTGAATGGCCAGAAATGGCTACTATGAAGTCTTGTGCACCCAGCTTCAAACCTGAAGTAAATTGAAACCTCAAGTATCTTCATAAATCCACACACCGCTGGTCCCGATGGTGCCGAATAAAAACTAAGAACGCACTGACTGTAAACTACGGCCGACCAACATTATTAATATGAAAGAGTATACTTGAAATAATAATCAGTAATCGTTTATTCTCTCACTGGGAAATGTTATAAGAATACGAAAGATGGGGTTCCTGGAAGGAGGATACGTAGATCAGCCGTAAAATGGCCACGATAAATGAAAAATCTATAAACTCGTCATTCCTTGCCCCTGAAATATGGGCAAATTTAAAAATAATGCCCTTGAATAATGAAACGAACAGTTTATTTTAAGTTTGCAACCTAAACTGGTGGAAAATTTCAGTTTAAATTTAATAAACCCGTCAGAGTTAGCATCATCCCCTTTCATAATGATAAACTGCGATTGGCTTTGGCCATATTAGTACCCAAACTTAGCAGAACCAATGAATTTTGTAACGATATATCGTCACAGATAAATATCTCAATAAGCCGAATCTAGAAAGACGACCGATAAAACGAGCAAACTAAAAGTCGATAATGAACACCTGTTTCTAAATATTAACCAAGCACCGCATGCCCAAAAATTATTTATTCACGCAGACTACGGTTAAAATTTCATCATTAAAAAAAGGCCTACTCTACCATAAATGTGTTTTCGGCTTTAAAACAGATTATTCAAAGTGGCACGGGAATGGTTCAATTCATCTGGCAAGCAGAGGCAATTTACGGTTATCCCGATCGAAATGAAAAAATGATATAGCAACAAAATACCACACCATCTGTAATAGCAGTAGGAGGAAAAAAACATTTTTATCAGCCCAAATTTTATAGTTTAAGGAATAAACAAAATCTGCTTTGCACTGACAGGAAATTGGAAAGGTAGTTTTAATTCTTCTTTCTTTTTCGCAATTTTCTCTGCCCGAACGACCAAAATCGTTCCATCGATAACCTAGTCACCCACGACACAGCGCTATCACCCTCTATCATCGCGGCCACGGTTCGGGAAATAGCATTCCATTTAAGCCGAAACCGCATGATAAAACACACACCTCATTAATTCCCCCACACGCCATCCCCCCTCGAGTCCCACCCCGTCCGCTCCTTCGCTCCTCCTCCCCCCTCTCCCTCCGCGGAACTCCGCGACCCCCACCAACCTCCAGAGAAAAAACATACCCAATCCCTTCACCCCTCTCTGAATATTTCAATGACCTCGGAAAGGGAGAGAAGAGTGGGAGGAGGTAGTGGGTCAGAGCGGGGTGGAGCATTTTTATTTCATTTATTCGCTCTTTTAATTTATCTTTTTATGCCTATAGGACGCCAATGATCGTGTCACTGGGGTTGTCGCAATGAGGGATTGCCGCTTTTCAAGTGCGTAGCCCTACTAAGTCCGCCTGCGATTTTCTGAGCTCTTTTGCGAAGCACAGTTTTTGGGAAGAGAGCATAGGACCGCCAAGTGAGAAGAGCATGAGTTCCCGTGTGCTTCTGTGTGTGTGTGCGTATGTATCTGCAGAGTGATGGAGTAAACCATGAAAGTCCCCCAAGGGACTTTCCATGGGGCCACAGTGAAAAATGACCGGCCCTCGAAGTCCGGTCACGGACACCGAAGAGGAGGGGAGAATTTAAGGATGGGTTTGGGCTGTTAGTCGGTCAAGTAACCACGGAAACAGAATGATACAGCCTCAATACAGGCCCCTCGACACACATAAAAAAAAGAGAGAAGTCCCCGTACTATGAAGCACCACCAATGGTCGTCGTAATGGAATCCCTCCAGGGTATTGCCATGTTAGTGCCTCATTTTTTCGACTATGGGGGGGACTAGATCTAATTCTCATAAAGTTGTACGAGGGCGGTTTCGTCTCTCCCATCTCCCGGTTCTGCAACGGCTGATTCCCGGTGAGTACGCTAACCCCGTCATTCAATCCAGAAATAGACCCATAATCCATTTAATAAGATTATTTGATCTTTAAGTACATATCTGCTTCGTGATGAGAGTCGACGATTTAGTCAGGTATCATCAGTTTACTACTCTTTCTCAATATGAGAAAAACTATCCCAAAACATATTACTTGACCACTATGAGAAAATATACAAAGAAATATAACGGCTTTTAGCCATATTTTTCAATTCATTAAATCTCTATAGCCATTATGAGGGTAGAAAAGAAACTTTACACTTCCTCAATAAACAACTTTATTGTGAAAGTGTAAAGTTTCTTTTTTACCCTCATAATGAAGGAATTCCACAAAGTTAAACCTAAAACTGTTATGTTTCTCCATAGTCGTATTCTTTACAATTACGAGTAAAACCTACCCATCTCCCTAAAACATCAATGTTGTCGGTATTTCAATCATCAAAAGCGTGTTTATAATTAACCAGAATTATTTCCTTCTTCAGCATATTGAAACTTGAGGAGAAAATAAAAAAAAATAAATTTAAATGGTGCCAATCACCGGCTAAATACCTCTAGTAATGAATTTTTACAAATCGAAAAACTGGCAGTTTAACGAAAAGGCATACTATGCACTCAAATAAAAATCAATAGGACGGACATGCATTCCAAATACTCTACCAGGACGAAGAAAAATTAGGCATTGCTGACGAAGTGCTTTCTAATTCGTCATGGCTACGCCACATGATCGGAATGCCACCGGACCCATGCTCACACACTTCAACTTTTGAAAGCCAGGGGCCCAGAAAAGCCCTCTCCGCCACGATGCCTATGTATCTCTGCCAACTATCCATTCACTCGCACCATACCCCCCTCCATTTCCGCTATCTTCGATGAACATACTGAAGCAAAAAAACTACCGGAGTGGGGGGATGGTGCCACTTGCCCGGGTCCCCAATAAAGCGCAAAGATGGAGAGGGAGACGACTTCTATAAATAAAATAAGCGGAATCTTAACGGTCTCTGGGCGGAAGGAATGAAGATTTGTAGATCCTTTAAGAGGACTATTTGATCCATTTTTCTTGCATTTTTCTGTCACTTTTTTGCCTGAGTGGAGGAGGTGAGGGGTGGAAGAAGGGCCATCGTGCCGAATCATACCACACTCATCCCTCGACACGGACCTCTTTCCCCCACCCTTCTCGCCTAAACCCCACACTACCTTCCTCAATGATGCACCCCCGATCTCATCTTCGTCTCTATCTGTATCATTCGACTTCATCATACTCGGTAACTCACCCCCACCGCCCTTCCGACTTCCTCCGCCTCCCCCCGGCCAGACGCCCGCGGCCGCCTCCGAATCCGCCCCCACTCTCCGCTCCCCGTCTGCGCGCCCCAAGCCTCTTCCCTTCGGCCCATCAGGCCCAAGTATTCTCTTGCACAGTCATCTCGTGTCGCCCCACTCTCCGCAATGACTTCTATCAATTCCTCCCGCTCCGCCCGCCGTGCCCGCCAGGCTACGGCAGACTTACGCACACGAGCACACCAAAAGCGTCCCTTCCTCCTCCCTTCCGGATCTTTCATTTCTGTTTACCCAATCTCACCTCCCCTTTCCCTTTTCCCGAGAGGAAAAAGATATACGCGCCAGTACTCACTCCACCCCGGGAACATTAGAGATAAACCTTGAAACGCATTTTAATTTTAGCTCAGTCTCCCTTAAACGAGAGATAGGGATCATGAATGGAGGTACAGAAAATACTCATAGCACTCGTTTCATCAGAATAAGTTGCCAGCGTTAGGCAATAAAGACTTTCAAATAAACTTTTTTCAATTATTGCACTAAGTTCTAGCATAAAGTTTCCTGGAACGTTTTCTTCGGAACACCGGTGATTACTAGTGAAATGCCATTTTTATGCAAAAGCGAAAAAACCGTCCTCGAACGGAAGAGTATGAGCTACGAGAGAATTCTTCTTTAACTTGAAAGCTGATTGAGCTTAAAGTAAGATACCACGAATAAAAAATAATTGAATCTCACTTTTATTAGCAATCGACACAGCACTTTTAAATTTTGCTTGGAGTTCGAATGGAGTATTTGGAATTACAGACACATTTAAGCATCAGCGCTAAGCAGCACGAAACGTGCTAGCAAATCTTTCGTAAAGAAACGACGGCTTCGAGGAGCTTCGCTCAAGCGGCCTTCTTATATTTACAGAAGATACAAAATACCATAGTCAGAGATCTTTCCAGTTATTCCCGAGTTTTATTTCATATTCGAATTCCGAATCTAGAAGGTTTACATTCGGCTAATACTCCCCTATATTTAGAAATACGATTGGCAGAAAAAACAGTTTTATGCTTGCAAATGTAAATTTTACTGCTAGCAGGAAATTATTAGTCTATTCAAAATATGGAGGAAATAGTTTTATCAAAAATAATGATATTCAATAAAGAATACAGAACTCTACAGAACATTGATGAACAGGAAGAATTTTTGACACTAATTAGCTGTTAAAAAAGTTAAGTGACTTCTGTTATTCATCATAGGTATTAGTAATCCATCTTTATAAGAGTGGTGTGAACAAATGACTTTTACATAAAGTTACGGAAGTCAAAATTTAAAAATACTCTTTTGGCATAAAACATTCCTTGGGGGCCATTCCAAACGACCAGTGGGGTCGAGAGGGAAAACGGTGGAGGTGTCCGGAAATTTTGAAAATAAAGAAGAAATGAAACGTTAAGTTGATTTTAGTTTTACGTGGACAGATTGACAAAGCTGACAATTACCATGCGCTGGATACATTCCCCGTTGTCTGACTACTTTGGCAGCTCTCTTTCGATTTGCCTCTCGACCAGCGGAGTTCATAATCCGAGTAACGTTTTGCAACGTAGTTATTCCTGAGCTCAATCTATTCGAAGGAATACCGTCCTCACGCTCAACGTAGAAAGAAGAACTATAGTACATGGCGCTGATGTGATCAAACCAGGGTCAATCCTTAGTAGGCATATAATTCTCGCCTCTGAGAGAGAGAGAGAGTCAAGCTCTTGCTCAGAGGGTGACGTTTGAAAGCGTCATCTGTACCCCTCCCCCGAGGACATATGTGCCACCGTTGGTTGGAGAGAAAGGGTGGGGGAGGGTGGGACCGAATAAAGCGATAACACAGTTGTCTGATGTGTGTCGACGCGAGCGGCAATTACGACGCCACATTCATCCCCCAAAAGGGAAATCCGAAACCGCAACGAGACTTCCCATTCAATTATAATAGCCACGGAAGATGACAAATCTGCAGGACGATGCTGCGATTCCACAATATTTCCCACCATTTCATACAGGGTCCCCCATCTTATCGATCCACTTCTCCCCTTCCGACTCCACACCCTCGATTAAAACTACCCGGCAATAATTTCGCCCCCCCTCCCACCTCCGCACAACCGGAGTACCGTCCTCGATTGGTATTGCCAACACACAGACAAACCTCTCTACCCGAAGAACTCCTTCGACAGACTCTAAATCCCCTCCTCACGGCATCCGCTCGGGTCTTTATCACCTCCACCCTCAAGACCGATGGGGACATCCGCAACCCCTACCCACCTTATCTCCCACACTTCCCGAGCGCCCCATCCCCCCTCCCTTCACGCCCCCCTACTTTTCCCAGCTCCCACCTTCCCTCCACCGTCCAAGCTCACTCCCTCCCCCATCACTACCTCCGCCTCATCTCAATCCATCCCCGGCCAAAGAACTCGACGGCCTCATCCTTCGCATCCCAAAATTGGATTTCAGAATTCGGATGGATTTCGAAACGAGTTCCTTAATCCATTCCAATTTTTCCCCGCTACACGCTCTCTCTATACCCTCCCCATGCCTTTTCCCCCCTCCGAGAACCGCCACCCTACACCCACTCCGTCCCCAGAACCTAGAGTGCTGTTTAAGTGCAAGGGAGGGGAAAATGGCGAGAGAGAGAGAGGGGACACGGGGTGGGAGGAGAAGGGCAGCTGCGGCAAGGAGATTTCTTGGTTGAGGTGTCTGAGGGGGTTTGCGTGGGGGTGACGGAATAGGGAGAAGCGAGCAAGGGGGAGGGAGGTAGGAGGCTTTCCGAGCGAGGGATGGGAGTTATGGGTAAAGAAATATCACAAACAAAGGAGGGAGAGAGGTAAATGGGTGCCTGAAAATTGAAAAAATAGGCGTGGGATTGGATTTTTTTTATAAAAAACCTATTCGCCGCGAATAAAGGGAAGAAATGAGTATGCGATGGGATTTATTTTCTTCTTGTTTGCTGGAAAGATTAAAGCTCAGCAGGGGGGTCGGGAGGGGAGCAGGCAGGGATGCCTGGTTCCTGATAGAAGGGAACTGGATTATGAGCCAGCCGATCGCAAAAAGATGCGAGATTTTCTTATTAATAACGTTCCCGAAGCATGAAAATATTTCTTCTTCATACTTAAGCGATTCGGGGTGAATCATAGGCATTCTTCTTAAAATGACACCAAATTTTTTGATTAGTTAAGCATTTCGTCAATCACGCTAAATATATTGCCATGTTTAATTCTTTCAATCCCGTAGTTTCCTTTATAGGTTAAATTTTTACGGACCACGTTACAACAATATTTGGCGATTTTCAATACTGCTCAGGACTATTCTCAGCACTCCTTTGTTGATGCTGGCCATCATGTCGAAAGTTCTAAAACGGTCATGATTTACAAATTTCAACTCCTTCCATATCTTCCTCTAAATGCACATGAATACTTTCCCATGGAAAGCAAACCAAAGAAAGACATGGACAAAGAGAATTACTTTATATATAGAGAGAGACATAAAAATGACAGTTTAATTTATTGCTCTAGTAAGTTTAAGAACATTTACTTTAATAGAAATATTTCTTGAATGGGAACAGCCCCACATTTACCGCAAATAAAAATTGACAAAACTAGGTACAATTACTAATTTATGGTTAACGGTTTCACTGTTGAATACTGCAAGGCTTCAATATCTTTCTTTCACCTCGATCCAATCAACCTTCAGTAGGAAACCCTATGATATATTTACAGGTGTACTATTCCTCGAGAGACATGTGGATAGACGAATAAAAACGAAATAAAAACTTAAGCATTTACAAAGTTTCAAAGTTTCACTACATACCATTGTGAAAGGTGAAGAGGCGGAATTAGTGTTTTTAACTGATGATGCACTCGTATGCACAGAATAGTGTTATAAGGGTAGTTGGTATAAAATAAAATTTTTGGATTATATGCAGTTATTAAAAAAAATCTATATAATAAGAGGATGATGATTTTTCCGTCAAAAATTGCAAATTTATATCAGAATATATCCTTTCACAAATTCATTACATGACCAGAACATTCACAGGATTATAAAAATTAGAAAGGAAAGGAGCCTCAGTGGAACAAACCTGCGGCGGTGATTTCCGCAGTATATCAAACTTAACTGATGAACAAATCATTGCTATTCTTAGCTTCTCATGGAAACTTAGCACCACAAGGTGAAATATCAAATACTCAAAATTTTGGACATTAAGGTATATTTATGGGTGCTTAGACAAAATAATTTGTCCTTCATTAGTTTCTGTTCGAGTCATTTAATTGGCATATAGCCTAACATGAGCATAAAAGGTACTGTTTCAATTCCATTGACACCCAACAAAATTTCGGGTTAGTTACAGAGAGAAACTAAAAGAAATACGCTAAGAAAAACTTAATGAAACAGCGAAATTAATCTGCAACCAACGCATAGCCTCAACAGGTTTTATAACACTTGAAAATAGTCTGGAAATGTAGAGCTAGAGCCAGGAGTAAGACCTATCAATTTTATGAAACCACAATCCAAGTTGAGATTCATGGGAACAGTGAGCTATGATAAAAATATGTTAAATTAGAATAAACACCATGCAAACTTTAATTATTTTTTACGTTTTTGTGGTAATTTTAGATTTGGCAGTGATGAAGCATTAGAATAATCAACTCTACATCTACATTTACATAATACCCCGCAAACCGCCGCAAGGGCGTGTGGCGGGAGGTTTTCGGTCAACACCCGTAAAAAGGAGCAATACCTCATGCAAAGAAAACAACATGGAAAACTACACCCACAGCAGCGCACGCACTCATGAAAAAATCCCTTCATCCAACACTCACGCAAACACACATACCAAAAACCAATGAACAACTGCACCCCAGGATGCAGCACGAAGGCCATCCAACAACACGCAAGCCAGGACACAACAAGCAAGAATGCGAAACTCCACCACCACATGAACATTTAAATTAAACCTAATCACTAAGTGGTATATTGAATTCCATCATCAGAGTATTGGACTAAGCTAAAATAAGAAATCCAATAAAACATAAGACGTAATACAACCTTTTTAGTGGCTACTTTAGTTCATGGATATTTATCAAGAACATTTTGGTAAACACAACCTACCGCCGACGCATATGTACAATTTAAAGGATAGGACTGTGCAATTAAAAATGATTTGAAATAAGCAAGATCGATGCGTAAACATTATTATAAAACAATCAAACAACCCTATTGTCTCACCAGCAACATGATGACATTAAACTTCGCATAACAATTGAGTTTATGACTTCAACACATCTTTCCAAACAACTTTAAGTTAGTTTGGATGGATAGGGTGGAAGATTTGTGAATACGGACTTATTGAACTTCCCTGATACCATTGGATAAGGTTATGGTAAATAGAGTAATAGTAGAATTTCCCACAAGATAAACCTTCGATTGGACTACAAATGATTCACAGTGAGGAAATTTTCGCAGATAGGGCTTGTACAATTCACCGTTGTAAGCCTACGGCAGCTCTAAATATTACTCTTAACAGTTTTCCACGTCAATGGTATTAGAGAGTCTAGACAAGGGACAAATACGAACGAGCGTTTCTCGGGTACCATAAATACTGCTCAAACAATATTCGTTCAAGTTGGTTATGATCATAATAGATGAAATTCTAATGACTGATCGCTATCGAAGATTTATAATAAATGCGTTAATCACCTCACTGAATTTCAACCTTGGTTAAAATTTATTCCAGAGGACCAGCATTTGCTAAACTAATTTTAAAATTTTTTGAATTTTGAAACGATGCAATTAACGTCAAAATACTTATATATTAAATACACTGCTACTGTTCCTTATTTGAGCAGATATTTATAACAATAAAATGTTATAAATTAAAGACGAAATGTTTCATAAAAGCAGTATTTCCGAATGATAGTGCAGGTAAGAAAAAGTATAGGTAGCTTGTAGTTAAAAAATTAGCACGTATCCGTGATATTACGAGTCTCGTATTAGTAGTCATGACCGGCAACCTGGTTATTGAGAGCGAATCTTCAGAAAAACATTTCGATTTATGACTGAGCACAAAGAAAAAATTTAACAGTCTGCAGGCAATCGAGGAACTACATGCTTTTAGAATCGACACAGATCGAGGAGTTAAAATTTCTCGTGACACTTCCATTAATCGAATTTTACGCGCGCGGCAAATTTTTTTTTCTCATTTCCGAATTGCAGCGAATGCGAGAAAACTCTTTGGCCCGTGAGGAGTAGACACGAAATCTTCACCGCACACAAAACATAATATTTTCTTGGTATCATTTTTATAGGGAAAATAAAATCTACACAGAACTCTAAAGACACGCTTTCAGAGCTGGAAAATAATATGATGAAAACTTACTGTGGATTGTTGACATCGAATGGGAAGTGAGTCATCGCTGCCTACTCAAATACTTGGACGAGGTCTGCCTAAAAAGCCAAAATGCATCGTCTACCGAGGCTTGGAATGACAGAATCCATTTCTCTTCCCGTTATATCACTGGAACTCAGGTCAGCTGGATGCGTTGCCGTATACGAAATTTTGTTGCTTAACCACTTGAAAACAACGGAAATATGAATCACAATTATTCAATATTTCAAATACCTAATACAATTGATCTTGGTGGACTAAAGTTGGAGGTGATTTTTTGATTTCCATAAGTTGCTTAAGTATCAACTTGGCTAAAAAAGCGTCTCCAATAGAGTTATGAAATGAGCATGTGGTATTGAGTCAATTATTATCAAAGTTCCAATGGCATGATTCGAATGAACCTGCTCATATGTGATTTCTGAACTGAATACAAGTGAGCAATGGATATAACTGTACAATATTTACAAGTATTTTTTCTAATGAAAATTTCACGAGCGTATCGTTACATTTATCAATGAATCGCATCTAATAGTTCATTATTCCAATATAATACTAAATGCATAGCAAACGAATAAGAAATTGCAGAATATTAACAGAAGGATCCTCATTTATGAAGGCTGAAATCAATTATTTACGGTCAATATTTCCTATCAATTCGCGTTTAAAATGAAGGGAACGTTTTATTCTACAGTAAAGTAAAATATTCCTATTATTAATGATTTTTAGATCCCAGTTGTAATTTCGTAATTAAGTTGTCAAATAACTGAAGATTTCTCTTAAAGAACCGACGGACAAAAAACCCGGCTGTAAGTAAAACTCCTGAAGGCGTACTGTCTGAACGCTCTCTGCGCAAAAGAGTTTAATCCCTCGACGGGTTGCCCAATTACTTCAAATCCCGAAACAGGACGAGCAGGAGGAGATTGAAAGAAGACTATTTGAGGTCGGTTCGGGAAAATCTTTCGATCCCCCGCATGGGTGAAGGGTAACGGGAAGATAACGAGGAGTAATGGAGGGATGGGGATTGTCCCTGTTTGGCCGAGGGAACGCGGAGATACCGAAAAAAAAGACAAAATCCAGAGGAAGAGGTCTGAAGGGACGTGGGGGCGACGTGGGGAGGTGGGGTCGAGGAGATCGGGGAGAGGATCCACCTAAGGAGCGACAGGACGGTGTGTGGTGTGAGGGTGAGAGAAATGGAGTGGGGCATGTAGAAGTTTGGAGGTTGTTGCGGGCGATTTCTCGAGTTCTGCAGACTGGATCGGTAGAGAGAGAGAGAGAGTGAGGGGGGCTTGTGAGCCTGTAGAGTTGAGAGACAATGAAGCGGGCATAAATGTGAATGGGGGAGGAAGGTGGATAAGTGGAGCGGAGTTCTCGGAGAGTTAGCGAGAAGGGAAAAGCATGGAAGAAGGCTTTCGAGAGAGTGAAACATTCTAAGAACATGGCAGTTGCGGAAGGGAGCATGGGCGATTGGAATTTAAAATGTGGGAGAAAACGCGGCCAAATGGGCCATAAAGGTATTCTGAAATCGGTGGGAAAGGGAAACAAGAAATGGACAGTTTAGGAACAATTTCCTTCAGCAGCTCCCCTGAAAACATCCGTCATCAAAACCTCCTCCTTGATTTATGAATATAAATAATGATAAATAAAATGACGAATGATGATAACTTGGGAAAAATTCGCATGGAGTAAAACTGTCCCTACAAAAAGAGGTAAACGCAAAATTAATTGGGCACATCCTGAAAGGCTATAACAGCTAATATATTGCAACATTCCCTAATTACAGAATCACTATATAAAATAAAACAACTGTTACTCTTTATAATTTATTGATAAATTAGCTAGCAAATGCTAATTAAAAATTCACAGAATTCCCGCCTAGGTGGGTTTTCCTCTACCTAGGGCTTGGGTGCATGTAATTGTTTCAAAGGCTATATCATTATTCAAAGTCCAAAGTAAATACCGAAGAGCTGTTTTGGGAATATTAATTCGTGATTTAAAAAACTTAGAAGTCATTACTGGCAATTGAAACAAACAAAAATTATATCCAACCTTGTCAAAATGTTTATGGTAACTAATTACGTACAAATATTGCTACTGTGAAAATAATTCGGCCGTTTTCTTTTTATGACCCTTCGACGCCTTATTTAATTGGAAGTCTTTTTCCAGACCTCTGTAATTTTAATACATTTTTCATATAATTTATGAAACTCCTACATATTTTTATTAGAGTAATAAAAATGAACTGCCTCCTATAGGACCAAAATTTTAATGCCAAATAGTTTGTTTGATAAAACAAATACTTTTCTAAACATTCGTACATGAAAATTCATGTTAACTACATACTTAAAGAGGTTCCAATCGAACAAGATCTCAATTCGTGAATATCGAGATATAAGATTTAGTAAACTTTCAACATAATAGGTCCCATGTTTGCGATCAATTTGAGAAACCGCACAGTTTTTGTAACAGTTGGGCTAGGCGTAAGTAGTACCATCGACTGACATGGCCCAGAAAGCTTCCACTGACCGTATTATCGTAGAGTACAATTCAAATTACTACATTACGCATAAACATCCTTCCGCCTAAAATGAGAAAAAAATCACCCAAAAAAAAATGTCATGCAAAATATTCTTTCCAACCTCACGTTAATATGAATTTACGACAAAACATATGGAGTAAGGGAAAAGATGACAAATCCATTGCAAGTTATTCAGGGTAAAAATAAAATATAATTAGTCGAATGGATGTGGACATGAAAATTCGAGTATGTCGCTGGAATGAAAGGGATTCGTAAGAGGCAAGAGAGAGACGGAAGGCAAGGAATTTGAGATGTTGTTTGAGGGTTGATCTTCGGGAAAGAGGCGGTACTCGGAATAGAAGGGAGGTGTGTGATTGCCGGGGCAAAGGAGGAGAACGGCGACGAGCCGACGAAAGAGGCGCTATGCGATTTATTAAGAACATCGTGGATGGTGATAATGGTGATGAGGACGGCGATGGCAAGAGTTAAAAGTAACGGTGGTTCGATAATGCCCGGGGAAAAGAGCGTGCCAAGTTATTAGTAAGTAGTTCCTGGCGCCTGATTAGGACATCCCGCCATCCTCCTCCTCACCTCTCCTCTTTGAACCATCGCTAATGGCCTTATGGCCCGATTTTGCCATAACTTTTCGCTGAATACTGACGGTAATAGGATCCAGAACCCAGAGCGAAAATTTTACTCCGGAGGTTTTTGAGGTGAAGGGGGTTGAAATAACTTCTCTCCGTTTGATTCGAAAAAGACAGAAAAATAAGTTATTTACAATAAGTGAATCAAAGACCAGCTGCAGAGATTGTGACCGGAATTAATTCAACAAATTGATCAAAGAAGAAAGAAAGAAATGTATCCTTAATCGCGACACCCGACAATTCTGTCTCCATTAGATCTAACGAATGCAAACTTCGTCTGTTAAAAATTAGGTCAGTTTGTCGAAGCTTTAAGTTAGTACTGAAGCCAACCAATGAGAGCGATTAGTGCTTAAGGACCAAGGCTTTCAAGACTTAAAGAGAATCTCAAAAGGGTTCGGAGAGGGCATTAAGTTGGATCACGCTCGCTTTTAGAAGCAAATGCAAAGCTAACTTAATTTCGTCTCTTCAAAAGGGAAGTCACTGCATGCTGGAAGTGAGTGCAGAACTGTCGAAAAAAAGCCCAAGAAGACATCCCCAGAGCACTTTCATACGCTTCTAACAGTTTTGGAAAGGGCAGACAATACATTCGATGGTACAAGTGCAAAAAGATATTAAGAAAAGTGAGAGTGAAGAAAATGCCAAGAATAATTGACGAAAAAAGAGGAAAATTAGTTAACCTAGCTCTCATAATGAAATTACTATAAGGGAAATAAGTAATCTCATCGCTCATCTTAAGCACCTAATGGTTTTATATATTCTGAAAATGGAATTAAATGAGCAATAGGAATATGCCAATTGAAAAGAAAATTCTCAGCCAATAAAGCCTTCTCTTGGCTAAAAATTTAGACAAATAAATATATGTAACCATATAACTTAAATGTTTTATGTGTCTTGCATGACTACTTGTGTGAATAAATTATAAGTGTATATTTTAAGTTATGTAAACTTGTTGTAACGGTTAGATGGACCAAAATATCTGAAAATATAAGGTAATGCTGACGAAAGGCTGAAATAACGTGTGCTTACCAAGGGGAATAGGCTTTCTTTGACGGGTTTGAAGATAAATGTAACTAAATGAAACTATGGTACTAAAATATTCAAATATGCACTTATCAGTCACCCAAAATTAATATCTTCTCGACGCAAACAAAAATTGAGGAAAAAATATTTAGTTATTTATGTGGCATAAAACCACATCGAATTCGGTCAGTTTCGAAGTTCTGTGTGAATAACTCCCAAAAACTGTTTAAGAACAATGGTATTGATATTCAGTATGACAAGTGTCAGTATGACACTTGTATTTTCATTACTCAGGATTTGTATTAGATTTATTCACTTTATCGTGATATTTGATTTTCAAGAGTACTTATTTAACACTGCGTTAAATACAAAAGAGAATTTTGCTCGTCAACTTATATAAATAGTCTCCGGGACAATTAAACCCCAAACTAGCAACTGAAGAAATGTGAAACCTGGAAAAATTTGATACAGGTATTAGAAAGCCTTAATGTCATTAATGCAACATATATGGTAGTTCAATATTGTAAAGAATTGTTTCAGAAATATACAATTCTCCAAAGCCGTCTCACTTCATTTCTGCCAAAGTGTCCTGACAAAGAATGCAAAGAAGCCCATTACCAATATTTGTCTTTTGAGCGCAGCATAGATGGAGTCGTGGCCCATAAAGCCAACGAAGTGATCCAATTTGGATGCACTCCGTCCACGCTCCGGGCAATCCAATCCGCGATGTTTTCCTTGGATGCAACGAAAAACTGGCTCAAATGCTTGAGTTGCATGAGTGCTTCCGCTAAGAGTAGGTCTCAAATTAGATTCTCGAAGACACAATAACATCGCAAGTGCAGGAGTAACTTAGGTGGAGGGAGGGGGGACGAGGGAGAGAAGGGGCCGTCGTCAGATGCACACTCGAAGTGATTCGAGAACTCTTCCTTTTCCTCCCATTCCTATTCGTGAGGGCACATCCTTACGGACAACAGGAGGACAAAGGCGACTAATGCAGCCTAATGCCTTCGACGCCAGCGACGATCCATTATTGGTTGCTTTTACCCAAGCAGAGACGTCTCAAAACACTCGGCAATGATTGCTGAAATTGAAGAAAATTTAGCACTGATATTTTGTACATTTTCCGAAGCGTTGGTTCCTAAAAGCGGACTCTGTGTAATTCATGAAGAAGTTCACCTTGAAATGTGTTGGTCTCACTTTCATAGAAACCCTGCCGAATAAAATTCCGTTCTGAGGAATTAACATGAATGAACTCGTCTTGATATACAATCGGTCGTTATTTTACTAACTGTAGATGCAAGAGCTAAGTAGTGAAAACTATTCCTTTGTCTCCGAAATACACTTCTTCGAGAAATTTTATCACCTATTCAGCCCCTTTTTCAAATCTCGCATCTTTGATCTTCCCTTGCAAAAAAGTGAGTTGTCTAGGTACAATTCAATACCTTTAAATTCAGGAAGCACATACATACACCTATAGAATCAATTGTAGTTACATGTTTGCTGCCACATATACTAATTATTACATATAAGTATCTTATCTTTTATGCACAAAATTTAGACATTTCAATTAAGAAACAATTGGTACATGATTTCGGTATTAAAAAAATGTTTTGGAGAAACTTTTCCAAAGCGAAAATATTAGCAACTTGCAATCCAAGTCACACAAATTCAACTACATGAGCTTCCCTTTTGGTGATCCCATGGGTAGAGTAACCAATTTGATAATGTAATCCATTTCATAAATGATTTGAGGGGGAAAAAATAACTAGATGAATTTAAACCATAGCCAAATAAATTAGAATTTATCTTTTATAAGAATATTCGATGATATAAATTTAAATCGCACTAATTCTGAAATCAAAATATTTGTGAGTTCGTGGTCTTAAATGATTATGATGTAAATGTTTACAAATGAACATATTAAAAACTGTTTTGGTTCTAATCAAGCTTAACACAACGACTTGGATAATGGATAACTGAAATATAGCCTGTTTAGAGAGAATATTCATCTTATTTCTCCACTTAATTAATGGACATTTCCAGCACCATATTTAATCGTCGGCGGTTTTTAATATTAATTGTATGAATTCCCATGCTTTAATTTAAACGTCTTTGTTCATAATTTCGAGAATAAACACAATTAATTTATCTAAATAAATACTTTCATTTACTTTTAAGTGGAAAGGAACCGTTTAATATTCATAGTTGTTTTTCTCTCTACCCTCGGTTCTGTGGGATAGCCTTTAAATTTCCTTTCCATCTATTGCGGTGAATGGTCCGTTTAAAGGTGGATTATGGCGATTCAGAATTTGTAAGAGCTCCGAGAGATTCAGGTCGAGCGACGTGGTGCGCGGCTCATGGCTGAGCGCGGCATTCCGACGCCGCTTTGACCGTGGAATCCGCCAGATTGCCAAGACTCTTCATGAAGCTCAATTAAAGCCAAAGGCTTTTGAAGATCGAACGGGTTTTAGGTCGTTCATCGCCGCAAAAACAATCCGGCCGCAGCACGGCGCGGTGGATTACAGCAGACCGGAATCCATGTAGCTAAGCGGCGATGACAAAAGGGAAAGTGGCGTAGTGAAATGGAGGGGTTGCGGGAGAGGGGCGACGAGAGGGAGGAGCCGAGGGAGGGAAGAAGCGGGCTGCCGGGTGAGGGACGGACGTGAACACGGGCGGTGGGTGGGCGACGACTGGGGGATGGGAGGAGGGGTTAGAGGGTTTGGGGGACCCTGACAAGGTGGAGAGGCGCTTCTAATTAAAACAAGAATTGATCTTGTTTTACACCACCACCTACAAGAGCTTAAGCATGGATTTTTACGAGAATTCTCTTCGTTTGGCAGGAAAAAAAAATGCCAAGCCGTAAAATTGCATCGAGTAACTCATACCTGGGTCAATTAGAAGTGAACATGAAGTTGACCACATGGACTAAGGAAGAGAGCGTATTTTCCGCGTGATGATGATAGTTTTCCATTGTGGACTAGAACAAACTTTATTGGCACATCAAATTGCGAATCACAAGTCGTCACGATTACGGCATGGACTCAGAATTAAGACTTACGGTGCAGGTCCTATGAATATCTATTAACTTGCATTCAAATGCGTACTCATGAGGTGTTTATAAGTTTTATTTAAAAAAACGGACGGAAAGTGTGTACTGGATGGTATAACTGCATGTTGGAAGTACGACACGAATCCTGAACCTAAACACTGTATTTATAAACAATTTACTCTTGAAATTCTAACAGTTCGATCAAGAAAAAACGTTATGCTATTCTTATGAAGAAACATATTTCCGACTGGGAAATGAAATCATAAGAAGACAAATTTAATTGGGTTAATTCCATATAAAAAATAGGTGTCGGAACCACTGGTATTTCATGCACGTATTACTGATCCAGTTTTGTAAAAAAATGTTGAATACATCGATGATTCAATTTTTTACGTAATTGCCACGGAACAACTCAGGTGATTATTATGCCATCGGTTGTTTGCAGAATTGAATAAGAATGAACTCATTTCATACAATGGGCAAATTGAAATCAAAAGAGAATAAAATATAATGTAAATACTGCTGTGAAAAACTAATCTCAATAAAAAAATCCCGATTGTAAACCCAGAAAATATTCATCAATAATCTGTAGGCTATAGCTGCTACACTAGCTACTTTCAAAAATCACCATTGTACATTTACCATTGTATGACTTCTAAATTCTAAATATCTATCCAAACCGTACGATTGATTAAAACCCACACTGCCTCCTTAACTTTCTTACCATCTTCAGGTTTACCGCTGAACAAAAAAGACTTTAATCCCACTGGATAATAACGAGTGTAACACGCATCTGCATGAGAAATTATTAACCCCAATTGAAGGATCGTGCCACTTCAGTGTGGAAATCACTGGATTAATTCGAATAAAAACTAATATGCAGAGAGAAATGAGGAATTCGTGCGGAAAAACTTCGCCAAAAATCCCTGGAACCATAAAAACGAGACAAAATCCAAACGAAGCTAATACCAGCGAACGGAAACCGATGAGATGTCCGCGGGAAATGATGCGGTGGGCCACATTTCTAAAGACCACACGATCCAGCACATTTTCCCTCCCTGCCGCCTTCAAAAACTCTTTCTTCCGCCTTTTTCCTCCTCCAGCCCCTCTACACTGCCTTTCCTGCCGACCCACTCAAGTCACTCTTTTTTTTCTTCCGCTTTCTCTCTTAATCTACTATATGTCGCGGGATTTCATTAGACCCTAGGTTCCCATTTTCTCAAAAACCTTCACCCTTCCCAAACCCACTCACCGAAGCACAAACACACCTCACTCTTTTCTGCATTTCGATCCTCTCCCCTGCAATTGGCCGGGCACAAAAAGCAAAAGGGGAGAGTCGTGGGGTTGAGGGGGGGGGGTGTTCGTGGAGGTTTCACATAGGAACTGAAAGGAGTTGGGGGGAAATTAAGGGAAGAGGCTCTCTCTCTTTTCCTTTCTCTCTCCTCTTCGCTACTTTTCTCATTCCCCAACTCCCTCTCTCTCCCTATTCATTCACCGCCATTTCCCTCCTTGACTCACACAAGATCCCACAGCAGGTTCGTCACGCACAGATCCCTTTCCCTTCTTCACCCTTCCTTCCTTTTCGCCGTTCACCTCCACCCTCGGCCCGCTTCCCCGACTGGCTAGCCCGAGAAAATCTCCCTCTGGGGGCGATTCCTTGGAGGGCGTCCGAGCACTTGTCCGTCATCACGCGGAAGTGGAAGAGTGGAAAAGTACGTACGAGGGGGATGGGAAGAGGAAGGATGGGGGAAGGGAGGGAGGACGAAGGGATTGAGGGATGCGAAGCATGCATGGGAAGGGATGTGCGAGTTCTGGAAGTGGGAAAAGTGGTCGAAGGGATCGGAGGGAATCAACGATCAGACGATGGGGAGAGCGGAGAATTAAAGGGAATGAGAATAAGGTCCGAGGTAGAAGTGGACGAAGAAGAAAAACGGGGAGTGCGGTATGAGGACAGGGTGGTAAAGATAACCCAGGAGGATGGAGAGGAGAAGAGAAGTAAATGCACGGAGAGGTTAGGCGGATAAGTGACTTAATTATGGAGAATTTGAGGAGTCATAAATTTAAATCACATTAAGAGTTCAAGGCTAGAAAGCTCGTGAGATTACGAGATTTTCATTATTTGTGTCTGAAGCAAAATTGGAACGATTGCAAGTTATGGTGAGTTCATTATCAGGGTTTTTAGTTAAGTTCATTATTCATTCGTGCTTCAGGGCAAATTTTTTAGGTTCGTCGTAGATTGCCGAGAATTTTCTTCGGCAACTTTTCAAGCAAATCCGGCATTGTGATGAACTTAAAGCGAAAAGAGCCAGAGCCAGGGACGATTCAATTTTAAAGTTTTATAAATGTCTCCGGTTTGAAACAATCTCACAAACCCCAAAATGTTTTATATAGGATGTTTATTTCATATATCATGATTATAATTTTACACCTTAAATATGTAGGTACTAAACTGCATGCAGTTTGAGAATATAAGCATCCAGGAAATGAATGTTGGTCTATTAACAAATACACCCTATGCCCCTAATGCATAAGCATGCACCATATGGATAAGTTCTAAAAAGATATTCACGATTTTGCTTTCAAATGTATCGGTGGTATACAAGGGTGCAGACACTAAGCACCAAAATGTAAGTATGTGTGTGCATATACGTTAAAGCAGTTCCTTTGCTTCAAATGACGGCGGTGTTAAGATAAAAATATGAAATTTGAATAAGAAATTGTAGTGTCACATTTTAACATTAAATAACGGAAAACAATGAATATAAACGACACTAGACTTATCTTGCACGAATTATAATTTAATGTATAATTACAATAAATTAAATTTCTATTTGCAATCCTCGAAAGGGCTCCCTATACGGTAAGTTAAGTAAATCGATTCAGTTTATGAGAAAAAGAATAAACTATCTATTGAAAATAAATGGTTTATCATTTTTCTCAAAACTGGATTACCGCAAAATATAGTTTCCTCGCTGCTATAGTGCAAGGTTACATGCATGAAAACCTTGTCCTCGAATCAAGGTAAAAACTTCTAATGAGTTTACTTTCAAAATATCATAGCATCGGACTTTCTGTGTGTATATAACAAACAAAAGGGCAAACTTCTAATAAAACGTTGAGTTTCAATTTTGCTGTCGACAAACGTTCAGCACATATCAATCCACTAGTTAGTATAACAGAGAAATTCTTGCATGGGTCCTGTCACGCACTTGTGCAATTTAACGCGAAAAAATCACGCCTGTTTGCTAGCTCCTCAAAAATTAACCGGCCAAAATAATCTAAATTAAACAATATCCAGTCAACGGCGAAGGGAAACATCGAATTCGTGTAACACTCCTCCGAGGTGCTTATGAAAAGCTACTTTTGAAGAATTAAGGAGGGAAGAGAATGACCGCCGTCAAAAGGAGTATTCGCAGTTGCATTAAAATGGGAAATAGGACGAGGGAGATATGTAGAGGGATCGGAGTGAGGTTGAAGGAATAGGGAGGTCAGGAAAAGGGGTGATGAAATGGGGTAGTGAGAGTAAGAAGAAGGAAGATGAGAGAAAGAGAAGAGGGAGGTTTGGGATATGAGAGCGTTGAGAGGGGCGCAGAGCGGAGTTGAGGAGGATGGAAGGAGGGTACGAGAGTAAAAGAAGGAGTCGACTCAATTTCCTAAAGGATTCGATTGATGGAGCGAAAAAAGGAGCGGGGAAGGGAGGGGGTGGTTGGTTGGGAAGGGGGAAAAGGCGGGAAAGGCATGAAAAGAGGGAGGGGCTGCCAGGAGATGGAAGGAATTTGAGAAGAGAGGCTGAGAAAGAGAGTGAGAGAAGGGTGAGGCTACGGGGCGTGTGAATCGAGAGAAAGACTTTTCGGCGTCCTTTGAGAGGGTCAGTCAGCAATCGGCGCTTTTATAAAAAGGATAAGAAATCAGGAAGCAAGGGGTAAGGGAAAGGGAACACGTAGGACTGAGTGGAACGCTGGGAGAGGGTAACACAAAAAGGGAATCGGGGTGCCGAACGGATAAATGGAGAGTAAAGGGTTGGGAGGGAAATCGCGTGTGGAAGGGAGGATGGGGAGAAGTTCAGTATCGACCATAATGATCGGTGCGTTTTTGAAGTGAAGGGAGAAGAGGGAGGGCGATTGCAAGGAGTGGATGGGGATTAAATGAAACTTTAATTAATTCTCGAAGGTTGGCTGGGTAATAAAGAAAACACCGCAGGAATCATTTGCGGAATTCGTTTGCTTAAAGGGGAAGTTTTGAGAAGAACTCCACCAAAAATTTCATTTGTGCTCCCAAACTTAATGCTTTCCCTCTGAATTTCCGAAGTTTTCCCAAATGCATAAAGTGTTAGCTTCGCGCAAGGCATTATGCTGCACATTTTGGATGTTAATATGCTCGCATACTTCCAAAAACTTCTGTTTACCTCCGCTATGAACCAATTCTCCGTTATTCCATCAGTTGAAGTTGCTTCTCGTGAACCAACTCGGTACATCATTTCCTTGTCTGTGTTCAGAACTTTTAACTGTTGGGGAAACAATATTGAAGCCCAATTTTGGAAAGGATAAATTGATAGCTTTTCGTTTCACAATATCTTGCAAATTTCTCTCTTGTGTATTTGACATGTAATTAACATCTCTTAAGAAATGAACATCCGCGTTTACAAATATTTGCTAAATATTCTTGAACATGGCTGCTTATGAATTATGCTCCTGTTTTAAATGAATGAGCGCATAATTAATCGTTTCATGCGTTACTTTGTGTAAAAATTTCATGATGAATAATGTCAAAATAAAACTAGAGTTCCACATATGATATCAACTTCAATAAAAACTAGGTTTCACTGCGGGCCCGATGATGCAGCACCACAGTGAGTGGAGAGATGTGCTCATTCGTTGTTCGTAACGAATAAGCACCACTCTCTACTTACGTTTCTACTGACTAGGGAATTCTTAAACAATCTGTTTGTTAATAAATTATAATTACGTGAAATGAGACTCTTATTTACGATTCGTCGTGCTAATAAAAAAAAAATAATTGGAAGAACATTTTTCGTCAGATTCCTGTGATCGTAATGCTAACTTGAATTTATTAATCATAAAATAGTTATTGCAAGTAACCACAAGTTCAATTAGAAAAAAAAAACTCAATGATAAATTAAATAGAAATCCTCGCTAACTAATAATAACCGAGGTAATAAATCAGCATTTACAAAATTATCACTTTCTAAATGATAAATAATAGCTCAGATGGTGAAAAATCATGCATATATACGGTTATGTCCATGTCAAAAATAAACTGATCTGAAGTGTGGGCAAAAAGGAACGAAATAAGCGGGAATAAAGAAAAACACGAGCCAAAAGTGACGAACTATATAAATGCGGAGATGTGAGGCAGCGGAACGAATGAATAAAGAAAAACGATCAAAAGCGGAATAATTAAAAAAAAAAAACTTTAGGGAGGGGGGGGCTGCTGCTGGATGGAATAATTTCGCGTCATAAAACGGGACCGAGAAGCGAGAGGGAATAGGGGTGTCGGATTTTGAAGAGAGCGTGAAAGAGGGGAAGGAATTATCCACATGGAAATGGCGGGTGGTAACTCTCCATGCCACCCACAGACACACACGCACACACAACAAAACCACAGGCGGGTATGAAAAGAGACGGCGTAGGAGTGAAAATGAGGAAAAATGGAATAATATGAGAGAAGGCAACCGAAGACGGGAGGATGAAAGTTGATGTGGGGAAGGGAGGTGTGTATTAGAGAATGAGTGCGAGATTGGAACGGTGAGAGATGCGATGTTCCGGAGAGACCAACTGATTTGATTACGTCCAGTATTAAATATCAGCGTACTATTTGTTTTGTTTCACGACGGTATTAAAGTTTATAGGATATAAAACTGTATGAGCAGATAAAAACGGAGAATCTATCATACATATTTATTCATTGAATATTAAGGATGGGTGATTACGCAACAACTTCTTTTCTCTCTCGAGCTCTTTACAGATGGCAAGCTAAGTCCATCATCAAATACCCAAGTTCTAACACGATCAGCGAATCTGTCGAACAGTGATTCTAAGACGTAAGCAAGTCGATCCATGAGAAACCCTGGAGAAATTCTTGCACCTAAAGTTTACACCGCAGCACCGCCATAGAATCGCGATGGTACTAATGTAAGACTACATGGCCTACAGCTTTGTTGTACGAGGGAATGAATGCGTAAATAATGCAAAGGCAGAGAGGATAAAGGAAAAGGTAGATTCTACAAATCTCCGTGTTCCAGAAGGAGGAAAAATGAATTGGGAAAGGGGGGTACTGAGAGTTGGTAGGATTCAAATCATAGGGATCAATGAGATTTTTAATAGAAATATATATGGGCTTTTCATTCATCCGAGTGCTTGGTTTCCCAAGATCCAATCGACTGAAATGATAAGCCACGTTGTGACGTCCGCCGACCGAAAAGCAATCGTCTGTTCGATAGCCTTTAACGCGGAACACATTTACTTTTAATTGCAAATTTATTCCTTGCGACCAACATTTTACGACAAAGCTGAATTGCTTCGATAAGCGCCGACACCGAAGTTTCACCGGGCTGCATAATATTTTATTGGATCTTTCCTTACAACTTACGGTGGATGTTGTGAAAAAGTGCGTTCAGAGGCATGGGTTATCAAACCATTGCAGGACCCTTAAAGAAGAAATGGTGAGAAGGTGAAGTTTAATATCAGCACATGGTTTCTCAGGAGCAGCGCATGACTTCTTCCACGTCTATGATTAATTCTATAAAATTATTTCATGTTTCTGTACGGCAACTGTAGTGCAAATAAATTATAAAACTCGTAAAAAAATGTTTAATTATCTCGTTTCAAAATAAAATCCTTTAAATTAAAAGGTTACACTTCATGAAAATAGAATAATTTTGCGGGAAACTTGTCAAAATAAACACTTCGGAGAGGACGAACCGCGAGAACGGCAAATGCTTGGGAACAATTTTTGACGTAAATAATATCATTTTTTGGTAGTTCCAGCGTATATTGAAGTCCATACTAAACTAAATATTATTAATTTATTCTTAACTAACAGCAATTCATTCAGCAAAAGCAAAATGCTAAGGAGGATAAGTAATTCAATTCCAACGGATCCTTAAACAACTAAAATAATCCTTTTTTATTTTTATCTGCCTGAGGAGCGCTGCGACATGGTTAAGGAGTGAGCGAAACCTGTTAAGAACGAATACTATGAGAGCTGAGGGGAGCAAGTAGAAACAGCCGGCATTAATTGGAGAGGAGATGTCAAGGAACGGGAGCGCAGGACAAATTGGAAGGGAGAGAAGCTTGAGAGAGAGGGGAGAGCGGAGCGAATTCTCTCTTGTCGAATTTCACAGTCTCATGTATGCCCGCGTCATTGCATCCTTCCTGCTTTCTTCGGAATTGCATCCCACTGGAACACTGAGTACGGATCTTTGCCATCCACGATGCATGTTCAAGAAAATTCACGTGAGTGACGAACCCGCAATGCGCAAGCACAAGAGTCTTACGCAACGACTCCACGTTGGAGGGCAGTAAGAAACAACTTCACGACAGCCCAGAATAATAAATAAGTTGAGCTGCAATCCAAACAATGGCTTTTGAACAACATTTTCAACGAATGGATTTGAATTCTGACCAAAGGCTGTTGAGACTCTGTTCAGTTTTTGAAGGACGTCTATAAACTTGGTCTCTGACAGAGACTGTACCCACTCACTCTGGCAAGTTATTCGCGGAACGATCGATCCATGGTGACATCCATAAAACAGGGCCTCAAATAATTTTATCTTGGACCGCCATATCAACCAACAACACTATCGTAAAACGACTGCCTATTGATACACAACAAAACAAATCAGGTTGACCTGAACAATGCCAAGATGAAAATGTATCAATCATGCGATTCTGTGCACAGTGAACGAATATCACGGAAAAGGGATAGTTTTAATTTATTCGTATTTGGTTAAAATAGCTTTTATTAAGTCCTTAACAATTGACAGATTTGTGGCCCTGAGGGGCCACAAAGTTGACATTTTCTTTATTTTAGTAAGTTACTTACACTAGCTATTCGTAGTGTCGCAGAGTTTTATTTTTGCTAGTAAATCGCCGCATTGATAGAACAACTCTCTAAGGAAGGCGTTCTCGCCATTTTTATAAATGCCACTTCCTGTATAGTTGGAAAGTGTTCATACAGATCAAGGAAGTGCCGATTAATTGACAATAAGAAATACAGAAAAAATTCATGAGAAATAAAAATTTACATTAACTAAGGATCATGATTTAATCTAAAAACAAAAATTCTAGGTTATTGACTGGCTGTCATTTTACATAATGATTTGAGTCTCCACTTCTTCCGGCTGGAATCCTAACTAGCAATTTTAGAGCCTTTAATAAAATACCAGAGATAAAACCACCGCAAACAAATACGAATTCGGATTTCCAATCATAAAATACATAGAAATAATTTAAATATGTTTACGTAAATATTTCATTCACCCATTATGATATATTCAACATATAAGAAAAAACATGTTTTTTACCAAGTTTTCATTCAAAGCAGGTGGCAACTAATTTTTCCCGGCTATATGTTGATTAATCTATTAAAAGGAAATGTGTGATCTTAAAGCAGTGAAGTTTTGCATAATGAAAATGAAATCGATCGAAACCACGAGATAGATGGGGAAGAGAGGGCTGAGCGTGGGGAGGCCAAGAGAATGATAGGATTATCGAGGCCGTCTGTATTGTTGTAAATCAATGTTTTTTAAATTATCCGCGGTTCCATATGGAGGAGCTGAACAACGCCCTTTGCTCTGGCACGATATTCTTTACTTCTCAATCTTAAACACCTACTCCGGCAGATAGATGCACTGAATTACTTTCAGTAAACATTTCTGAAAATATAACAGATCACTTATTAAAGAAAAATGAAGACTTCAAATAACGTTACCATAGATCTGCAAGGCAAACCCTTTGCAACTTTAATGCCTTGGTTCACTAATATATTTAGTGTATTTGATAGAAGGAATCAAATTCGCCATTTCGCCACTTGAGACTATAAGTTATGGCGGAAATAGACCTTACTTCCTAAAGCTGAGTAATATATTCACGGTGAATTTAGCAACAAATTGATCCATAAATAACCGTTCTTTTCTCTAAATACAACTTGAAAAAATGTAGATAAAAGAAATAAATAAAATGCATGGCATTTGAATAAGATCAAGGAGACACTTTCTTTGGCACTAAAGAAAGGTCGTTAAAGTGTCAGTAGTGACAGGGAAATAAGGTGCAAAGAATGTAGCCACCCAAAAATATTATACCTGATATTATGCTCCGTAATAATCAACACAGAACTTCGTAAGTGGTTAGGTGAGAGCCTATACTCGTACTAAGCCTGAAGCCTTACGAAATTTACATATTCGAGGTATAGGGAGGAAGTTCATTTCCATAAGCCACCTATGGTTTCCTACAAATTTCTGATACCCATAAATTTGCACCACTTGCATTTTCCACGTGTGGTGGGCCAGAGATGTCGGAGCCGCGCACTCACCCCGTACTGACGGTCACTGCGTAATATAACAAATATTCCAAGCAACTCTCCGCCTTCCACTCTAATAGAAGTTAAAATTTACTCCTTTTAAGCCAGAATTAAACTGAATGCGCTAGGTTTGAGATTGTCAAGTAATTGACGCGGGAGCACGCAATACGTACCTAGGTGACACACCTAGGGTATTCCTAAAATTGTAAAACTAAAAACCTAAGATGAAAACTGAGCTCTTTTTGCAAAGCACACTGGGGAGGTGAAATTTATATTATTCAAAGTAGAATGCCTCAGAATCAGGCGAGGGACAAGAAAATAGAGAAAGAGTTTTCTATCATTATGGGCACAGACAATAAAAATTTAGATTCTCCGACGTTAATGGCAAGGAGAAGGAGATAAAAATAATGAATAAACGATTGGTGGATAAAATAAAATTTCCATTTTCGAAAAGGATTCCAGTTCTTTAATCTGCATTCGTTTATTTGAACATATTTCATTAAATTCAAACTTTTGATCCTCGAAAAGCTCACGTGCTTCTAAAATTTACCGAGTGGCGTCTCCAGTGTGGGCGAGAGTGAAAGGCTCGTCATTTGGGGCAAGATTCGGCGTGGCCAGATCGATGCCGTGTCGGGCCTATACGAAGTTAGTATCTCTAGCGCATTAAATATCGAAACACAACTTTCACTTTTAGCGTTAAACTCTCCGATCTGTAGATATATGATAAAAAAATAAGACGACAGAATGTGCGGAGAAAAGATATGCATATAGCAGAAAACTGTCAAATATGGAAGAAAAACAGTGCACAAGCCGCATAATGATGCGTCAATTATTTGTAAATCATACACCTTGATGTTCTGGTTTTCTACCATCATCTATTGCACCACATTTCCTCCGATACTTTGTCGGAATTATTGGAACTGAAAGAGAGCTATTCCGCGACCAACGTTTTTCATTACTAAATTCTTGAGGTTTTACTTTTTTACAATCCCAAGTTATTTAATGTTTTAGAGAAGTATCAATCAACATATATGGAGGATTCAGGTCGCATACAGCGCATGGAAATCAATTAAATGCACCTACGATCTAATAACCTTACTTTGCATATGACGATTTAAAAAAATACATGAATGCCTATTCCAAGTTTCCATTCATACTGTTTCATATATCTAATTATGGTGAAAATATAGCTAAACACGAAACTTTCAATTTCATGTCGTTTTAAGAAGGGTTAGGGGTGGTATGGACTGAGGTAGGGTAGAATCATAAACGATCATAAACGATCCGTGGTAAGGAAAAACCAGCAGAAAAAGAATGCTCACGTGTGCATGAGTATTCTTCGTGTGATACTTTGCATGGAAGGGCAATAAATTACCACTGAATGTGAGTTATTTATTGATAAATTTCAAGACTGATCGATAAATGCCGCGACATTAACTTTTTGACGATATCTTCCGCTAATATGTATCACGATGCAACAATTTCGGAGTGTAAGAGGACGCCTCAGTAGCTTAAGTGGCTTAATCGAGGGATCCGGGTCCGAATCCTAGTCAACGCGAATTTTTTTACACTCTGATATTGTTGCATTGTAATGCATACTTAATGATAGACAATGACCACCAACATGTTGATGAATGTTATAATTCCAAAATGTTCAAGAATCTCGAATTATATATGACTGTCGGTTTCCCTTTTATTTTTCTTTCAGGTTCGTTCATTGAATGTTGCAGTAAATTGTCAAATTTGCTGAGAAAAAGTTTTTCCTGAATCCATTAAGATATATATCAGTGATGCTATAAGGTGTTTTCTAGTGGGCTATAAGGGTCACTATTCCTTTGGGAAGTAGAATTAAGAAAGCGAATCGTGAGTAAACTGCTAGAATACATAAATTTAAATGACACAGCTACTGGTATGACTTGGAGGAAATCCTTAATGACGAAAGAAGAGAATTGGCTTTTCCACGTTACAATTTTTAATTCGAAAACCTAAAGTGTGTTTTCTCCTAAATAAATAAATACACACTCATATGTACGTATCTATATACATATATATATACACATATATATACACACATGCACACAAATATATATGTATATATATATATATATATGTATATATATATATATGTATATATATATATGTGTATATATATACATATATATGTATATATATACATATATATGTATATATATATGTATATATATACATATATATGTATATATATATGTATATATATATATATGTGTATATATATACATATATATATATATATATATACATATATATGTATATATATATATATATATATAATGGGCTGACACAATATAACACAAAAAGAAAAGAATAGACACATTTAAAAGAACACTCACACGGTAAATTGTTCGAGCTTTCGGCCCTCTCAGAGGCCTTCTTCAAGAGAGACTCTCTTGAAGAAGGCCTCTGAGAGGGCCGAAAGCTCGAACAATTTACCGTGTGAGTGTTCTTTTAAATGTGTCTATTCTTTTCTTTTTGTGTTATATTGTGTCAGCCCATTATTGTGCCGCTCGTGTGAGTTTTTCCGTACAATCAGCAGCAGTATGTGGGGATTACGCATGTTTAAGTATATTTTCATTCATAGTAAAATTACAGGCGTGCGCTAATGATTACACGCAGGGGTTGATCAGCATAGGTTCAGGAAGGAAAGAGAGTCGCGATGCCATTGCATTAATGAGATCACTTATAGAAAGTAATATAGAGTAAAATCAGCATATATATTTTTTTGTTTCGCACATTTTGAGAAGGCGGAAAAGCGAAAACGTCTCACGTCGCTCCCAGAATTTTTGTCTCGGGGGCGTTTCTGGCGGCCCATGTACCACTGGCATGCCGATAAACCTTGACCCAATATCGGGTTTCCCAGGTCATAGCGTATACACCATACCAATGGCACAGAGGGACTCGAACTCAGTACCATTATTTCATAAAATGACTCCTTTACCCTACAGCCTATTCCGGCAGCATGCAACGCAAATGATAACTAAGCGCAAAGTAACCGGAAAAGACGAGAACGTCCACCATTCGCAGGTATCTTTTTCAATCGGCCTTAATTTTGTAAATTACTGATTCAAATCGTCATTTTCAACATTTGGCAACGAAGGTATTATGGAAATGGGTGCGTGAAAATGGTGAATGGAGGAAGAAGGGAGGAAGGTGGTGAGATGAAAGGCAAAAGGGTGGATGCCAAAGGAGGGTCGAGGGTAGGAGGTATGCAGAAGGGGACGTGCCCCCTCCCTCCCTAAGACCTCATTCCTTCGACCTCCAAGCATTCTGCGCCTGACTCTTCATACCCTCTTCCCCTCCCATCTCGTACCTACCATCCTCCCCTTCTCCATTTCCTTCCCACTCCCACCTACTCTAAAACCTCCCGCCACCTCACGCGCGCCCTCGTGAGATTGGCAGCGAGAGATGGGAGAGAAAAGAGGAAATTCGAGCGAGAGCCCGTTTTATGGTCGGTGCAAGGACCTCCCCCTCAACCTCCTCCTCCTTCCCCTACCCCCGCACCTCTCACCCTGCCAACGGAAATCGGAAGCAGCAGAGGCAGGCAACAACCAGAAGGAGCAAGCAAACCGACTTGCCTCCCCAATAAATCCTTGATTATTCTCTCCGGAGGAAAATATAAAATGAGAGAGAGAGAAAGAGGGAGAGAAAGAGAGCGGTTGTGTGCGTGAGGAGTTACTGAGAACAATGAGAGTAAATGGCTGAAATTCGTTACGAAAAAACCTGAACAATACTTCTCTATTCTGCAATTAGTAATCGTAAAATCTACAGGTCATTCATTCGTCGGCAAAGAGATCGACGTGAGGGCCTCGACGGTGTGGTGACCGCATTGCCAATTGATCAATGCAATACGACAACGTGAAATTTAATAGATTAAAAAAATAACGGGACCGCATCATTGGTTTCAAAGTATTATAGGAGGCATGCCAATCCCCGAAGCCAAGAGTACTTCTTAAAGTCCTCGCATACTTTACTTGTGACAGGTGCAATTGCATATTTAAAAAGGTCATGGGTCGGTATCTTCACAGGCGCCAATCAGGATATCGGTATGCTCATGTGACCTCATCTATTACAGCAACGTTAAAACCAGACAGCCTTTAGTTTTTGTTTTACTAAAATTTATGTTTTATACAATTTTAAATTTCCCACATTTCGTGATAGTAGGAAGTTATTAAAAATAGAATATAATGTACTCGGAGTGGGTGCAGAATTTGAATTTAAGACGAGGCAGAATAGGTCCAATTCATATCATTTCAATTCAAATGCAAAGTTTTCAAAATTTCAATAAAAAAATCAGGCTCTTTTGCATTTCAGATTAGACTAGGATCAACGTTTACACAACCTTCGAAGCGATACTTGATATTTGTTTGAGAACCAGCGACAAAGACAAACAAGAATTAAGTATTACGAATATTCTGAGCGAACCATGCCAAAACGTGCCGACGATAACAACTGCATTGGACCTAGAATGCTTTATTCACACCTGCTCCAGTACAAGACATTAGGAGCGAGAGACACATGTCCCATCCCCGCCCTCCTTCACCTTTTCCCATTACGACACACACACATACATCCATCCACTGAGCAGACACTCGCTCCGGAGTCCCTTCACTCCTCTTCAACCTCTCCTCCCCTCCTTCCCTCTCTTTCTATTACCCTCCCCATGGCCAACCCTCCCGAGAAGTGCCCTCTCCACTATTCGTCATCTCGCATTCGCGCGAGTTTTTCGAGTTTTGCGTGGGTGCCATGGGAACCCTTCAAGGGAGGTGTGGAGAGGAGAAGAGAGAGAGGGAGAGACGGGGGAGTATGTGGGAACGGCCGGGGGAGGGTTATAGCGCGGGAGAAGAGAGGGATCTGAAAAGAAGAGGTGGAGGAAAAGAAGGGAGTCACGCAGCGCACGGAAACAAGCAAGAGTGAGAAGCTTGCGTGTGTGAGTGTGTGTGTGTGTGCGCGCGCGCGAGTGGAGAATGGAGGAGTGGCGGGGGAGGGTTCAACGTTTCCGGCGGGCGAGAGGTGGTGAGGGTGGCAAGAACACTGCAGAAGGACGCACACGCAAAAGCGGAGTGCTAGAGGGGTTAGGGGAGGGCGACGGGAGTAGGGAAACCAAAGGTAGGATGGGGACAGGGAAGGAGTGGGATTGGAGTATGAAGGTGGGCTTTTGAGATAGGCTCACGCATTGACGCGCACGAACCCTTCCCCGGATGCTGCGGTGATTCCACTAACCGGAGAAAAAAAGGAAAGAGTTGACGGCGCGGGCGAGGGGTGTGAGAGGGGGTGACTGTGGAGCGCCCCGTGGGCATCGGATGGAATATCGGCTTGGCGGTGACGGACATGTCGTGAACTTTTTAATGTTCACTCACCAAATTCACAACAAACACCGTCTGCCCGATATAACCTGCCAGTCAGATCGTAATGAAAATTTTCTATTCATGACCTCTTGGGACGGTATATTGAGAGTCATACTTTATGACACTCACTACATGAGACCGGAGAAGGATATTACAGGGTAAAAGAAATTTCATAAAAAGGGATCTTGTCCAATACGACCCACAAATTTCGATATTACATCATTTTCTCCCCAATGAGCATTGCAAACTACATTTCGTGTTGGATAATTTTTAAGATTCACTGATATTTGAGCATGATATGACATTTAAAAATAAGATAATTTTTTTCGCAACATTAATATTTGCATTTAACATGTATTTACTATTGGAACGAATTTTGGAATCATGGAATATCGTTTTTCAATAGTTATTGTAAATTTAAGTCAGTGAATGTTTACTTTACACACTTATCATACACTCATGTGTATGATAAATCTGCACTTTTAAAGTTTATTTATATTTTAAAAATTATCCCTAAGTTATGGGTACTATCATGTATTCAAAATCCAGAAAAGTCAACGCAAAGGTTTACTTTATTGGTGAATGACAATCATTGTCAAAATTATGCAGTAATTACTTTTTCAGGCAAAGTGTTGCCACTTGAGTTGCAAAATTTTGCAAACAAAGGCAGCGAATAATCACACTACAAATAACTGAAATACCACGTGCAAATATTACACTCACTCTAAAGGGATCAGTAATACGTGCAGCAATACCCATGGACGGAATGAAATTCGATTCTTAGTGCCAAGGAAAGCTCCAAGTAATTTTGACACCCACACTGTCAGTGACCAAAATACTCCTAAAACTATCTCAGACGACTTTTAAGATATTTTACACATTTACTTTGCTTACATTTAAAAAAACATTCGATTGGACCATTTTCCTATTTTTAAAACCGTATCGCCACGTAATAAATACTAGAAGCTTAATCTTTTTGGTCATCCAATAATATCTACCGATTGTAGAGCGCCTTCTGGATCCCAATTCGTAGAGGCATAATATTCATGAACCGTTCTACCAAGTATGTTTAGGCTATCGTAAAAGTGACGTCGGAAAGGGTTGACTTAAACAAGTTACCCAAAACATGATTTCCATCTAAAGTATCACCTTCTCACGGAGGGAGTACTAGCTTGGAAGAAGTATCGCTAAAATTTCTATTCTTGACAGCCTTATAATTTGAAAGTAATCATACACATTTCTAGTTGACAAATTTTTAGCATGTATAATAGGGAATACAAATTATCGCTATCATTTTCACCGGCAAATTCGTCCCCGGGTTATCAATTACGAAAAACATAAAGAAAATAATTTGCGAACTACATATCGAGCCCCATAATTAGAAAAAAAAATGATTTATGTAATTGATATTTGATTTATGTAATGTTCAAATGGTCAAAGTAGTAGGGACATAAGGATGAGAATTGCATTAAGCAAAGAAGCTTTCACAAGGAGGAGAAAATCGATGCCAGAGACGTTGAGTAAGGATTTTAAGAAAAGGTTCGTTAAAACTTTGATGTAGAGCGTATCTATGTTTGGCGCGAACCATGGTCAATGGAGGATTGTAGGCGTAGATTGGAGGCTTTAGCAACGTGGGAGTGGAGCAGGATAGGGAAGATAAAATGGACAAAAAGGAAAACAAATGAAGAAGTACTAGGTACGGTGGGCGAGGAGAGGGGATTGTCGGGATAAATCCTATGAAGGCAGGAGAAGTGGATGAAGGGGGTATTGATCGGCAGTGGTATGTTGAAGAATGTAATAGAGGGAAGAATGTTAGGCAAACGAGGAAGAGGCAATAATAGAATTGGGATGTTAGGCGGAATGAAGGGATAGAGGATTTATACAGAGTTGAAGATGGACTTGCATGTATTGTAGAGTAAGGTGTTGGGTTGGGTTTGTTTTGGGAGGGACGAGAATTATTTGATAGTTTTTGCCCTTCCAAAACCTACCTTAAACGGTAGATTACCTATAATAATAGAATTATGAAAGTAACAGAAACGTTTGCATCGCACAATGATGAAATAAATAAATTTACAACTAAATATGATAAAAAATAGAAAGAACCCTCCCGGAACTGTATTGTTTCTGCAAATATTTTACATCTCATACAAACGAAATACTTTCTCAAATACTGAGATGCAAGGGATACTCTCTTAATTAGATGCAAGATGCGAAAAGCGGTTGCACAGTTTCAAAGAGAAAGGATGAGGTCGTAGAGACAGGGTGGATGAAAATGAGAGTGGAAGTGAAAAAGAGGTGCGCTTGGTTTTTTCGGGAGGGATGGGGGGGGGGGACTTGTGACTCAATCCCTCTGGAGTCAAGGGCTGTCGTGGAAGTGCCGACGGCGTCGTGCTTACAAGCCAAGAGGAACGCGGCACGGGTGGAAGCCTTGTGCGTAATGAGAGAGGGAGTGGGACTGAAGATTCTCCCTGCGTGTTGAAACGCGCCGTGTGTCTCGAGGTGAGTGAGTCCGTGAGTTTGTTTAACACGCTTGAGCTGAGACGATCAGACGCGCACCTCGACGGCACAATCTGCTTATTCGTAACACACGCTCTCCTCAACCACTGAAAGCTTCTCTGTAATTTACTCTTGCATAACTTTCGTCCAAATGCATACCAAAACTCAATCGATGTCAAGGCCTGTTTAACGGGACTAGAAAACGTATTCGTAAAACTCTTGGAAAAGAGGGTTTCGATAAATGTTCTCACCCATTGGGAGGAAGTGATAAATGTGGTAGAGAAAAGTAATCCAGAAGAGGCATGCGTGTCGTATGAGGATAACGGTTTCAATACTTGTCCAATGTTCCTCCTTTTTCTTTAACAGGCAAAAGGCTTCACAAAATAAGTGGAATAATAAAAAATGGTAAAATTGATTCTGACATGTTCCAACAAGCCTCCTAAATGTAAATCTAAGAACCAAAAACTAATTTCCTTCGACAAGTGAATTGGCACACTAAGTCAAACTAAATTAATTCTACCGTCTGCCATTTCCCAAACCTAGTAATATGGTCATTGTCCTCGTGGACGAATTCTATTTCACTTCCACCTAAATCACCTAGCATTCTCCTACAAATAGCCAGACGTTATGCCGCAGCCCCACATCTTTCACGCTTGAAATTTTCATGGCACTTGACAAAGTCAGAATCTCGCAGTAAAACCGGAAGCCGTGTATGCGAGGTAAAAGGGACGGGGGTAGGCATAGGGGGAGGAGGAGAGGACATAACGGGCGAGAGGAGAAAGAGAGTTTAAAGAGATACGGGAAGTGTGTGAGGAGACGGGAAGGGCAGGGAGGAATGAGGGCATGAAGGAGGGAAGGACGTCGGTAGGGTGGGGGGAGGGGGCAAGCAGCGCGGACTGGTTGGACGGAGAGAGGGGAAAGGCGGGGCGGGCTGGCGTGGTGGGATATAGCCGGGGATACGTTACTCCCTCCGGAAGCTCGCAGTAGAATGAGTTCGGACGAGGAAAGGAAAGGGGACGGTGAAATAGAGGAAGGGACGTGTGGGAGGCGGGATTAAAATGTAAAGGAAAAGGTTGACGAAAAAGGAATGATCGAGAAAGTGAGAGAAAGATGTAACGAGGGAAAGGGGAGATAAGGAAGGAAATAGGTGAATTCCGGAGATGGAGCAGAGGAAAAGCACACGATGCGGGTGAACGGAGAGAGCATTGAAGAATAAATGAGGGGTCGGAAGAAACGAAGGGGAGAGAAGAACGTGCACAGGTTTTCCCATACATGCGATGGGCACTCATAGAGAAACTCTCTTTAACCCTGCAAATACCCTTTAGGATGGATGGAGACGTCATGCGAAAGTATTGTAAATGCTGCTCGGTTCCACTACTGACTGAAGGAGCAAACGAATATGCCGTCGCAAACTGAAGATTTTTATCATAAAATTTCTTTAACTTTTATATCCATTATATTTTCTTCACTCGTTGATGATTCATTCTGACACAATGGTGCCTACACTCATACTTTATTAATAGATCAACGCCGTTATATCACCATGGTTTACAATTTATTATAATCTCAATAAAAAACCCATAAACACAATAATCAACCCCCGCATTAAATAATTCATACTCGAGAAATATCTATATTTTTCTCATTTTTATTGATACGGTTGTGGGCTTTATAAATATTTCCTCAGTAGGCAGCTTAATGGCATTATATAGCGAACTTTCTAAAAGAAACCAACATTTCGCTTTCATAAATATTTCATAGTCTGATCTTCAACCCACCATTCCAAATAACAGTTAAAACCTGGCCGTTATGGAAGAGTAAACTTTAATACAATTAAATTAAATGAACAGCATGCCCTTCGAAAAAGTGAAGTACATGCTGGGAGTCACACAGATAATGCGCATCATTAAAACTTCGCAATGGAACGCCAGCTTAAAAATACGCATACTAATTTCAATTATGCACCTCAAAACAACTCGAATGAAAGTTAACTTCTGCTTACGTACATAGATATACGAGTATATGCAAGTATAGAGTTAATATCAAAAACGTTTTCGCTCGGGATACCCTAAATTTGTTCCACCATTGCTCCGGGGATAAAAAGCGCAGAAACTCGGGTGAACCGCTGGGACAGAGGAAGCTGAGCCGAAACGGAAGGGCGAAAGTTAGGAGAGGGTGCAAGAGATGAAGAAAGGTCGAGAGAGGTCGAAGAGAAGTCAGCATGAGTAGGAGGCGAGAGAGGGCTTGGGCATGGGGGCTTCGGGCTGGTCTCCTGACGGCACAAGAGAGAGCGGCAGAGAGAAAGAAAGAGAGAGAGAGAGAGACGGAGATCCGTGAGATTTGAAGGAGAGGAATTGAAGCAACAATTTTTAGGGGACTCCCGCCTGTGAAAGGAAATGAATTTGAAGGGCTTCGCAGTTCAGGATTCCAGCTGGGAATAAGGAAAATACGACGAGAGCGTGAAAGAGATTTCTCGACCACCGCATTCTTGGCCATTCAAAAGGCACTCTTGGGATCGAGAAAATTTCTTTGGAAGGAAATTAATATTTCGCGCGGTAATAAATTCGCGAGGAAAAACGGAATGGCCCTACGATGGTCTCAACGCGATACGTATTCCCTGAAAGGGGTGAAAAATATCGATCCTGCCAAATCCACAAGATGAGTCAAATAATCTAGCATTCAATTGTTGAACAGGTTTATTGTTCTCTACTAACATGAGGGAACAGAATGAGGGTTTGGTTTAATAATCGTATTTCACGACGCTTTTATAATTAACTGCGTGGAAGAGATATATGAAAAAATAATTCTCTTAACAGCAAAAAGAGAAGCTGGAAAATCCGAAAATACTCAAAACAAGGCAAAAACTTAACACTCTGAAAAGGCTTGCCGTAATTTAGAAAATTCTTGCTGTCAATGGCTCCTGGAGAGCAGGGGGCTTTTTAACCATTAGCCACCATGATTTTTCGACGCGTCGGGGTCAATGCGTTTCAAATGGACGGAATTATCCACCCGAGATAACTCGAAACTAAGGAAAAATAAATGAAAACATAAAATTGCAAGAATTCAATACAAGGTTTTATCGCGTCAAAATTTGAGAAATCCGAAGCGAATACGCAGACCGCCGAGGAAATAACAAGAAGCTATCGAGAGGAGAGTAAAAAGGGAAATTTGGTTAGAGATGAATAGGAAGTGGTAGCCGGATAAAGGAGAGGATGGGTGGGGTGGTGTGAGTGACAAAGAGAAAGAGAGGGAGAAAGGAGGATAGGAGAAAGGGCACCGCAGAGGGCGGAGAGGGGTGAAAGGCGAGGAAAGGGTTAGGAGGTCGGGTGGAATCAAGGAAAATAAAGGCCCTGGCACAAACTGTATACACAGTAACGTTGCGAGAGAAGTGGGGGGGGGCGGAAGGGAGTCGGGAGGACGGAATGGGTGGAACGGACACAGAGAAGGAGCGTGAGGTTGGGGGGGAAAGAAGAAACCCTGGCTTTGGGAGAGGGAGAGCGAGGTGAGGAGTGGGGAGGAGTCCTCGGGAACAAGGGCAAAGGAACAGAACGAATTAATGAAGATGAGTGAGGCGGGATGATGAAAGGGAATTGAAAATAAAATCGCAGAGGAAAGGAATTTAGCAGATAATGAACGGTAGTATCTCAAATAATATTGGATTACTATTTTGATTGGGCAAAAGGCCTGCTCCTTTCTTTCTCGGTCGCTGGATCCCCCATAATAGCGAAGGAATGCTGAAAAAATCCTTTGCTGGGACAAACCGGGCGGGGATGGAAAAGGATGGCTGGGGAGTCGATGAATACACCTACCAGGCGCAAGAATCAAAACCATCTTTCACACTGCATCGTCTACACCGGGCTTCCCTCGGCCAACATTCGCGCTCGCCTTCATATCACTTGAACGGAAGATTGTCCCATAGAAAAATGAATAGCACTTGTCTCTCTTGGGTCAAAATTATTTAGAATTGGTTCTTTATTAGCACGGATTATTAAAAAAAAACGTTTTTGCGGTAAGCTGCTCGTATTTCCGCTGTCATGACCAGAATTACATTGGATAACTGAGTGAGGGAGAAGTTAGGGGTGAGGGAGGAATAGGTAGTGATACGGAGTGAGGGGTAATATCAAAAGAAATGGCCAAAAGTTATAATTGAAGGGACTGGAAAGGGAACATATACTGTGGGGCGATGTTGGATGAAAAGAGGAAGAAAGTTAGCGGCAAGAAAATGCTCACGATGAGGCAGCTAAAAGAAGAAGAAGAGACAAGATAGAAAGGAACGGAAATAATGACAACAAAATGACTTCATTTAAATTGTACTCGACAATTCAGTATCTCTAGAGGTCAAAAAGAAACACTTGAACTGAGGAAAAACTCGTTTGGTGAAATACAATGGTCAGAAAAGGGCAATGATGTCAATGATAGTACATAAAATATCAAAAATGAATCGAAATCACTACCACAAAATAACAGAAAAAAACTAAATAATACTCGTTGATAAATAACGAACGACCGTCATTAATCTCTTTAAAAAAATATCAGCAGGTGCATGAAAATGCTATGGTACGAGTTACTTAAAAATACACCGAGCTCAAAGAGCATTAGGGTTTTATTCGATCTCTCATTCAGAAACTTGAATAGCAATTACAAAACTTTAGCATGCAATGCAAAAGTTAGCATGCAATACCCACCATCTAAGGCAAATATTTTTGACTCAAATATTTAGGTTCAAATACTCGGGCATTTAGTTCAGTGCTGCTGGCTTGCGGTTGGTTAAGCTGGAAGGAGCATACAATGAAATTAACATGACCTTTGAAGATTTTAATCCATTAATATGCATATTAAAGACTTTCCTGTAATAACAGTTATATCTTGGAAAAAACTACAATGCCGAGTCCCCGAATCACGCTTAACGTCCTGGATATGAAAAAGAAATTAAGTTGGAAACAAATTTAATTATACCACCACGTTCCTTAGGGCATTATAATTTTCATTTCAATCATGATAACATATCACTCAAACCATAACGCATCATGGCATTAGTTTCATCAACTTTTAAATGATCAAGCCACTGTCAAGGGAGATTACAACTATGCCATCCGTGCCTTCGCCATGCACGACTGAAGATTTTCGAACGCACCGGTGAAAGTGATCACGAGGAATTCAAACACGCGCGAATGAACCGAAGCAACTCGATGCCGACATCCACCGCGTGGAAAGAACCAACACCGGTGAATTAGAACTACACGAAATGGAAGAAGCAAAGAGTGAGTGAGTTGGGCGAGGGCACGCATTAAATTAAGCGTAAGAAATGAGGCGAGGCTGCGCGGGTCGCGAGGTCGGCGGAATGTTGAGCAGTCGGGTGTGGGAGGGAGGCCCGTCTGTAGGCGGGCGACGTTCGAGGGAGAGGGGACGAAGGAAGGAGCGGAAGAGTTTCGGAGGTTTCGGGAAAGGAGGACTGGGAATATGGGTATGAGTCGGAGAGAGAAGTGGGGGAGACGACGGGGAAGGAGGAAGAGACATAAAAGGGGACTAAAAATGGGCGGAAGAGAAGAAGAGCGTGCATAAATGACGCCTCGGGCGAAAATAGTTGAACGGCGACAAAGCGCAGCGGAGGGACACGTAAGGGGGAGACGGGAGATGGCTGGGCGGGGGGGAGGGAAGAGGGGGGCGGGAGGGGGGTTGGGTGGGTGCAAAGGGAGGAGGTTTGAGGGAAAGTGCCGGGAGGGAGGGCAGGGTGACGAGGAGCGGAGAAATGAATGATGCAGCGAGGACGGGGAGGATGAGAGGTGAGTGTGTGACGGTGTGCGAGTTAGGTCGCGAGAGGTCGTGGGGGAGCTGCGGGGGGAGTGCGGGGAAGGAAGTGGAAAATGCTTTACAAAAGTAGAGAGATGGAATGGAGCGAGAGAGAAGCAAAGGGTTGAAGGGAAAAGGGAGAGGGGGTGCCCTCGGTAGGGGGGGGGGGGAGAGGGGCGGAGAAGTTGGGCCGGCGTCAGAGGGAAAGTGATAAATAATTGCAGGGGCGGAAATGTAACGAAATATCTCCCCCGGGAAAGCACCGTATAATTCCTTGCGATGGCATAGTGATGCGGGACACGTGTGAGTGTGTCGGAGGGTTGTGTGTGCGTTCGCGGGTGTGTGTTGTCGTGTGCCCATGCGAGGTTGTGTGAACTTTTCCCCGAGTGTACGCGACGGTTTGTGTGCATCTGCATAATTTTTTTGCAAAATCGAGTATTTTGAGCCGGGGAGTGTGGTAGGCCTGGGTGTGTGCAAGGTGGTTGGCAGAGGTGGCAGGGCTGGTTGGCTCTTCCGAAACCACTTCCCACTGCACGTTAACGAACCAGGGACCCAACCCTACCAAAAACACAACCTACGTGGCTGGCGATCATCGTGGTTTAAAGGTACTCGGATGCGCGCGGATGGCAGTGCGCGTAAAAGTAACAATAAACGCCTGTGCATTGCCAGAACGTTTCGGGAGGTCATGACTTCATTCCATTCATTTTATAGCGCGGATTTAACCGGATAACACGTCCGCCTCAACACCTCCATTTCAGGGAGTACATTCTTTCATTTTTCTCTCCTCTACCCCTTCCTCCGGCCATGTTCCTAGCCGCTCCGTTTTCGTGTGTGTTGTACCCTTGTGTCTGCGAGCACGTGAGGGAGAGTTTTTCCGTCGCGTTTACCCTGAAAAAACAGGTCACGCTCAGGATTTTGCTGCCGGTGAAGGTGGCGGCTTGAAAGAGCAGCAGCCTCTATGAATTCATTCAGCCGCAGTCTCTCCCGTCCTCACTCTGCCCGACCCCAACACCTACGCGTGAGCGTGTATTAAATTCGGCATTGTTTCTTTAGTAAATATGGCACTCTCGGAAGAAAAAATTTCAGCTGATGCATAACTGAAGCGGAAGCAAAATGCTTCCAGTTTTATGCCCCTAGGAGACATAAATTCATTATAATTTCATCGAACACAAAAGGAGAGCTTACTTCATAACATGTTCGAAATGACAAGTCACAAAAACTAAAACAATATTAATAGTTCTTTCGATATGTAAATATAATGCTTCTTCTCAAAAAGCTTCGGTAGAGGTGAGTTATTTGTACAATTTGCTGCCCATACATTCTGGCCGAAGGTAATGAGTGAATCAGCCGGCACTGACGCTATAGGGCATTATTGAATATCAATTAATGAAAGGACAAAGTCATTTAATACATTCCATTGGTGTGTAAAATAACATGATAACCGGTAATAAAAGATGAATAAACCCTTTTGGAGTAATTAACAAAGTATGAATAATATTCTTCAAAATAAACGCAAACATTATATAAAAGCAACGCTTATTTAAAGTAAACAATCAATATTCAGTTAATAATTTAAATATAAATGATACTGAACAAATAACTGAGATAAATGAGATGGAACCTTATATCGACGAATGATAATGAAACTGAAGGTGCTTATAAATGAACCTTACGTATGTATGGATACCTTCTTTTCCGACATTATCCAATGAAAAGAATAATTGCCATTTCACAGATTTGTTGGAAGATTTGAGATATTATTTTATGCTACTTTATAGGTAACTCCTTAT